>NW_028147635.1:614781-783444 GCF_008360975.1 Lichenostomus cassidix | reverse complement strand
GGATTTACAGGGGTAGAAGTTACTAATTTAGGGGGGCTAGAAGCTGAATAATAATCTTCTGGAACTTACTTAGGTGGCCTGAGTTTGGATAATGATTTACTAAGAACTGCTTGCTGAAAACAATATATCACTTGCTTAATGATTTTTGCCTACCCAGTAAAAGGGAGGATATAGAAAGGAAAGCCAAATAATTGATAAAAATTACTGAGTTTGACTGAACATCCTGCTCTCAGACCTCAGAACTGGCTCAAGTGAGTTCTAAGGTTTGGACTTAGACCAAGAACCAAGGGGGCATGTGCAAGGAACCAAGGTGAAGAGTTCATCCTGAGGAAGACTACTAACTTTATCCCTCATTTATTTTCGGGACCCTTGCCCACAATTAATCTGTGACACTGAGCTTGTGTGAGCATATTTAAATGAACTTTGAACTCATTATAATACAAAGCTGGGATAGGTAATGAGTATGTATAGAAGCATTGTGTAACTTTATGCATATGTAACCTAATGTAAACCAAGTGAAGAGCTGCTGACGGTGTGCATGCCTTTGGAGGGGCTGCTGCCCATGCACCCCAGCTGGAATAAAAGCATACCTACTTCATAACTTTCTGAGTTGTGGAGTCTATCAGTGCTTCACCATGGCAGACACTGCAATGGGCTGGGATTCCAGTTTCCAGCAAGGAAAAGATGTTCCTGCCGTTGAAGGCAGAGCTCTTGTGAGACTGAAAGCCAAGTGGAGCAGGATAGTGCAATGAAATTTTACTGCCTGCCTATCTTGGCAATGACTCAGCTGTGATAACTCCCTTTGAGGAAGCACCAGCACAGTCCCACCCAGCCTGAGGGGTCATCTCTGCTAATGGGCCATGGTGAACTCATGGAATCAAGGGGCCATTGTGACACAGTGGGGCCTCATGGAACCCAGGAGTGCGTTGTGACACTACGGAACCTCATGGAATGAAGGGGACACTGTGACACTGTTGGGCCTCATAGGAACTCAGGAGACCATCGGTGACAGAACAGGAGCTCATGGAACCTGTGGAGCATTGTGACACTGCAGGGCCTCATGGAAGCAGCGAGACCATTGTGACACTGAAGAACTTCACAGAACCAAATATCCACTGGGACACGGGAGGGCATCATGGGAACTAATGAACCATTTTTGGCAGTATGGAAGGTCATTGGATCAAGGACACATGGTGATAAAATGTCATCTTAAATGTCCATTCTGACCCTGAGGATCCAAGGAGACCATGGTGACACTACAGAACCTCATGGAACCATTATTCCATTGTGACACTGCTGGGCCTCAGGAAGCCAAGGAGATCATTGTGACACTGGGGAACGTCATGGACCCAAGCGGCCATTGAGACACTGGGGAACCAAGGAGTCCATTTCTGACAGGATGGAAACTCATGGAACCAATGGACCATTGTGACATTGCAGAACCAACACAGCTGCTGGACCTTGTCACCTGGCCCTGCACAGCTCCATTGGGAGGCATGGCAGGACCAGCACCCTAGGAGCCTCAGGAATTCTGCTCCGGGATCAATGGCACACACTGCAAGGGTCTGGAATTCCAGTTTCCTGCAAGGAAAAGATGTTTCTGCCCTTGAAGACAAAGCTCCTCAGAAGGAGGAGCCAAAAGCCAAGTGGAGTAAAATCTTACAATGACATTTCACTGCCAGCCTTCATCACTTCATCCATGGTTGTTTTAGCTCATGGACTGGGAACAAAATCAGCAGAGGGTCTTTGGCTGGCAGCTGCCCTGGCTAAAGAGAGACACTGTGAGAGAAACAGAGCAGGCCAAGAGAGGCAGAAGAGAAAGGAGGGTGAAGCATGGCATAGACTCCACAACTCAGATAGTTATGAAGTAGGTATGTGTTTATTCCAGCTGGGGTGCATGGGCGGTAGCCCCTCCAGAAGCATGCACACTGTCAGCAGCTCTTCACTAGGTTTATATTAGCTTACAGGTTACATATGCATAAAGTTAGACAAAGACCCTATACCTATTCATTACCTATCCCAGCTTCGTATTATAATGAGTTCAAAGTTCATTTAAATATGCTCGTGCAAGCAAAGTGTCTCAGATTAATTGTGGACAGGGGTCCCAAATAATTAATGATGGGAAAATCAATAGTCCTTCTCACGATGAACTGTTCACCCTGTTCCCTTGCACATGTTCCCTTGGTTCTTGGTCCAAGTCCAAGCCTGAGAACCAACTTGTACCGGTCCTGGGGTCCAAGGGCGGGAAGCTTGGTCACACTTAGTGGTTTTTCTCAATTATTTGGCTCTCTTCTCTCTATCCTCCCCGATACTAGGTAGGCACAAAATCATTAGGCGAATAATAAGTGGTTTTCAGCAAGCAAATCTTAGTAAATCATTATCCAACCTCTGGCCCTCTAAATCAGTTCAAAAGTTATTATTATTATTATTACTATCCAGCTTCTAGTTCTTTTAAATTAATAATTTCTATTTTACCCTAAATCATATGGGAGTGTTGAGGGTACTTTCTGCACCTTGTGACTCAACAAGACCTTCTGTGAGAAATTTTGGGGTGGACCATGACCCCCATTCCTGTCTCCCTGAGCCACTGGGAGGGAGGGGGGAGAGAATCAGGAATAAAGTGAGACCTAGGAGGGAGGCAGGGATTGGGAAAAGGTGGGTTAGGATTTGTTTTACTTCTCATTTTTCCTGCTCTGATTCTGACGGGGGATAAATCCAATTAGTATCCCCCAGTCGACTCCCCTTTGCCCAGAATCCATACAGGATCTCTTCCTGCCCTTATCCCAGCTCAGGAGCCTTTCCTTGTATTTTTTCCCCACCCAGGTGTGGAGGGGAGAGGGATGTAACAGATTTGGGGGACACCAGGAATCCAGCCAGGATCATCACACCACACACAGTCATGGGAATCAGCCAGAGGAGCCCATTTACCCCTGAACAAAATCCAGAATAGGAGAATTTGGGGTCAGGGAGAAAGTCAGATCCATCAGGACACCCATGGTCTCAGGGACACCCAGAGATGAAACAGCCATAAGCCTGAAATCTGGCTCCATGGAATGCCTGGAATCCTCCAGGATGATCCTGTTCCTTGCCTCTCCTGATGGTCTAGATGAGGGGATTCAGGGCTACCTCAGTACATTCATAGATGAGCTGTGGTGAAGACTATGGGGGGAGCAGGTGGACACCCTGCAGCCCATGGAATCCACAGGGGTGCAGAGATCCACCCACAGCCCATGCCAGAGGAGCTGGTGGATGCCTGGAGGAAGCTGTGGGAGTCTCATATAAAGAGTTAAAGCTGTAAAGGCCTTGCAAGGGAGAGAAAGGCCTTGGTCCTGGGGTGGAAGCAGCCTGGCCTCAGCTCGGGAGAGTCTGCACCTTATGGACCAGAGGACTCACGTTGCAGAAGAAATTTGGGTGGGATGTTGCTCGTGAGATTGGACCCATGCCAATGAAGTTCCCAGAGGACCGTCTCTCGTGGGGGAGACCCCTTGGCTAAGTAGAAGACTCGTCTCCCCGACAGACTGACCAGAGAACAAACCCCTTACCCTGTCCCTGCCTGTGCTGTTGGTTGGAAAGAGGGAGGGGGGTGAGCAGAGAAACTGCTTCTTAAGAGGGAAGGGGTGAGAGCAGAGAAACTGTCTTAAGAGAGAGAGAATGAGCAGACACAAATAGTATTTTTAGTAGAAGAATTGTGGTGATGAATAGGTTTATGGGTTTGCTCTATGGACTAAGAAAATACCCCAAACCCTGTCCCCTACCCGAGCTGTTGGTTGATAGGAGGGAAGGGAGTGAATAGAAAATGGGTTCTTAAGAGGGTTCTTATTTTTACCACTCATTTTTCCTCCGACTCAGTTAGGTAATTAACTCACTTTGCAACTTTAAGTTTGAAGCCTGCTTGCCCTTTTTTTCCATGCATCCCCTTGTCAATGTCCTATCTCACTTAACTCATGAATTTGGTGTGTGTTTAACAGGATTTTTTCCTTTCCCCTCTCCTGCATGCCTGCGGCAAGAGAGAGCAGGGGTGCCTGGCCTTTAGTCAGGGTCAAACCCCTACATGTGATCTCTTGGCTCTTTGGCAGCCTGGAGATGGCTGGAACATGCCCAGGGGGCAGCTGTGACTGTCAGTGACTTCCCAGCCCTTTAGGAGGATGGAGAGTGCAGGGATGTCACCATGGAGCCCCTGTGAGTGCCTGTGACCTGCCAGCTCCTTAGCAGCATGGAAACACGTGGCATGTCACCCCTGAGACCCTGTTGTAGACTGCAATCTCCATGCAGGTGGTTTGGCAAATGGGAGACTCTTGGGATGTCCCTATGGAGTCGCTGGGATTGTGTGTGTGCTGTCAGTGTTCCTTCAGAGAACAGTTCAGGGGCAACAAAATTATCAATAAACTTACTTAAGAACACATTCCATACTAAACAGCCAAACAAATCAAGGATAAAAGATTTTCAGCCCAGGGGACTGGCTGTGGGTGTGGGAAAGCACCTGGGATGAGTTATCAATCAGGGGCAGACCAGGAACAGCTGGGACACAGGGAGCTGCCTGAAGGAGGGGTAACTGTGGGCCAATTATCAGAGGAGTGATATAATGCCAGAGGCCCATGATCAGAGGGCTCTCAGGGAGTGGCTCTTAGCAGGGAGGCTTCACACCTTTCTGCAGGCATTCAGGAACTTGGTTGACAAACAGGACAGACTGGCAAAAGACTCTTGGATTCCCCAGCCAACAGTATTGTTCAGAGGGTGAAACAAGCCTAAGGTAAGAGCTGTGTAGCTTTTTACTCTAAACCTATGCCATGGGCTTGTGCTGAGCAAGATACACAAGTGGTTGGGGGAATCCTCTGCTGACTGAGTCCTCCCTCCAACTTCATCTTGCCTAAAATTTTCTGGAGCTGTAAAATGGGGCAGTTGATATGTTTATTCCAGGGAATGACTGGCAGCCAGACCAGTTCTTTAGACTGGGTTGATCTGGTGTTCAGAAGGGTGGGGGTTGACCCCCCCCCGGACCGATAAATTGCTGGACCTGATGTCCAGAAATTCACAATCTGCCCCTCTGTGATTTGGTGGGAAATGAAACAGAGCTGGTGAGATTGGAATTTTATAACTCGGGATTGTTTTGTTTGACTAATGAGAATGTACATTTTACCCATGCTGTGGAAGGATTTGGCCAGGCTGCTGGAGGTACACTAAGATCTTTGACCTAAACACAACATGGGAAAAAACAGCTGCCGCCAGAGCACCAGAGAGAACAGTGGCAGAAGAAACAGTGACGAACCAAAGGGTGGCACACCGAGCACATCCCACCCTGGACCAGCAAACAGCACTGATTCAGCACGAGAGGACATCCAAATGGTGATGATTCCCAACAAAAATTCAGCCTGTCCATGCTGTGGGACCCGGATGCGCCGTGCGTCGGGCTTGACTGAACACCTGAAAAGAGCCCATGGGAAAAGCAGGGTTTGGTTTCAGTGTGCTAAGTGTGGTAAGCAAAACACTAACTTTCATAGTGTTGCTTGTCACTATCCCAAGTGCAAGGGGTCTCCAGCTGGGGGGTGGATCTGTCATGTCTGTGGTAGGAATTTTTTGACCAAGATTGGCCTTGGTCAACACAAGAGTCATATGCATCCTGTGACCATGAAGCAGGAAAGGATGGCTGCATCCCGCCCCAAAAAGAGCTCTGCCCGAGGAGCACACAAAAGAGTGTGGACAAAAGAGGAGGAACAGCTTTTGATTAAACTGGAGCCACAGTTTGAAGGAAAGAGAAACATAAATAAATTAATTGCGGAACACATTCCTTCAAAAACACCTAAGCAAGTAAGTGAAAAAAGGAGACTGTTACACAAGGGACCAGCAAGGGACCAGGAAAAAGAGGCAGAGATGACTTCTGAATCAGAAGATGATGAGGAGCAGCTGGGGAACATTGACCCCAGGAGGGGCAATTAATAGTAGATTGTGTGACAAGTAGCCTCATTCAGACTCATTATTTGGAAGTGTCACACATGTAAAGATTTTCCGATTCCAGTAATTAATTTCAGATGGATTTCCTTCTGTTCCACGGCAAACACAAAGTGCTATCCTTGTTAGACTTAGCCATCACTTTTGAAACCTTTTCATTTTAAAGACAATTATTTTGGTCTGATTTACATATGGGTATATATCAATTTTCCAAATTTAGATTTAAGTCTATACGGTAATTACTAATGTGGCCATTTTTTTATATGTGTGTGTTAAAAAGGGTACCACTCTTTTCTTTCTGGCTTACTTGCCCTCTTGCATCTGAAGGCATACAATTATTACAAGGTTCTGCTATGACAGCTGGGACTGATCCAGGAACAACCCTGTGGGTAACACTGTTCTGGGAATATAAAAAAGGAAACTATTTAATTAGTTTAATTTTGGAATTTTTGTGTTTCATTGCAGCTTTTAATGGATTAACTCTTTATTTTATTGTCTAATATTGTTCTTTTGTGTTCCTCTTTGTCTGGAGTTAATTTTATTCAAATAAAAGGAGCCTCTGGCTGTAGATCTCACAGTTGCAAGGGTATTCAGCAGTTCTTTTTGCTTCTGTGGCTTTAGTGGCTCCTTGTCTCACATCTGGACACACTTAGCTTTTTAGCTGATGAGGACACACTTGAGTGTTCAAAGTTGTTTATGATATTGAAACAAACTTGCACAATAATAACATGTGTTAGAGTGGGGAGAAGGATGAATTCCTGCTTCCTTTACCCCCCTTTTGGAAATTCTT
The DNA here is from genome assembly GCF_008360975.1 of Lichenostomus cassidix. NCBI lineage: Eukaryota > Metazoa > Chordata > Aves > Passeriformes > Meliphagidae > Lichenostomus > Lichenostomus cassidix. Next base: position 776,708 of record NW_028147635.1, on the reverse strand, counting down.
CTATTTTCTGCTAGCTAGTTTCATATTGCAACATCACCTGTTCTGTTGATCAGCCACAGTTTGGTTGTTGCTCTCAATGCCAGCAGAAGCAGTGGCTGAAGCAGCAGGTGCTGACAGTGCCCCAAGCCCTGGGGCCAGAGGGGTCCCTTGGCTGCAGGGCTGGGAGGGAGCTGCCCCTTGTTCTCACTGTGCCTCACGCAAAGCTGGGCCCCTCACAAGTGGGGCAGCACAGCAAACAGGGAGCCTGCCAGTCTCTTCCAGCCGTGTCTGCTCAGAGTTTGGCCCTTGGAGCTTCAAGGGAAGCAAAGGCAGCTCTTCTGGTCCCTCTGGGTTGTCCCCATGTTCAGCAGTGCTGCTCCATCAGTCTGTGCACAGCGACAGGGAAAAGCCTCAGCTCTGCAGGGGCCAGGAGCTGCTGGGCTCTGCCTGAGCAGCTCAGCCAGCAGGAAGGGAGCTGCTCCACATGAGAACCAGGAGCAATGGACACTCATTTTTGTCTTTCAAGAAAATAAAAGGGAAAAGGAAAAAAAATTAGATAAAATATGAAAGATAAAAACAAAACTGAAGTGTGTATTGAAAATTCTTCTGTAACTTTGGATGAAGAGGTAACTGATTTTTTTTCTTTGAAAAAGAGAAGTCAGGATTTACTTTCTAAATATGCTGGTGGCATGGATCCGTCTTACTGACCTCAGCACCCTTTTAAAAAAGATTTTAAATATCGCTCACTGAAATCTCACTGCCAGCCTGTCCTGGTTACAGTTTAGCACTTTGGTTACACCCACAGAGTGCTAAACTGTAACCAAAGTGGTCATTCTGCTCCCCTTAGGTCCTTTCTGATGAGCTGCTGATGAGAGGTCGTTTGCAGGAGCTGCCCAGTGCACCCCTGATCCCTCAGGCTACGAGCTGGGTGTTAAATGAGATAAGGAAGAAGAGGCAAACCCTGCAAGGCAAAGACAGTTTTCTGTTTCTTCACACCAATGACTGAGCAGTGATAACTCCCTCCAGGGAAGCACCAGCACAGTCCCACCCAGCCTGAGGGGTCATCTCTGCTAATGGGCCATCGTGGACTCAATGGCACCAGCACAATGGGCAGCTGAGACAATTTAGACCATCAAAGGCTCCCCAAATATCCCATGACTCACAGGATGACATCATTGCATTGTCAGACTCCCTGCCCAGGTGGAGGTACTGAGCATTCCCACCTGAACCTGAGCGTATAAAATCTGGCTTTGGGGATGTGGGACACCACTTCCACTCAACTGATCCAGAGGAGGAGCGGAACTTCCACAAGACCACCATTTGGTAGGATCTCGACCATCGCTCTGACCTACAGGCAGCCAGGTTGTACTCAATCTTTGTGGGTTAAAAGCAGTTTTCTCTGTATCATTGCATTTATTGTAATCTCTTTAGTGAATTGTTAGTCTGACCTGTAATGTCTGTTGGGGCAGTTGAGTGGGATTCATTTATCCTGACAGTTTAGTTTAAATGAGCACAGTGGTTTTGGATGTTTGGAGTATGAATTACTTCCAAGCTGTGCCAAAAACATCCCTTGGGGGGTGTTGGTGTGTCCCTGGGAGGTGTTTCTGGGTGGTGGCTGCCAGCAGAGCCCCAGTGGTGGGCAGAGGGATGCAAGGACCCCCCTTGCAGTGAGGGTTGGGTTTCCCAAAGCAAGCACTGCCACCTCCAGCCCAGAGCCAGGGGGCTGTGGGACCCCCAGGGAGAACCAGATGGGAGGAACTGTGGGATGTCCAGAGTGTGGAGGATGGAGAGGGCAATACCAGGACCGGGGGACTGCTGGCAGTCTGGAGGAGAGGGAGTCTGGAGGTGGGGAACCCTGTGACCCCAAGGACCCCGAAGTGGGGAGCCCAGAGAAGGGGGAAATGCCAGGACATCTGGAAAATTCAAAAGCCTGGGGTGGGGGAGAGAGGTGACTCCTTGGACACCCACACCCTGAAGCACTTAGGGGAGAAGCAACCTATGGAAAACCCAAAATCCCCTGGCATCCCTAAGTGAGGGGACCCTGGAGGAGAGGGACCAGCATGACCCCAAAGTGGGGAGACTGGAGAGGAAGAAATCTGGGGATTCCAAGGACCCACAAAAGCAAAGGGAGGCTGGGGTCCATCTAGATGTGGGAAGCCCAATACATGCAGAACCCCCAGCAGCCAGGATGGGAGGGACCCCCAGAATTCCAAAGTGGAGAGACCAAAGAAGGGAACTCCTGGGATTGTTTTGGGGGTTTTTTTGTTGGTTTTTTTTTTTCAAAATCATAGTGCTCTGGAGGTTTTTATGGACACCAGATGCCCTGTGACTTCTAGAAATGGACTCGAGCAGGAGGACCTTCAAACCTAACATACATGCTTACACCTTGTTTTTCCCCTCCAAACCAGGATTTCCCATTCCCAAACCTTGGCTGGATGGAGGAGAAGGCTGTGAGGAAGAGGAAGATGCCCCAGGACAGCCAGGCAGGTGAGGAGGAAGTCACTGCCCCTTTCCCCCTCTTTTTTTCTCCATCTTCCAGCCCAACATCGTCCCTGGCTGCAGGACAACCCTGCTGCTGACACTGTCCTGCCAAGAATGGACTGAGGCGAATCTCCTTCCCCTTTCCTTTTGGCATGTAGGCAAATCTAAAATCCTCTCGTGTTTCCACCCCCAGGCAATGAGCTGGGAATGGAGACCATGGAGGAAAAATCTTCCCTGGAGAACCTCATGGAAGAGGCTGATTTGAACAGCTCCATGGCACAGGAGTCCAATGGGGAGGAAAAGCCCCGGAGATCCCACACAAGGAGAGGCTCCAAACCAAGCCCAGGGTGCTGTGAGGAGAAAAGACCCACCCTGTGCCAGGAAATTGGCCAGCAATCAAGCCAGAGCTATGAGCAGGTGGCCCATGAGCAGCTTCCCACTGGGGAGAAGCCCTACAAGTGCTTGGAATGTGGGAAGAGCTTCAGGACAAGCTCTCTCCTGATCCGCCACCAGATGATCCACACTGGGGAACGGCCCTACAAGTGTGGGGAATGTGGGACGAGTTTCACCAGGAGATCCCAACTTATCTGCCACCAGATGATCCACACTGGGGAACGGCCATATGAGTGTGGGGAATGTGGGAAGAGCTTCAGAGACAGCTCGCACCTGATCCGCCACCAGAGGATCCATACTGGGGAGAGGCCCTACAAGTGTCCCAAGTGTGGGAAGAGGTTTCAGAGCAGCTCTAATCTCCTCCTCTATGAGCGGATTCACACACAGGAGAGGCCATTCCGCTGCCCTGACTGTGGGAAAGGCTTCAAGCTCAACTCCACCCTCATCATCCACCGGCGCATCCACACCGGGGAGAGACCCTATGAGTGTCCCGAGTGTGGAAAAGGCTTCACCCAGAGCTCTCACTTGACCAGACACCAACGGAGCCACCAGTAAGAGAAGCCCTGCACAAGCCCCGGCTGCAGGAAGAGCTTTTTCTTCTGCTCCAGCCTTATTACCTAAAGCCTCATGGTTTTACTGCTCTTTGGGAGGGGTGTTTGGTGTTCAGGAGCTATTCTGGATGATTTGGTGCTTCTGGGTATTTGGTACAGTTTCTTTCTCCATTTTGTGTTTGAAAAGCCAAGAGGGTTCATCCAGTGCCTCAAAACCAGTCAATTCCACTGGAAAGTATTCAATCTTACCCCCAACCAGCTCAATCCCTGCCCAAAATGACTCAATTCCACAGCCCCTCAGGGTGGGATGACATTGGAAGGGATTGGGCAAAGTGGGATGCAGTTCTGGTGGGGTGAGATGGGCATTGGGTGGGGCAGGATGGGTGGGATGGGAATTGGAGGGGAAAATAGGGCTTGGGAAGGGGGTCTTGATGTCCAGGAGGGGTGGGATGGGTTGGGGTGGGGATTGGAGTGTGGGGCAGGGTCTGGAATGAGACAGCCAAAGGTTGGGGTGATGAAGGGAGTGGAACTTGTTCCTGTGTGGGTTTTTGGGTATTATATAACATGATTATTTCTCATGAGCCTTGGGGCAATAAAGAAAAAGGAGGTTCATCCTTTTGGTGTAGTGCTGTGTGTTGGCATTTGGGGGTTGATTTCTTGTTATTGTTGTTACTATTATTTGTTTGTATTATATATTAGTGTTATACTTCTAAATGCCACCCATTGTTAATAGTGGCTGTATGGCAGCTCACTGGGAAGATTCCCTTCCTTCTCACAGTGGGATTGAGCTGTAGTCACTTCCAAGTTGCCAGTGGCTTCTGAAGACCCATAGTCCTATTTATGGTGGTTTTGGTGTGGTTTGGAGTTGGGGAAGGGTCTCATCCCCACACAGAGGTGCTCTGAGCCTGCTCTGCACCACATCTGCACTTGTGGCACACCACAGCTGCCCTGCCCTGGAGACATGGCAGGACTCCCTCCTGCCAGGGCTGAGGCTTTGCATGGCCTCTCATGACCCCTCATGTCCAAAGCTCTGTGCTGGCACTGGTCTGAGCACCAACATCACTGCAGCCCCACGGCCTTTGCTGTCCCCCCATGTCCATTCCCTGTCCCCGAGTCCCGCCCGGCTCTGGCAGCAGCAGGAGCCGCAGCGCAGTGGGCGCCAGCCTGGCCTAGCCAGGGCTCCCAGCAGGAGCAGCAGCAGCATTGCCAGCCCTTCCCAGCTGCTCCTGCTTTGGCTTCCACAGGGATTTTTCCAGGGCAATTCTGGAGTACAGCAACAATCACCCACAAACTGGTCACTGGGGTTAGGCCTTGGCCTTTCTGCTTCCTCCAACCAGCCCAGGCTTCTCTCAGCATTCCAGTTCCCTGCTCAGAGCCTTTGGCTTCCTGCAATCCTGGCCCCAAGGATCTGCTCTCACGAGTCCCTGGGGAGCCTTTGGCAGTCCCTGCCTTCAGTGGCGCCCAATGATGCTCCAAGGGACTTGGAATTTTGTTTCTGACTCCTTGAGCAGCTTCTTCAACCTTCTCTCAGTCCCGGAGGGTCACAGACTCAGCTCCACCTTGGGGTTCATTAAACTACAGAAAGCCCTCAAAAGTTCTTTCTCTGCCTTCCATCGTCTTCAAGTGTTCAGGGCTTGTACGGCTATTGGAGTCAGTTTGGTGTTCTTTTAAGGAGGAAGTTTTCAAAGTGCACCCATGACTTTTCTTTAACGTCAAGGAAATATTTTTTTATATTTCTGTTCCGAGAACACATGATAGAAGCATTCCCCAAGTGACTTTGATGCTGAATGTCTCCTTAGGAGGTCTGGGCATGTAGAAGAATGAGCCCCTTGAGGGCTGACCCTGTTGGGACAACCTGCTCCTCACCCCCAACCTCACCATGGCTGACATTGCCCACCTGGCACTGACATCCCTGTTCCCTGCATCACAAACTTGTCCCCTGAGCTCTGCAGCTGGCTGTCCCAGCCCACTGCTCCATGTCCCACCTGCTCTCCTCAGGGCTCTGTCTGCACACGGGCCCAGGAGGAGTTTTCCTGTTTGTGAGGAAAGAATAGAAAAGCCTGAGCAGGTTTCCTACACAACAAACCCCACTCAGGAACCACATGCTCAGTACAGGCTGCCTCTGATGATGTCACCTTTCTACCAGGGACAATGTGACCAGAAGTGATCTCTGTAAGCAGAATTCTCTGTATATTGAAGGAGAATTCTCTGTCCCTGTCCTTTCCCTTGATCTCAGTTGCAGATGGAAGTTGATGGTGCCATTCTCACCTTTAAACCCTCTTTTGAATACAAACAGATGTGCCCAAGAATGTGTTAAGCAGGTGTTGCTCAATGTTAATGGAAAGCTTTTGTGTTCCCAATGGAATCACAGAGATCATTGTGACACTTTGTGGCCACATGGAACCACAGAGACCAAAGTACTGATACTGCAGGGCCTCATAGATGAAGGGAGACCATTGTGACTCTGTGGCACCTCATGGAACCCAGGAGTGCATTGTGACACTACAGAACCTCATGGAATGAAGGGGACACTGTGACACTGTGGGGTCTTGATAGAACTCAGGACACCATTGGTGACAGAACAGGAGCTCATGGAATGGGGAGAGCCAGGCCCAGGGGACATGGCTGCAATGGTGATGGCTGTGAGGTCACTGCCACTGCAGCAGCCTGCTTGGCCCTCAGCTGACATTCTGGCCAGGAGTGTTGTGAGGTCACCCAGCACATCAGAGAACCCACACAACAGGAATTCCATCCTTGGGGAGAGGAGGGGTTTCACTATGTCAGGTGGCACAAAGCTCCTGTCCTTGGACAATTGCTGGGATGGGGCATCAACTTCTCTGGAAAAACAGTTGATGTTTTGTGTCAATCTCATGGTAAAAAGTTCCTTCCTTATAACAAATCTAAATGCACTCTCGTTTAGTTTAAACATATTGACCCTTCTTCTGTCACTGTAAACTTTGGGAAAAAATGACACTCCATTTTCCTTGCAATTTGACTAATATTTTTCCTTTGTCAAAACTGACTGGCTTGTGACACCACAGAGTAGGCTGTGACAGCCCACAGCAGGGTGTGATATGTGACATCATAGAGTGGTCTGTGGCATCACAGTGTGGCTGAATGACATCACACAGCAGGCTGTGAGGTCATAGAGTGGACTTGTGACACCACAGGGTGGTTATGTGACATCACAAAGGGGGCTGTGAAAACATGGAACAGCTGTGTGACATCATAGAGTAGGTTGTGACATCATGGAATGGGCTGTGACATCACAGGGCAGCATTATGTGATCATAGCAAAGGCTGTGTGACATCACAGAGGGGGCTGGAAACACAGGGTGAAGTGTGACATCACAGGATGGATGTGTGACATCACAGGAGGGCTGTGTGACATCAAAGGGTGGCTGTGTGAGGTCACTGGGGAGGTCACTCTGCCCCAGCCCCCCTCACAGTTCCCCCAGACAAGTCCAACGCTGCTCGTGCACAGCAGGGTCCCCTTTCCCCCCAGGTCCCCCCTGCCCCCCAGTGCCACAGCCTCCCCCAGAGGATGTTCCATGAGATCGATCCCCCAGAGCCTGACACGGGGACAGAGGGGACAGGGCCCTGTGGGGTGGGACAAGGGGACAGTGATGCCCTGGCAGTGTCCCTGTGTCCCCCAGGGTGAGAGCCTGGCCCAGGGCTCCTTCACCCTGTTACGAACGAGGGCTTGAGAGCACTTAAAAAATCCCCAGAAAGGGATCAGCAAACACCAGATTTAATATTAAGTACGACAGCACAACAAAGTTCCTTGGCAAGAGTCACTCTGCTCCTGACTGGACAGTTCAGGCACACCAAGGGAAAAAAGCAACAACAAAAGCAAGCAAATCCAGGCAATCAAACCAGAAATGAACCAAGAACTGTCCCTGTGTGTGTGTGTGTGTTTAGTTGGGTGTGTGACACAAAAGGACAGTGAGAGCAAGGATAAAAGGAATATGGCCTGAAAGCTTAACCGGCCTCAAACTTAAAAGAACTTAACTTCTACATTAACCTTAACTTATACCTTAAACTTAACAACTTAGCAAAAGAACAACCCTTAGCAGCATTTCACTTAGCTCATACCTTATGACTGAACCTCACTTACAGGCCTAAATCACTCACATATCCAAGGCACTTCAACACCTCCCAGAGCAGCATTTCTCCCCCATTTCCAGAGCACAGGCACACGTGTGTGCACACAGACAGAAAGAGGCAGTGCCAGGGAGCTGTCAGACATTGCCCTGGAGGGCAGGGAAATGCTCACTGCGGATGCTTTTGCATCTCCCCAGCAGGCGAAGGGTTGAGCCTGGAGGAGTGGGGGGATCGGCCCAGGGTCCCTCGTTGTTCGGGGATGCCCCAAGTGCAGCAAACGGGAGAGTTCCCGGCTCGGAGAGGCCCCACTCAGAGGGAGCTCACTGCTCCAGGAGAGCTCCAAGGGGCTCCTTTTGGAGCCCTGTTGATAGGGCCCCAAGAGATGGGCTTTAGTCACAGCAATGTTTCATCCTGGCTGCACTTCGCATCAACAGCTTTCTCTGACACTGTGAGAACAGGGATGTTGTGCCACTGAGGGAAGGAAAACAGTTCCCAAGGCTGCTCCTAAAGAAAGCAGGAGCTGGTTGGACAGCAGCAGTGCCTGGGAGCAGACAGTGTTTGTGATCAGCTGCAGAGGAGCTGAGCCCAGGGGCTGTTGGCCAAGGCTGAGGCCTAAGGAGCATTTCTCAGATCGCAGGGCAGCCTGAGAAGGGGAGGGAGGAATGCACCACCCCAGGGCCCCATGGAACTACAGAGACCACTGTGACAGTGTGGGGCCTTGTGGGACCAAGGGACCATTGGGACACTGCTGAGCCTCATGGAATCATGGAGACCACTGTGACATTGCAGGGCCTCATGGAACCAAGGGGACCATAGTGACTGTGTGTGGCTCCATGGAACCAAGGGACCATTGTGACACTGCAGGGCTTGTGGAACCAAGGGGCAATTTGACACTGCTGGGCCTCATGGAAGCAAAGGGGCCATTGTGACCCTACAGGACCTCATCAAACCTAGAGGCCACTGGGACACTGCAGCACCATAAAGAACCAAGAGTCCATTGTGACACTGTGGAACCACAGGAGACCATTGTGACACTGTGAGACCCCTTGGAGATGAAGGTCCATTGTGACATTGCAAGGCCTCATGGAACCATGGAGAGAATATTGAGATACTTCACAGTCTCAAGGAACCAGGGAGACATTGTGACAGTGCAGGGCCCTGTGGAACCAAGAGAACATTGTGACACTGTGGGGTCCCATGGAACCAAGAACATCATTGTTACACTATGAGGTCCCATGGAATCAAGGGGCCTTTTTGACACTGCTGGACTGCATGGAACCAAAGCTCCATGGTGACACAGAGTGGCCTCATGAAATGAGATGCTGCAGAACCAAATCAGATTATTATGACACTGCAAAACCCCATGGAACAAAGGGGCCATTGTGACACTACAGGGCCCCGTAAAGTCAAGGGAACATGGCACAGGTCTGCCTGGTTTGGTCTCCAAGGGGCCACCTGACTGTTCCAACTGACCTTGACATGTTGAGAGTCGCTTCTCTTGTGCCACTGAAACACTGGGGCACTCTGCTGTCCTTCCTGTGGAAATGAACTGTCCTTCTCCTCCAGGCACCCATGGCCAGAATTGGGATTGCACCACCACATTTCCCTCTATTCACAGACAGTTCCCATAGGAATATTGCCTTTTACTTAGAGTCCACAAACAACTGTAATTCCTTTCAAAGGTCTCGTTGAGAAAGTTGTTTGGGGCCTTACACCTGCACTCACCATTCCACAGCCCACATCCCACTGCTCCCAGGAGAGCCACAAGCATCCTGTGAGGCCACAGACCCCCATTCCCAGGGCATGGGAGTCAGGGCGTGGCTGTCCTGCTTGGCACAGCCCAGGCAGGGCTTTCATAGCCACATTCCACAGTTCATTTCCCACCTGGACCCAGTGGTGCCTCTGCATTCTGCTTCCCCAGCCCCAGGGATGTTCTCCTTGCCCCCATGGTCTCTTGGCAAGGATAGCCTCAGTGGTTGCTGCTGACATCCTCAGCAACTTGGAGGTTGCTGCTGAATTTTACCTCTCCAGAGGCTTTTTCAGCCTTTAGATCTTCAGGAATTCAATGCTTGAGGGCTCATTAACATTCAAAATAGCTTTGCCAGGCTCAGGGCCAGGAGAGAGGCCAGGCAGGGCTGGCCATTACTGGGAACAGGCCCTGAGCCCTGCAGCAGGATGGAGCTGGGGCATAACCAAACTCACCTGCAAACCTGGGCTGAGCAGCCAGGGCTGGCAACGGCTGGGGACAGAGGCTGGGCTGACAAATGTCCTGGGCCCCCTCCCTGCTCTGTCCATGCCACCATGGGGACAGAGTCTGGGCTGACAAATGTCCTGGGCTCCCTCCCTGCTCTGTCCGTGCCACCAAGGGCACAGAGCAGCCTCCTCTCTCGGCCACTTGCCTGTTTTCCATCCCTTCCCCAGGCCCTGGCTCTGCCCCACAAGCCCTGGGCTCAGTCCTCCCCCTGCACACTAACACAGGCTGAGATGGACACTGATGGGTTTCTCTGCCAGCTTCTCTCAGCCCAGCCCAGCTCCCTCCAAGCTCTCCCAGCTGCCCTGAGCTCTCTGCAGCACCAAGGGCAAACATGGCAGTGCTGATAACCAGGGAGACCACGGCCAGGTGAGGGAGGCATGTGGAAAAGGCTTTGTGCTGTCCCTGCTCAGAGGGGATCCTCAGCAAAGCCCTGAACATCTGCACATAGGAGAAAACAATGAACACAAAACAGCCAGAAGTTATCCAAGCAGTAATGACCATGAGCCAAAGTTCCCTGAGGCTGGAGTGTGAACAGGAGAGCTTGAGGATCTGGGGCACTTCACAGAAGAACTGGCCCAGGGCATTGCCCTGGCACAGGGGCAGGGAAAATGTATTGGCTGTGTGCAGCAGAGCAGTGAGAAAGCCACTGGCCCAGGCAGCTGCTGCCATGTGGGCACAAGCTCTGCTGCCCAGGAGGGTCCCACAGTGCAGGGGTTTGCAGATGGACACAGAGTGGTCGTAGCACATGATGGTGAGGAGATAATACTCTGCTGAAATGAAGAAAAAAACCAAAAATAGTTGGGCAGCACATCCTACATAGGAGATGTCCCTGGTGTCCCAGAGGGAATTGTGCATGGCTTTGGGGACAGTGGTGCAGATGGAGCCCAGGTCAGTGAGGGCCAGGTTGAGCAGGAAGAAGAACATGAGGTGTGCAGGTGGTGGCCGCAGGCTACGGCGCTGATGATGAGGCTGTTGGCCAGGAGGGCAGCCAGGGAGATGCCCAGCAAGAGGCAGAAGTGCAGGAGCTGCAGCTGCCACGTGTCTGTGAATGCCAGGAGGAGGAACTGGGTCATGGAGCTGCTGTTGGACATTTGCTGTGTCTGGCCATGGGGACCTGTTGATGGAGAAAAGGACAGTGACAAGTCAGGAGAGGCTGCTTTGAGCCAAAGCTGTGCCATTCCCTGCAGACTGTCCCACTGGGACTCATCCACCCGTGTTCCTTCTCTGGGAAAACCTTCATCCAGGTCCCTGCCTGAGCTCCACTTGTGCTGTCTGAGTGTGCCATGAGCAGCCAGGCCTGTGCGTGGGGCTCTCCAGGAGCCATCCCTGCCCTGCTGCCCTGGGATTGTGGCCATGGGGCAGAGGGACAAGGCTGAATATTCAGGATTTGTCAGGGGAATCCCTCCTAATGCAGATTTGTTAGGGGAATCCCTCCTAATGCAGAAAGGCTTGGTAGCATTTTCACTCACAGTTCCACAGGATAGCAGGAGGGAGTTTTAAGGAATGTTTTCCTACCCACACATCATTCCTGGTTTCTGAGGTCAGAAATCCCCAGCATTTTTGCTGTACTCAGAGTTTGCCACTGAGAGATGTGAGAGGCAAAGGGATTCCCTGTGGCTCAGGGCCAGGTGAGGGGCTGGATGGGCTTGTTCCCAACTGCCCTGGGTTTGCACCTTTGGCTGCAATCAGAGCACAATCACACTCCCCTGTCACCCTGGGAAGAAACCAGACCCTGCTGAGAGCAGAGGGATCACTGGATATCTCACCCCCTCCAAAGGTCTCTCAGCAAGGTCACAGCCCCTCCTTCTGCCAAGGACACTCACTGTTCCCTTGGCAAACCCAACAGCATTTCCTCACTTGTGGCATCTCTGCACTTCCACATGGGGCATTCAGGGAATTCTGAGAGGCTCTGGCACAGATTTTTACCCAGGAGGGAAGCTCAGAGCTTGGAAGGACACAGCAAGGAGATGCCCAGGTGTGCTCATGATGGCATCTCAGGGAGGGAGGCTCAGCTCCTTCCCCTTTCCCATGGACTGCTTTGCCCACAGCCCCACAGGTCACAGGGAAGCTTGGACACCCCATTCCCATGGACACAGCTGCCTGGGAGGAATCCCAAGGGCAGTGCCTGCCTCAGCTGCTGCAAAGCCCAGAGCCTCCCTGAGAGCACCAGATAACAGTGACAGTATCAGAGGAATGCAGAAACAAGAGAAGATGATGTGGTGCTGTGCCTGAGAGGGCAGGGCAGGGACAGCCTGGCACTCAGGACAGTGTTCCCTGTCCCCAGCTGTGCACGGCACCTCCCACACACCAACAGTGCCCTCCTGCCCACAGCACTGCTCTGTTCAGCTCCCTCTCCTTCCCTCATCATCTCCCTGTGCTGCACATGTTCCTCCTGAGAGGAGCCTTGTCCCTGTCAGCACTCACAGAGCCCATCCCACCCTCTGTGCACTCGCCCGGCCCTACAGAAACCTGCCTGTCTGCAGGGCCCTGCCTGGGGGAGGCTCTGTGTGCAGGTGGGCAAGGGCAGCTGGCAAGAGCCCTGCTGGGCCCTGCAAAGGTGCTGCTGCTGCTGTCCATGGGCTGAGCAGTGGCTGAAGGCCCTTGAGGAGGCTCCCAGCAGACACACTGAGCACCCAAAGGTACAGAGCAGGAGTTATTGTTCTTTGTGTCTGCAACCCTCGGCCCGGGAGCATCGCCCCCCCGGGACATCCCACAGGTGAGCGGGCAGGGGGAGCTCGGCCCAAATATCTTGGGCAATGCCTGGGGTTCTTTTTGGGAGGGAGGGATTTTTGGACCTTGTAGGACTGCAGCACCTTACCCCAAATATTTTTGTTGGCTGCCCGGTAGGGTTTTTCTTGGGGGGGGGAGGGCAGATTTTTGAATCTTGCAGGAGTCTAAAGGACAGTTGCAAATGCCCCTTGGGGGGATATGGGGGAGTCCCCAGCACGTGGGATTTTTAGGGGATCCCAGTGGCGTCTGCTGGGAGGGATGGGATGGGATGGGATGGGGCCTGGGAATCGTGGGATGTGGATTGGAGTGTGGGATGAAGTCTGGGGGAGGGGGACGGGTGGGATGGGGCCTGGGATGAGGCAGCCGAAGGTTGGGGGTGATGAAGCCAGGAGGACCCCAGTCCTTAAGGGCCTGTGGGGTATCCGGCAGCTGTGAGGGAGTTTTGGGGTACCCCTGATCCTTCGAGGGTGGCACTGGCAGTTGGGGACACGTGGCTCCGTCACCTCTGGACCCCACCTGCGCCCCCCCTCGCCCCCAGCGCCCCCGGGAGCGGAATTTGTGGAGGGGGGAGGTGGGGGGCGCGGTGAGAAGGGGGGCTGAGAGCCCAAATGGAGCGAAATGGGTATTGGGACCCCCAGAGTGGGCAGGAAGAGCCTGGAACCCCCAAAACCAATCACAGGGGAGGGAGGTTGGGATTGAGGGAATGATGATGCAAGGGCAGAAGAGCAAAGGAAAAGAGGGGGCTGGGACCCCCAAAGAGAGCGGGAGGGGGATGGGACACCCAAATGGAGTCGGGAGGGGTCTGTGGATTGGGAGAAGGATGGGAAAGGGGAGGAGAGGGAAGGGAAAGGTGGGGTTGGCACGGAAGCAGGGCAGTTCCATGGGGGTCCAGCCCTGTCCCCCAGCACTGGATCCCTGGAGCAATTCCCTGGGGCTCTGGGGGAGGTGGATCTGCACTGGGGGTCCCCAAGCCCCCTGTCCATCCCTGGGGCTGATTGGGGGGTTCCCCCCACCCAGCAGCCAGTGCTGCAGCAGCCGTGGGGCAGAGGAGGGTGGGGAATGGGGTTCTGGGGTGGGAGCAGAGGAGGAGCGGGAGGAAGAGGAGGGAGAGAGGAGGAGGAGGAGCAGGAAAAGGAGGAGCAGGAGAACCATGAGATTTCACCACCCACTGTGTCTGCAGCACCCCTGGCTCTGGGATCATTGCTCCCCCTGCATTCCAAAGGTCACCAGGGAGGGGGAGCTCACCCCAAAGCTGTCAGGGGCTCTCTGGGAGGGTGTTAGTTTTTGAGGGGTGTTTGGAGCTTGCAGATTCTGGAAGTTAGCACCAGATATCTTTGTATGTCCCTGGTGGGGATTTTTTGGGCCAGAGGGTATGTTTGGATCTTGCAGAACTCCAAAGCTGAGCCATAAATGCACCTTTGGTGGAATACTGGGGGGTCCATTTGGGAATTGCCTGCTATCAGCAGGACAGGACATCAGTTTTGGGGATCCCTGAGAGAGCTGGGAGGGTGGAATGTTGTACTCCCCAAGTGGAGAGAGCAGAGAGGGCCAATACCAGAGCTGGGGGACCCCTGGCAGCCTGGAGGGGTGGGGGAGGCTGGAGATGAGGCAGGGCTGGGACACTGTGACACTGAAAGGGGTGATGGGGAGAGGGGGAAACCCTGAGTGCCTGGAGTGCGGGGAGCCTGAAGAGGGGGACCCTGGGAGCCCTTGGAGCCAAAGCACAGTCAGGGAAGAAGGGACCCCTGGGAGCACCGAAACCCCACAGCATCCCTAATCAGGACCCAGGAGAAGGGGGATCCCCAGGATCCATGGGAGCCCCAGCAGCTTCGAGAATGGGCAACCCCAGAACCCCAAAGACAGGAGACTGGAAAGGGGGAACTCCCGGGAGGCTTTTTCTGAACTCATTCTTATTTTAGGAGGACTTTATAGACACAAAACACCCAGTGACTTCTAGAGATAGACTTGGGCAGGAGGAACCCCCAACCCAAGGCACTCACACCTTTCTTTTACCCAAACGAGGATTTCCAATTCCCAAAACTTGGCCAGATGGAGGAGGATGCTTTGAGGAAGAGGAAGATGCCCCAGGACAGCCAGGCAGGTGAGGAGGAAGTCACTGCCCGTTTCCTGCTCTCTTCTCCTCCATCTCCCAGCCCAGCATTGCCCCTGGCTGCAGGACAACCCTGCTGCTGACTCTGTCCTGGTAGGGATGGACTGGGGGGATCTTCTTCCCCTTCCCTCTGGCATGGAGGCAAATCCCAAATCCTCTCCTTGTCCTTCCTCCCCCAGACAACAAGCTGAGGAGAAAGACCAGGGAGGACAAGTCCTTACAGCAGAACCTCATGGAAGAGGCCATTTTGAGCAGCTCCATGACCCAGGAATCCAACTGGGAGGAAAAGCCGCAGAGATGCTGCACAAGGAAAGGTTGCAAACCCAGCCCTGGGTGCTCTGAAGAGCAAAGACCCACCCTGTGCCAGGAAGTTGCAAGAGCTTTAGCCGGAGTGCAGAGCTGGAGATTCCTGAGAAGCTTCATGAGACCAAGAAGTCCTATGAGTGTGGGGAATGTGGGAAGAGCTTCAGAAAGTTCTCCCACCTTATGGACCACCATCGGATCCACACTGGGGAGAAGCCCTGTGAATGTGGGGAAAGTGGGAAGAGCTTCTGCCAGAGCTCCAACCTGATCTGTCACAAGAGGATCCACACTGGGGAGAGACCCTATGAGTGTTGCGAGTGTGGCAAAGGCTTCACCCAGAGCTCTAACTTGACCCAACACCGATGGAGGCACCGGTAAGGGAAGCCCTGCAAGTGCCCCGAGTGGGGGAAGACCTTCATGCACTGCTCCGTATTCATCCCCCATCAGAGGACCCAAATTGGGAAGAGCCCTGGTGACCCACACTGCCAGTGACCCAGTGTTGTGGTTTGACCCTGGCCAAATGCCAGGCACCTACAAAATTTGCTTTCTCTTCTCTCCCCTGCTGCAGCTGTGCAGAGGAGAGGGAAAAAAAACCCCTAACACACACACACACACACATAGGGCTCATGAGTCGAGATAATGAACCAGGCAGGATGCACTGAAGGGTGAAACAGGCTGAGAACTTAAAGTTGCAACGTGACATATTGGTAACCTAACCCTAAACAGAGTCAGAGTAGGCAAATGGGAACTAAAGATAAGCTCTTAAGACACTGTTTCTCTGCTCACCCCCCTCCCACTGGAGACAGTCCTCTGTGAACTTCTTTGCCGTGGGTCCAATCTCTTGAGCAGTAGCCACTGGAATCTGCTGCCCCATGAGTTCTTGTCCACAGGGTTCAGAGCTCTGAGCCCAGGCCAGGCTGTTTCCATCCCAAGGAACAAGGCCTTTCCCTGCACTGGGACTCCCACTGGATCACAGCTTCCTCCAGGCATCCACCTGCTCCTCTAGCGTGAGCACCTCCCCACGGGCTGTGGGTGGATCTCTGCACCCCTCGTGGACCCCATGGGCTGCAGGGGGACAACCTGCTTCCCCATGGTCCTCACCACGGCCAGCAGAGGATTTCCAGCTCCGGTGCCTGGAGCACCTCCTCCCCCACCTTCTCCACTGACCTTGGTGTCTCCATGATGTTTTCCCTCACATATTCTCACCTCCTCCTCATCCTCTGTCTAAAAAGAAGTGCTTGTGGACATGGTTTTGATTTCTTCTTAAATATGATATCACAGAGGTGTAACCAACATCTCTAATTGTCCCAGACTTGGCTAGGAGCATGTCCATCATCTTCAGAGCCATCAGAGATTGGCTCTGCTGGACATGGTGAAAACTTCTAGAACATTCACACCGGACACACAGGAGCCATTTTTGTGCCCCTCCCCACCCACTAGCAAAAACTGGGCTGAGCAAAACCAACTCATGAGCACAGGGGTGAGTTTTCTCCCAACCCTTCAGCCACTTCTTCAGGCCTACCACAACAGCTTTTGAAGGGTTTAAGTTTCCCCTAGATGCTAAAGATATTCTTATCTTTAATAAGAATATTCTGGGCTAAGCAAAACTAACATACTCGGGTTGGGAAGGCACCTGGCTGGTGGCTTCTATGTCCTCCTGATTCCCTGTGGCCACCTGGACAAACACAGGGGCAGGAACATCCATCAGGACTCAGACTGACATCTGAAATTCATTGGGAAGAGCTGATTTATTAATGTTGCACCCTAAAAATTGTTACCTGCTGTGTAATTGTTTCTTCTGGTGGCATCAAGAAATGATGGATGATCTTGGAGGTCTTTTCCAATCTAAATAATTTCCTTCTTCACCTTGTCACAACAACCAAAGCTGAGGTAAAATAAAGAAATTAAACAAAGAGATCTAAAGCTGCACCATTTTACTGTGCATTTGGGGGTGAATGTGGGGTTGAGGGGAATATTCATGAGGATTTGGATGTTCTGGGGCTGCCCAGGCTGGGGGACAGGACAACAGTCTCATAGTTGTGCTGGCAGAATGTGTGCACCTGAGCCCATCTGTTGTTCAGAAATTCCGGTTTTCTGTCCCAGTCCCTGGCCTGGGTCTCCCCATGTGGGATGTGCCCCCCAAAGTGCCCAAATCACTGCTGAAGTGCCTGAGCTGCTCCCAGCTGTGGATGTTCCTGTCCACCAGCCTCTCCTGGTCAGTGCCATGGGGGGTGGGAGGGGTTTTAGGGAATCTTGGGTGGAATCTGCAGAGCTCAGGGGACAAGTTTGTGATGCAGGGAACAGGGATGTCAGTGCCAGGTGGGCAATGTCAGCCATGGTGAGGTTGGGGGTGAGGAGCAGGTTGTCCCAACAGGGTCAGCCCTCAAGGGGCTCATTCTTCTATGTGTCCACCCTTTCTTAGGAGACATTCAACATTAAGACCATGTGGTTTCTAACACCTCTTCTCTGAACTGAAAAAAATCACCCAACAAAAACCCTTGGATAAATAAAAAAGTCAATTGCACTTTGCAAATTCCCTACCTAAAAAGAACACCAAACTGACTCCAATGAGCTGTACAAACCCTGAACACTTGAAGACGATGGAAGGAAGACAAAGAACTCCTGAGGGCTTTCTGTATTTTAATGAGCCCCACAGTGGATTTGGGGCTGAATCTGTGACCCTCAGGGACTGAGAGATGGTTGAAGAAGGTAGTCAAGGAGTCAGAAGCAAAACTCCAAGTCCCTTGGAGCATCAATGGGCCCCACTGAGGGCAAAGACTGCCAAAGGCTCCCCAGGGACTCGTGAGAACAGATCCTTGGGGCCAGGATTGCAGGGAGCCAAAGGCTCTGAGCAGGGAACTGGAATGCTGAGAGAAGCCTGGGTTGGTTGGAGGAAGCAGAAAGGCCAAGGCCTGAGCCCAGTGACCAGTTTGTGGGTGATTGTTGCTGTACTCCAGAATTCCCCTGGGAAAACCCCCGGGGAAGCCAAGGCAGGAGCAGCTGGGAAGGGCTGGCAATGCTGCTGCTGCTGCTGGGAGCCCCGGCTGGGCCAGGCTGGCGCCCACTGCGCTGCGGCTCCTGCTGCTGCCAGAGCCGGGTGGGACTCGGGGACAGGGAATGGACACGGGGGGACAGCAAAGGCCGTGGGGCTGCAGTGATGTTGGCGCTCAGGACAGTGCCAGCACAGAGCTTTGGACATGAGGGGTCATGAGAGGCCATGCAAAGCCTCAGCCCTGGCAGGAGGGAGTCCTGCCATGTCCCCAGGGCAGGGCAGCTGGGAGGTGCCACAAGTGCAGATGTGGTGCAGAGCAGGCTCAGAGCACCTCTGGGAGGGGATGAGACCCTTCCCCAACTCCAAACCACACCAAAACCACCATAAACAGGACTTTGCATTCGAAGCCACTGGCAACTTGGAAGTGACCATACAGCTCAATCCCACTGTGAGAAGGAAGGGAATCTTCCCAGTGAGCTGCCATCCAGCCACTATTAACAATGGGTGGGATTTAGAAGTATAACACTAACAAAGAATACAAACAAATAATAGTAACAATAACACGAAATGAAGTCCCAAAAGCCAACACACTGCACCACACCAAAAGGATGAACCTCCTTTTTCTTTATTGCCTCAAGGCTCATGAGAAATAATCATGTTATATAATACCCCAAAACCCACTCAGGAACAAGTTCCCCTCCCTTCATCATCCCCAGCCTTTGGCTGTCTCATTCCAGACCCTGCCCCACACTCCCAGTCCCCACCCCAACCCATCTCACCCCTCATGGACATCAAGACCCCCTTCCCAAGCCCCATTTCCACCATTCCACCACTCCAATTCCCATCCCACCCATCCTGCCCCACCCAATGCCCATCTCACCCCTCTGGAACTGCATCCCACTTTGCCCAATCCCCTTCCAATGTCATCCCACCCTGAGGGGCTGTGGAATTGAGTCATTTTGGGCAGGGATTGAGCCATTTTGGGGTAAGATTGAGTACTTTTCAGAGGAATCGAGAGGTTTTGAGGTACTGGATGCACCCTCTTGGCTTTTCAAAAACAAAATGGTGGAAGAAACTGTACCAAATACCCCAGAAGCAACAAATCATGCAGAATAGCTCCCGAACACCAAACACCCCTCCCAAATAGCAGTAAAACCATGAGGCTATAGGTAATAAGGCTGGAGCAGAAGACAAAGCTCTTCCTGCAGTTGGGGTTTGTGCAGGGCTTCTCTTACTGGTGGCTCCGTTGGTGTTTGGTCAAGCTAGAGCTCTGGGTGAAGCTCCTCCCACACTCGGGACGCTCATATGGTCTCTCCCCTGTGTGGATGCGCCGGTGGGTGATGAGGTGGGAGTTGTGCTTGAAGCCTTTCCCACAGTCAGGACAGCGGAAGGGCCTCTCCTCAGTGTGAATCCGCTCATGGAGGAGGAGATTGGAGCTGCTCTGAAACCTCTTCCCACACTTGGGACACTCATAGGGTCTCTCCCCAGTGTGGATCCTCTGGTGGCGGATCACGTTGGAGCTCTGGTTGAAGCTCTTGCCACATTGTCCACACTCATATGGCCGTTCCCCAGTGTGGATCCTCCGGTGGATAATCAGATGGGATCTCCTGGTGAAACTCATCTCACATTCCCCACACTCGTAGGGCCGTTCCCCAGTGTGGATCATCTGGTGGCGGATCAGGTGGCATCTCCTGGTGAAACTCATCCCACATTCCCCACACTCATATGGCCGTTCCCCAGTGTGGATTATCTGGTGGCGGATGAGGAGAGAGCTTGTCCTGAAGCTCTTCCCACATTCCAAGCACTTGTAGGGCTTCTCCCCAGTGGGAAGCTGCTCATGGGCCACCTGCTCATAGCTCTGGCTCGATTGCTGGCCAATTTCCTGGCACAGGGTGGGTCTTTTCTCCTCACAGCACCCTGGGCTTGGTTTGGAGCCTCTCCTCGTGTGGGATCTCCAGGGCTTTTCCTCCCCATTGGATTCCTGCACCATGGAGTTGCTCAAAATGGCCTCTTCCATGCGGTTCTTCAGGGAGGATTTGTCCTCCTTACTCTCTGTCATCAGCTCGTTGCCTGGGGGAGGAAGGACAAGGAGAGGATTTGGGATTTGCCTCCGTGCCAGAGGGAAGGGGAAGGAGATCCCCCCCAATCGATTCTCGGCAAGACGGCGTCAGCAGCAGGGTTGTCCTGCAGCCAGGGGCAATGCTGGGCTGGGTGATGGAGGAGAAGAGAGCAGGAAAGGGGAAGTGACTTCCTCCTCACCTGACTGGCTGTCCCAGGGCATCTTCCTCTTCCTCACAGCTTCCTTCTCCATCCAGCCAAGTTTGGGAATGGGAAATCCTGGTTTAGGGGGAAAAACAAGGTGTGAGTTCATTTGGGTTTGAAGGTTATTCCTGCCCCAGTCCATCTCTAGAAATCACTGGCTGTATAGTCACTATAAAAACCTCTGAAACGCTGTGCTGTTTTAAACTGGCAAGAGAAATGGATTCCCCCAAACTGCCCCAAGAGAGATTAAGATGGGAGTCACAATCCACCAAAGAGATTACAAGAAATACAATGACACAGCTTTAACTCACAAAGGCAGAGTATAACCAGGCACCCTCGGAGAAGAGCAGCATGGTGTTCCTTAGTTCCTGTGCTGAGCGCCATGTGCACCCATTGTATGCCAAGAGAAAGCAAAAGGAAACCAAACCTGTTGGTCTGAGTGTTGGTCACAGTCCTTCTGAAGTGGTAGTTTCAGTCTTGTCTAAAGCAGTGGCTGCAGTCCTGTGGAAGTTCTGCTCCTCCTTCTCTGGGTCTGTTGAGCTGTGTCCCACATCCCCAAAGCCACATTATATATGCTCAGGTTCAGGTGGCAATGCTCAGTACCTCCCCCAGGCAGGGAGTTTGACAATGGAAAGATGTCATCCTGTGAGTCATGGGATATCTGGGGAGTCTTTGATGGTCTCAGTCATTTCAGCTGCCCATTGTGCTGGTGCCATTGAGTCCACGATGGCCCATTAGCAGAGATGACCCCTCAGGGTAGGTGGGACTGTGCTGGTGCTTCCCTGGAGGGAGTCATCTCAGCTGAGTCATTGGTGTGAAGAAACAGAAACACTGCCTTGCCTCACAGGGTTTGCCTCTTCTTCCTTATCTCATTTAACACCCAGCTCATAGCCTGAGGGATCAGGGGTGCACTGGGCAGCTCCTGCAAATGACCTCTCATCAGCAGCTCATCAGAAATATCCTAATGGGAGTAGAATGCCTAGTTTGGTCACACCCACAGAGTGCTAAACTGGTGCCCTGCTCCTATAACCAGGACAGACTGGCAGTGAAATGTAATTGCAAGATGTTGTTCCACTTGGCTTTCAGCAAAATAACCCATGGACAGAGTTCCTTCCAGCTGCAATCATTCCTTGATTCCCTCAAGGATTTGCTTCCCTTTCCTTCTTCCTTCTGCTTCAAGCTGGGAATGTGCTGGAAAATGTTCAGCAAAACAAACTTTGCTGCATGCTCTGGGAGCCCAAAGAGCTGCTGGACCTTGTCACCTGGCCCTGCACTGCTCTCTTGAGATGCATGGCAGAGCCAGGACTCTGGGAGCCTCAGGAATTGTCCTCTGGGATCCATGGATTTACAGGGGTAGAAGTTACTAATTTAGGGGGGCTAGAAGCTGAATAATAATCTTCTGGAACTGACTTAGGAGGCCTGAGTTTGGATAATGATTTACTAAGAACTGCTTGCTGAAAACAATATATCACTTGCTTAATGATTTTTGCCTACCCAGTAAAAGGGAGGATATAGAAAGGAAAGCCAAATAATTGATAAAAATTACTGAGTTTGACTGAACATCCTGCTCTCAGACCCCAGAACTGGCTCAAGTGAGTTCTAAGGTTTGGACTTGGACCAAGAACCAAGGGGGCATGTGCAAGGAACCAAGGTGAAGAGTTCATCCTGAGGAAGACTACTAACTTTATCCCTCATTTATTTTTAGGACTCTTGCCCACAATTAATCTGTGACGCTGCGCTTGTGCGAGCATATTTAAATGAACTTTGAACTCATTATAATACAAAGCTGGGACAGGTAATGAGTATGTATAGGAGCATTGTGTAACTTTATGCATATGTAACCTGTAACCTAATATAAACCAAGTGAAGAGCTGCTGATGGTGTGCATGCCTTTGGAGGGGCTGCTGCCCATGCACCCCAGCTGGAATAAAAGCATACCTCCTTCATAACTTTCTGAGTTGTGGAGTCTATCGGTGCTTCACCAGGGCAGACACTGCAATGGGCTGGGATTCCAGTTTCCAGCAAGGAAAAGATGTTCCTGCTGTTGAAGGCAAAGCTCTTGTGGGACTGAAAGCCAAGTGGAGCAGGATAGTGCAATGAAATTTTACTGCTGCCTATCCTAGCAATGACTCAGCTGTGATAACTCCCTTTGAGGAAGCACCAGCTCATTCCCACCCAGCCTGAGGGGTCATCTCTGCTAATGGGCCATTGTGAACTCATGGAACCTAGGAGTCATTGTGACACAGTGGGGCCTCATGGAACACAGGAGTCCATTGTGACACTATGGAACCTCGTGGAATGAAGGGGCCACTGTGACACTGTGGTGCCTCGTTGGAACTCAGGAGACCATTGGTGACAGAACAGGAGCTCATGGAACCTGTGGAGCACTGTGACACTGCAGGGCCTCGTGGAAGCAGTGAGACCATTGTGACACTGAAGAAATTCAAAGAACCAAATATCCACTGGGACACAGGAGGGCATAATGGGAACCAATGAACCATTTTTGGCAGTACAGAAGGTCATTGGATCAAGGACACATGGTGATAAAATGTGGTCTTAAATGTCCATTGTGACCCTGAGGATCCAAGGAGACCATGGTGGCACTACGGAACCTCATGGAACCATTATTCCATTGTGACACTGCTGGGCCTCAGGGAGCCAAGGACACCATTGTGACACTGGGGAACCTTATGGACCCAAGCAGCCATTGTGACACTGGGGAGCAAGGAGTCCATTTCTGACAGGATGGAAACTCATGGAACCAATGGACCATTGTGACATTGCAGAACCAACACAGCTGCTGGACCTTGTCACCTGGCCCTGCACAGCTCCCTTGGGAGGCATGGCAGGACCAGCACTCTGGGAGCCCTAGGAATTCTGCTCTGGGATCAATGGCACACACTGCAAGGGTCTGGAATTCCAGTTTGCAGCAAGGAAAAGATGTTTCTGCCCTTGAAGACAAAGCTCCTCAGAAGCAGGAGCCAAAAGCCAAGTGGAGTAAAATCTTACAATGACACTTCACTGCCAGCCTTCATCACTACATCCATGGTTGTTTTAGCTCATGGACTGGGAACAAATATCATGGCAGGGTCTTTGGCTTGGATTTGCCCTGGCTAAAGAGAGACACTGTGAGAGAAACAGAGCAGGCCAAGAGAGGCAGAAGAGAAAGGAGGACACAAAGAGCAATCAGCTGAGAAGGTGGAACACTGAAAATAGAACTGGAACTAACTGAAAATGAATGGAACATTAATCAATAATTCTGGGTGATTTATTTACTCTCAAAACACAGCCCATCCACCCTGTCCTGCACAATTCTGATCCCATCCCTCCAATTTTGGATTCTTCATCCAAATTCTGTGCTGGTGCTTCCCCGGAGGGAGTTATCACTGGAGAGTCTTTGCCAGGACAGGCTGGCAGTGAAGTGTCATTGCACTATCTCCACTTGCCTTTCAGCCCCACAAGAGCTTTGCCTTCAAGGGCAGGAACATCTTTTCCTTGCTACAAAATATGGAATTCCAACCCATTGCAGTGTGTGCCATGGATCCCAGGGGACAATTCCCGAGGCTCCCAGAGTCCTGGCTCTGCTGTGCATCCCAAGGGAGCTGTGCAGGGCCAGGTGACAAGGTCCAGCTGCTTTTTGGGTTCCAAGAGCAAACAGCAAAATTTGCTTTGTGGGACATTTTCCAGCACATTCCCAGCTTGAAGCAGAAGGAAGAAGGAATGGGAAACAAATCCCTGTGAAAATCAAGGAATGATTACAGCTGGAAGGAACTCTGTCCATGGGTTATTTTGCTGAAAGCCAAGTGGAACAACATCTTGCAATTACATTTCACTGCCAGTCTGTCCTGGTTATAGGAGCAGGGCACCAGTTTAGCACTCTGTGGGTGTGACCAAACTAGGCATTCTGCTCCCATTAGGTCATTTCTGATGAGCTGCTGATGAGAGGTCGTTTGCATGAGCTGCCCAGTGCACCCCTGATCCCTCAGGCTACCAGCTGGGTGTTAAATGAGATAAGGAAGAAGAGGCAAACCCTGTGAGGCAGGGCAGTGTTTCTGTTTCTTCACACCAATGACTCAGCTGAGATGACTCCCTCCAGGGAAGCACCAGCACAGTCCCACCCAGCCTGAGGGGTCATCTCTGCTAATGGGCCATCATGGACTCAATGGCACCAGCACAATGGGCAGCTGAAATGACTGAGACCATCAAAGACTCCCCAAATATCCCATGACTCACAGGATGACATCTTTCCATTGTCAAACTCCCTGGCCTGGGGGAGGTACTGAGCATTGCCACCTGAACCTGAGCATATATAATGTGGCTTTGGGGATGTGGGACACAACTCAAGAGATCCAGAGAAGGTGGAGCAGAATTTCTACAGGACTGCAGCCACTGCTTTAGACAAGACTGAAACTACCACTTCAGAAGGACTGTGATCACCACTCAGACCAACAGGTTTGGTTTCCTTTTGCTTTCTCTTGGCATACAATGGGGCCACGTGGCGCTCAGCACAGGAACTAAGGAACACCATGCTGCTCTTCTCCGAGGGTGCCTGGTTATACTCTGCCTTTGTGAGTTAAAGCTGTGTCATTGTATTTCTTGTAATCTCTTTGGTGGATTGTGACTCCCATCTTAATCTTTTTTGGGGCAGTTTGGGGGAATCCATTTCTCTTGCCAGTTTAAACCAGCACAGCATTTCAGAGGTTTTTTAGACAAGAGGTTTTTTACAGTGACTATACAGCCAGTGATTTCTAGAGATGGACTGGGGAGAGAATAATCTTGAAACCCAATGAACTCACACCTTGTTTTTCCCCCCAAAAGAGGATTTCCCATTCCCAAACTTGGCCAGATGGAGAAGGAGGCTGTGAGGAAGAGGAAGATGCCCCAGGACAGCCAGGCAGGTAAGGAGGAAGTCAGTGCCCCTTTCCTGCTCTCTTCTCCTCCATCTCCCAGCCCAGCATCATGCCTGGCTGCAGGACAACCCTGCTGCTGACTCTGTCCTGGTAGGGATGGACTGGGGGGATCTCCTTCCCCTTCCCTCTGGCATGGAGGCAAATCCCAAATCCTCTCCTTGTCCTTTCTGCCCCAGGCAACGAGCTGAGGAGAGAGACCAGGGAGGACAAGTCCTTACGGCAGAACCTCATGGAAGAGGCCATTTTGAGCAGCTCCATGACCCAGGAATCCAACCAGGAGGAAAAGCCCCAGAGATGCTGCAGAAGGAGGGGCTGCAAACCCAGCCCAGGGTGCTCTAAAGAGCAAAGACCCACCCTGTGCCAGAATGTTGGCAAGAGCTCCAGCCAGAGTTCAGAGCTGGAGATTCCTGAGAAGCTTCATGAGACCAAGAAGCCCTACGAGTGTGGGGAATGTGGGAAGAGCTTCAGAAAGATCTCCAAGCTTATGGACCACCATCGGATCCACACCGGGGAGAAGCCCTATGAGTGTGGGGAATGTGGGAAGAGCTTCAGCCAGAGCTCCAATCTGATCCGTCACAAGAGGATCCACACTGGGGAGAGACCCTATGAGTGTGGGGAATGTGGGAAGAGCTTCAGCCACAGCTCCCACCTGATATGTCACAAGAGGAGCCACACTGGGAAGAGGCCCTATGACTGTTCCAAGTGCAGGAAGAGGTTTCAGACCAGCTCAGCTCTCCTCCTACACCAGCATATTCACACAGACGAGAGGCCCTTCCGTTGCCCTGACTGCAGAAAGGGCTTCAAACATAACTCCCACCTCATCACCCACCAGCGCATCCACACAGGGGAGAGGCCCTTTGAGTGTTCCGAGT
Organism: Lichenostomus cassidix; assembly: GCF_008360975.1. Classification (NCBI taxonomy): domain Eukaryota; kingdom Metazoa; phylum Chordata; class Aves; order Passeriformes; family Meliphagidae; genus Lichenostomus; species Lichenostomus cassidix. The sequence goes on along the minus strand of NW_028147635.1, from coordinate 750,768 downwards.
GTGGGAAGAGGTTTCAGACCAGCTCAGATCTCCTCATCCATGAGCGGATTCACACACAGGAGAGGCCTTTCCGCTGCCCTGAGTGCAGGAAAGGCTTCAAGCGCAACTCCCACCTCATCAGGCACTGGCGCATCCACACTGGGGAGAGGCCTTACAGCTGTCCCGAGTGTGGGAAGAGCTTCTCCAGGAGCTCTCACTTGACCCAACACCGACGGAGGCACCAGTAAGGGAAGCCCTGCGAGTGCCCCGAGTGGGGGAAGAGCTTCATGCACTGCTCCGTATTCATCCCCCATTGTAGGACCCACCCTGGGAAGAGCCCTGGTGACCCACACTGCCAGTGACCCAGTATTGTGGTTTGACCCTGGCCAAATGCCAGGCACCTACGAAATCTGCTTTCTCTTCTCTCCCCTGCTGCAGCTGTGCAGAGGAGAGGGAAAAAAAAAACCCTAACAGACACACACACACACAGAGGGCTCATGAGTCGAGATAATGAACCAGGCAGGATGCACTGAGGGGTAGAACAGATTGAGAACTTAAAGTTGCAAAGTGGTTTATTGGTAACCTAACCCTAAACAGAGTCAGAGGAGGCAAATGAGAACTAAAGATAAGCTCTTAATACACTGTTTCTCTGCTCACCCTCTTCCTCTTTCCCACCAATAGCGCAGGGGGTTGTGGCGGGCAGGGTATGGGTTTTTTTTGGTCAGTCCATGACCAAAATTTCTTCTGCTGTTCAGGGAGAGGAGTCCTCTATTTAGCCATGGGTCCCTCCCACTGGAGACAGTCCTCTGCAAACTTCTTTGCTATGGGTCCAATCCCTCAAGCAGCAGCCACTGGAATCTGCTGCCCCATGAGTTCTTGTCCACAGGGTTCAGAGCTCTGAGCCCAGGCCAGGCTGTTTCCATCCCAAGGAACAAGGCCTTTCCCTGCACTGGGACTCCCACTGGATCACAGCTTCCTCCAGGCATCCACCTGCTCCTCTAGCATGAGCACCTCCCCACAGGCTGTGGGTGGATCTCTGCACCCCTTGTGGACCCCGTGGGCTGCAGGGGGACAACCTGCTTCACCATGGTCCTCACCACGGCCAGCAGAGGATTTTCAGCTCCGGTGCCTGGAGCACCTCCTCCCCCACCTTCTCCACTGACCTTGGTGTCTCCATGTTGTTTTCCCTCACATATTCTCACCTCCTCCTCATCCACTGTCTAAAAAGAAGTGCTTGCTCACATTGTTTTGATTGCTTCTTAAATATGGATGTTCTGGGGCTGCCCAGGCTGGGGGACAGGACAACAGTCTCATAGTTGTGCTGGCAGAATGTGTGCACCTGAGCCCATCTGTTGTTCAGAAATTCCGGTTTTCTGTCCCAGTCCCTGGCCTGGGTCTCCCCATGTGGGATGTGCCCCCCAAAGTGCCCAAATCACTGCTGAAGTGCCTGAGCTGCTCCCAGCTGTGGATGTTCCTGTTCACCAGCCTCTCCTGGTCAGTGCCATGGGGGGTGGGAGGGGGTTTAGGGAATCCTAGGGGGGGTTGGGAGGGGCTTTTGTGGCTTTTGGGGGCATTTGTGGTGCTGAGAGGGAGTTTGGCATGCTCTGTGAGAGAGGTTTGGGGTCCTGGCAGGGCTGTGTGACTTGGAGAGAATTTGGGTGTGTGTAGGGGGAGATGGGAATGGGGTTATGGTGGCTCTTGGGCCCATTGATATTGCAGGGAGTGGTTTGGGAGCATCCTAGGAGGAGCTGTTGGGTGGTTTGAGGGGCCTGGGAGTGGCTGTGGGGCTGGGAGAGGGTTTTTGAGTGGTCATGACAAACCCAGACCCCCAAAGCTGCCACCATACCCCACCCCCCAAGGTGCTGCTGGGGTTTGGGGGCTCCATGTTGGAGTTCATCCTCCTGGCTCTGCAGGAGAAGGTGAAGGGTGTCCACAGGGGTCATGTGTGTCTCTGAGAGTGTGTGTGACCCCCCCATCCCAGTGTCACCTCTTTTTCCCTCCCCACAGGGCTCCTGACCCAGCTCCTGCTCCCCCCAGGAGGGAATTTGGGGAGGGGGCAGAGGGGGTGCACAGCCCCCGCCAGGGGATGACCCTGAGCCAGTGCCCTTTGTTTAGCACCAACCTGGGCTTGGGGCTGCAGGAGGAAGAGGCTGATGGGAAGCAGATCCTGCAGGTGGGACAGTGCTTGGGGTCAGATCAGCAGTGTTGGACTTCTCTGGGGGAACTGTGAGGGTGGGCAGGGTGGAGTAACCTCCCAGTGACCTCACCCAGTCCCCTGTTGCATCACACAGCCACCCTGTGATGTCACAGGCAACTCTATGATGTCACACCTCCCTGTAATTTCATACACCTGCCCTGTGATGTAACAGCCACCCTGTGATGTCACACACCCCGCCTTTGATGTCACTACCCATTCTGTGATATCATAGCCCCATCTGTGATGTCACAGCACCACCCTGCAGTGTCACAGCCTACTCTGTGATGTCCCACAGGCAGCTCTGTGATCTCACAGCCCACTCTACCTTGTCCCATCACCATCCTGTGATGTCACACCTCTCTGTGATGTCACACAGCCTCCTCTGTGTCACAGCCTGCTCTGTGATGTCACACATTCACTCTATGATGTTGTAGCTGCTCGATGTCCTCACACAACCCATTCTGTGATGTCACACAGCACCTTTCTGACATCACAGCTGCTCTGTGGTTCTATGACACAACCACAGAGGTGTCACCAAAAATTCAGTAAAATAAAAACCTCCTTAACCCCAATGCAGCATTAAGCAGCAGCATTTTTTATTTGGCCAGATGCACAGGGAAGAGCTCCTCCCAAAGCTGTGCATGCTGAGCACAGGAAAGTTCCTGTTTATAGCCTGTACTTTACATACATATTCAATGACTGTCCCAGAATAAACTTACATATGATAATCTTTCCCAAAAATCATTACCATATTTCCCCCACCCTTTGCACATCTGTTCTTCTGTCCTGGGGCTCTCTTTGGTGGTCCCTGGTGGTTGGTGACCCCAAAGTCCTACCTGACTGCCTGGTGAGCTGGTAGAAGTTGGCACACCTGGGCTGATTGCTTCCTACACAGTAAGCATGGTGTAGTTCCAGGGGCCAGGGGGTTCTGGAGAATAAGCATTGTATGAACCCAGCAGGTGCAAATGATTCTTCATCTGGCAACTTTCCCCCTCTTTGAGGCTTGGGAAGCTTCTCTTCCCTTCAAGCCTTCACAAGCCTCACTCTGCTCTTTTACTCACATCCCGTGAGTTCCTCACCTGCATTCCCAACCATGTTCTTCACACAGCATAAGCAAGTGTCATAATCACAATTATTACTGTGATCCCAATTATACTTTACAAAAGTAAGGCCAACCAAGCAGTCAGAGAAAATCCAAGTCCTTTAAATAATTTATTTAACCAGTTACTTTCTAACCCTCCCCTTAATTCCCTGCTGAATGCAGCAACCAATTTTATCCTCTCTACCTGATCATCCAATTCAGCATCACATTTGGAAGGTGCACACAACAAGTGTGTTGTTTCAATTCAAATATCCACATACTCCATGTAACAGCAAAAGATCTAATGCCAGTTTGTTCTGTAAGGTCATTTTAGTTGTGGCTTTCAACTGTTCATTTATTTCAGTAAACCCCAACTGAGTTGCATTCACTAAAGTTCCCATTTGCAGTCCAATGGTGTGTGTTTGGTCTGTTCCTAAAGAAAGATCTCTGAGGAGTAAAGATGGATTCTAAAATCCATCCCACTGCAGTTCCCATAGTGGGATGTTTCCAAGTTTCATCCCCTTTAACCTTTCCCCACAGCTGGGTTCCCAGGGGTGACTCCTTCCACAAGGAACATAACCTTAAAACCCCAAGTGTCCATTGTGCTCTTGATTCCCCCAAGGGCAAATGTGTGCCCCAAATTCCATCACTTCCCACCCACCCTAAGTGAACTAATGATTTTACCATGTCCTGCTGACAGTCTGTGTCTCGCCAAGCTGAACTGTTTGTTAGGTGAGACCTAACAGGTGTCATTAAGAAAGGCAGAATAATTTCTACAGACACATCCCACCCTCAGAGCCTGGGCCACAGCCATGAGCCACTGTACCTCAGGATTCCAAACAGTTCAAATGTCTATCTAAATGCAATTCCACTTTTCCTTTGCCCTGGGATCCTTTGGCCTTGGCCTTATTAAATCAGGGTATTTTATACCCACCTGTAAGGGGTCCTCTGGGAGGCCTGGGCTCCCTTCCCAGTCCAGACACCACTGAACTGGCTGGATATATTCCCACTGTCCTGTCTGAGGGCTGTTCCATACTTCTGAAATTTGACATCCCCAAGGGGTATCAGTGCAATCTGTCAGCCAATAGATATTTCCTGAGGTGATTTCCAGGTCCAGTTTTGAGATATTACAATTCTCAACAGTATCGTTCTGATCTGTAAGAATTCCTTTGGAAGGAATATTCTCCTGCCATCCCTTTCCATTTGCCCTGGGTGCTATTTCCTTCCCACACGTGTTCCCAGATTTTTGTCAAAGCACTGACTAAAGCTCCCCACGGAATTGGATTTTCTGCAGAGAAAATGTGTCGGCAAACAAGCTGTTATAGGTGTTACATTCTGTAATCTGCAAAAATCTTGCACTAACTTTAAGATCACATTCCCCTCCCCAGAGGTTAACAACATAATTTCTATTGTTATTATAAATATGCAATTAGTCATCATCTTCATCTAGATCCAATAAACAGTATCCCCTTAGAAAATCATATTTGATACCTAAACCAGTAGTGTATATATATATAACCTGCAGGGTCCAGGGTATCAGTCAGTTTTCTCTCTGCTGTATTTAATGTCTGGTTGCTGGTTTTACCTGCTTGTGATGAACCCAGGGTTCAATTCCTTCCACCCTGAGGGCAGTGTAGGTTACCAGGAGAACTTGGAAAGCTCCTTTGCACTCTTCCTTCAAGGGTTCAGAGCTCCAACTCTTTACATACACAAAATCCCCAGACTGGAATGGATCAACAGGGACATCCACAGCAACTGGTCCTGACAGGGTTATAAACCACCTTTCCTAAAGAAACCAGGTATAGATTTAAATCTGTTTCTCCCTTTGGATGGATTTCTCCAGGAACTGATGGTGTTTGGTACAGCTGCCCCAACAGCAATTCACTGTTTTTGTCCCTGGCTGAATTCTGACTCACAGAAGAGCCAGAGGAAGGGTCTGTGGCTGTTTTGAAGAGGTTTCCTGGCACATTTTCCTAATTTGTTGTTTCAAATTCTGATTCATCCTTTCCACTTTCCCACTCACCTGTGGTCACCTAGGGCTGTGTCAGTCCCTTTTTATACCCAGGGTTTTGCTCAGCTGTTGCACCACATCTGCTATAAAATGGAGGCTTCTCTCTGAAGACAAACCAAGTTGCCACCAAATCTTGGTATGATTGATTAAGCATAATTTTTACCACTTCCCTGGATTTATTGGTGCGACAGGGAAAGACCTCTGGCCATCCAGAAAATTTGTCCACCAATACCAAAAGACACTGATTCCAAATTTGTCTGGGTAATTTGGAGAAATCGATTTCCAGTAACTTCCAGGTGAATTTCCCTGTTTAACTGTACCAGGAGGTGGCCTTTTCCTGTTTATGGGATTGTTTTTAAATAAATTGAACAATTCACTGTTACCGATTTTGCAATTTCATTCTATCCCACACCAAGCAGAGAATTTCAGAGATTAGATATCCTGGACTCAGTCCCCCAGTGGGTTTTGTTGTGGGTTTTTTCCTTTATTTCCCTCATTACAAAAGCTAATTCATCCATCCCTCTTCATTCTTAGTGGCTTTTAACATATTTGGTAAACATTGATTTTTACAGGGTTCCACTCCCACTCGGTTAGGGGGGTCTCACCCCACCTTTTAGCACCCCTTCTCCCATCTACCAGCCCCATCCCCCTGCTCCTCTCCCAGCTTACCCCAGAGCTCCTCACCTGTGGCCGGGGACTCTCAGCACCACCAGTGCCACCAGTAGGGCCCCAGCTGCCCCCACACGCTCTTGCCGTGCCCAGCGCCGGTTTTGCAGGTGCCCAGAGCCCCAAAGCAGCCCAAAGCGCTCTGCCCTGGGGGGTCCCCAAAGCGGCCCCGCCCCGCGCGACACTGGCAGCACCAGTCCGGAGCTGTCCACCCTGAGTCCATCCCGTGCTCAGCAGAGCATCCTGTGCTCTGTCAGCACTCTCTTCTCCTTCGGCAAGGATTTGGGATTCATGCCAGGCACTGACACTGAACCTCACCCCAAACTGCCCCGGTGCCATTGCTGTCCCCTCGGCGCTGGGCAGCTGCTGTCCCAGGGGAAGCAGGGACACAAAGGAAGCCAAGTGCAGCCCAGCTGCCCGCGCTGATCCAGACGAGCCCCAGGGACAAGGTCCTGCAGAGCCACACGGAGCCCTCGGCTCCTGGCTGGCAACGGTTTGTGTTGTGGCTGCCCCAGCGGCCAGAGCGAGTCCTGGAGCTCCCCCAGCTCCTGCAGCAGGACCCAGGTTCCACCTGCTCTGCCAGGCCCTGCCCAGGGGCCAGCAGATCCACTGGCTCCATGCAAAGGGGGAGGACAAGAAGAATGCATTGGATGCAGCCCCCAAGGACCTCGAGCAAGTCGTTCAGGAACATCCAGACCTTGAGCTGATGTTTGCAAAGCTGCAGCTGGCAGAGTTCTGTGGCACAGGAGACCCAGCACAGGAAGAGGAGACCTACAAGGAGCTGCAGGAGAAACACCCTGAGCCTTAAAGGCTGCTGCACTCTAAATCTCTGCTGGACAAAGTTCTTCCTCTCCAGGAAGGGATCCCGAGATGAGGCTAAAGCAAAGTTTGTGGCTGGTGACAAATTTCCAATTGCAGAGAAAGCAGAGGAGGGACTGCAGGTGGAGGCTGGGAGCCTGGGAAGGAGGAAGGGGTGGGGAAGGTGTTTTGTTAGGGCTTGTTTTAATTCTCCTCATACTGTGATTTGCTTAGAAATCAATTCCATTAATTTCCCTAGCTTGTGTCTGTTGTGCCCCTGACAGTGACCAGTGAGTGACCTCTCCCTGCCCTTATCCCAGCCCACGAGCCTTTCCTCCTGGGTTCTGTGTCCTGCACCTCTGAGGACAGTGACAAAATGGCTTTGGTGGCACCAGGCACCCGGCCAGGGCCAGCTCAGCCCAATAATCCCTGCAATTCATTCCCTCCAGGAAAGGTTCTTGAAAAGAGCGAACAGGACTGTGGAGAAGATTCCTGAAAAACTGAAACAGCTTTCAAGAAGTGAAAAGAAAAGGTAAAGAAACAATTCAAGATGTTTTCCTCTATTTATTTCTATGCACCCCTTTTCCATGTTGCACTACTTCTCCATCCCATTAATTGCAAATGGATCTCACCTCGAAGATCTATGACTTAGCATGTTTTAGACTCTCTGTAATACCATGAGTTACACAGTTTGTCTTTCCCCGTTCTGCTTGGAAAGCAATGCTGGAGACACAAGTGCAGTGCTTGGGTGAGGTATGAATTCTAGAGACAGGGAATGTGCTCCACTAGTGTTTGACCCTCAGCAGGGACAATGCACAGAGCAGCCAAGGGGATTGCTGTGCCACTGTGCAGCAGTCAAGCCTCTGGATGTGGGCTGAACACGGCAAAGTTCCCGTGTTTGGACAGACTCAGGGGCTGCCCCCGGGGACGCGCAGGGCTCGGCCGTGGGGCGCGCGGGGGCGAGCGGGGAACGGACAAACGGCCACTCGGACTAACGGCCACTCGGACTAACTGCCCCAGAGCTTCAGTTGCAGCAGCGGCAGCGGCAGCGGCAGCGGCGGCAGCGGCGGCAGCAGCGACTGAAGAGTTTTGAGGACCCCCTCCTTCCCTTTATCCTGCTCCTCCTCTCCCTCTCCCCCTGTCCCACAGCCTCTCCCAGTGTCCCTTTCCCTGTGTCCCCTCCTTTCTCGCCCTCCCTCTCCCCCTTCCAGCCCGGGCCATGCCCCAGGCTCGCCCCCGGCCCCGGGCGGGGCTGCCCCCTCCCCGCCCCTGGGCGTCCCGCCGCGCTCTCGCCTCTGCCCGGCTCTGCCGGGCTTGGCTGTGGCGCTGCTGGGCGGGCATCAGTGGCTGGGTCTGGGGCGGCATCGCCACCCTTTGGCTTCGTCTGTCCCGAGCCTGGCCCCGGCCCCGACGCAGGGTCCAGTGCCGACCCCGACCGCGGCCCCGGCCTCGACCCTGGCCCCAGCTTCGGCCCCAGCTTCGGCCCCAGCCCCGACCCTGGCCCCAGCTTCGGCCCCGGCCCCGAACCCAGCTCCGGCCCCGTTACCGGCTCCTCCCGGGGCCCGAGGAGGACACACACGGCGCGGCCGCTCCTGCCGCCCGCGCTGCGCCTTCCCCGGCCCGAGCTCCGCTGCTCGGCAGTCCGGCCGCCGGCCCCGAGCCGCCCATGCCCTGTTCAGAGGGGGATGCCCGGCCCGGGGTGGTGCAGAGGCGGTCGGGGGCCGTGTGTGGCCCCGGGCCGAGCGGTGACGGCCGCGTGTCGCCCGCAGGGAAGGCGCAGGAGGCCCTGCAGGAGCGGTACCGGCTGGGTGCGCTGCTGGGCACAGGCGGGTTCGGCAGAGTCTACGCGGGGACGCGGCTAGCGGACGGCGCCCCGGTGAGTGGCGGGGCTGGAGGAGGAGGAGGAGGAGGAGGAGGAGGAGGAGGAGGAGGAGGAGGGTGGAGCTCGGCAGGGCGGGCGGCGAGCTGAGCCCGCTGCTCTCTCTTGCTCGCAGGTGGCCATCAAATGTGTCTCGAGGGATCGCATCCATCATTGGGGCGAGTTGGTGAGTGAGCGGGGCCAGCGGCAGAACCCGGGCCGTGCCGGGCGGGGATAAGCCGGGGCCCGGCAGGGTGGGAGCTGCCAGGACGCCTCGAGGGAGGTAGAGCGGGCGTGGGGTGAGCGGGGGCGCAGAGCATCCCGGGCTGGGTGAGGGGTCCCAGAGCCATGGCATGGCCTCAGCCCCACTGATGGCATCGTGGTCCTCCCGCAGCCCGATGGCACCCGTGCGCCCCTGGAGGTCGTGCTGCTGCACAAGGTGTCCACTGGCTGTGCTGGTGTCATCCAGCTCCTGGAGTGGGTTGAGCTCCCCAGCGACTACCTGTTGGTGCTGGAGCGTCCGGAGCGCTGTCAGGACCTCTGGGATTTCCTGGCGGAGCGGAGGTTCCTGCCGGAGGAGGAGGCACGGGGGATGTTCCGGCAGGTGCTGGAGGCTGTGCGGCACTGCACCAGCTGCGGGGTGCTGCACAGGGACATCAAGCCCGAGAACATCCTGCTCGACCTGGACACCATGCAGCTGAAACTCATTGACTTTGGCTGTGGCGCCTTCCTCCAAGACACAGCCTACACCCAATTTGCAGGTGAGCCTTCCCAGGGGATGCTCCTGGGCATCTCATGGTCCAGCCTGGGTGTAGCACCAGGGCTTCTCCTGTAGCTGCCAGGCATGGGATTAACTCTTCAGGCAAGTTACTTTTGGGTGGGGGTCGAAGGGGGCAGCTTGCAGCCCTGTTGACCACCTTCACCACCCACTCTGCCCTTGGCTGGGCTGGGGCTGGGGCAGTCAGTCTGACAAACTCCAATGAGTGTAGCAGTGAGGGGTGTCAGACCCCATGCCCCAGACAGTTTGGTAGGCAGGCGAGGAAGGGCTTGGACTGCTCCACTCCCCTTGTTTGCCTTGGCTTGTAAGTGTTTTTCGGGGGCAATGCAGAGAGGGATGAGAGTGGTTTTTCCCACCTCTGGGAATGGTTTTATTTTGCGTGTCATGGTTGGATCTCCCCAGGGCTTCTGCTGCCTCATTCCAACACCAGTAGCTTCTTTTCCAACCCCAAGTTTGTACATGAGTCACAGGTGCTGGCGAGAGGGCAGCAGGTCACCCTGTGTGCCAGTGGTGCAGCCCCTGCATGCCCAGGGATGTGGGGTGAGGCTCTGGGAGCAGCAGCATCCCCTGATGAACTCCATCTGTATTCCATAGGAACCCTGTCCTACAGCCCACCAGAGTGGATCCACCTCAAATTCTACAACGGTGGGGCAGCAACGATCTGGACCCTGGGCCTCCTGCTGTACCACCTGGTCGTCGGGAAGCACCCATTCAGGAGGGGCCAGGAGATCATCTGGGGGCGGATCTTGTTCCCACGACGGCTCTCTCAAGGTGGATCCTCATCTCTGTGGCACAGGGGGAATACCAGTGCTGGGAGAGAGCAGCAGGCTCATGAGCATCCTGCTCTGGCAGCTGCTGAGGAGGTGGCACATGTCCTGCTCTCCTGCTCTCCTCCAAAACAGAGAATGCCTGGGGAAGTTTAGGCACAGTTCTAGCACACCCAGGATGGCCTGGGCATGGGAACGGGGAGGGAAAAGTGGACAGGAGCCTTCTCCAACTGACTGGCAGTTTCTGGTTTCTCTCCTCAGAGTGCCAAGATGTTATTAAGAGGTGTCTGTCCATGCAACCCATGGACAGGCCATCGCTGGAGGACCTCTTCAACGACCCTTGGATGCGAGATCTTCATCTGCCCTAGAAGATGGGAGAGATCCACGTGCACAGTTTGATCCAGGGGCCTGGCAGGTAACAGCTCCACACATCTTGTCCTGGTGCATTGTTGGCTGGGGCCCTGGGCAGAACACTGACAGCCTAGTGTGGCCCCCAGGGAAGGAGAAGGAGCCCCTGGAGATGCTGCACCAGGTGGAGCTGCAGCTGGAGACACCAGGAGGACTTCAAGGATGACAACCTCTACCTCGACCTGGCGACGTGCAAGGTGAAGATGATCAGCTTTGACTCTGGCACTTTCTTCAAAGACACACTCCACACCTGATTTACAGGTGAGTTCAAAGCCAGGGGGATGCTCCCACATCTGTGCATTGCACAACCTGGCTGGGCGCCAAAAGTTTTCCCCTTTTGCTGGGCTGCATGCTACAACTTCTTCAGTCATCTGCCAAGCTGCTCTTTGGCTCTGGGCAGCTGCTGAGGAGGTGGATCTGCCATGGCTGGCTGGAGGCTGGGCACATGTCCTGCCCTCCTGCTCTCCTCCCACAGGCAGCAATGATGGGGAGGTTTGGGCACAGCTCTGAGCTCAGCCAGCATGGCCTGGGCACTGCGGGCAGTTGGGACAAGGGGGACAGGAGCCTTCAGCTGACGGGCAGTTTCTGGTTTCTCTCCTTCCAGCAGAGCTCTGCAGATGCTGAGGCTGCTCTGGGCTCTGCCAGGGCTCTGCTGGGGCTCAGCCCTGAGCACGGCTGGGCCTGCTCTGCCCTCCCATTGCTCTGACAGCTCTGCATCAGACGAGCCTGTTCTGAGCACACCGACGGAGCTTTCTGCTTGTGCAGGTGAGTGAGACCCTCCTGCAGGCCCAGAGATTGCAGTGAGGGATACACATCCAATTGGCAAGAACCCCAACACTCCACAGTCCCAGCTGAACACCTGTATGTCCACAGGATGTTTTGTCTGTCCCACTCTTGCTTCTTTTTGGGTTGGAATTGTGCAATTGCACTTTCTTCCTCCTCTAGAAGTGCCACGAGTGAGCCAAACCTGGCGAGTGGGCTGTTGTTCCTGAGGCAGTGCAGTCTGGAGTTGGTGAATGAAGAATTGCCCTTCTCCACTTCCAAACCAGAGCAAAAAGTTGTAAGTGGGAGTTTGCATCTTTAAGAAAGCACTGACAGTTTCAAAGGGAATGCACAGCTCGTTCACAGGGTGAGAAGGAAGGACATCTTCTTAATGAGATGGGGATCAACAGAATCTGGATTCCCAGTCCTGCTCAGAGCTGGCAGGGCACAATCAATTTCCTATTGCTTCAACCACAATTTAAAATAACTTAATATTGGAAACAACCCCAGGATCTGTTAAAAAAGGCTGCTGAGAGTCAGTAAGATAGATCCATGCTGTTGGGACATTGACAAAATAAATAATTGACCTCTCTTTTACAGAAGATCGGTTACCTCTTAATCCAAAGTTACAGAAGATTTTACACTACACAGCTGAGTTTTGTTTTTATTTTTCGTATTTCATCTAGGTTTTTTTCTTTTCTCTTTTTCTTTTCTTAAACCAGAAAACATGTCCTAACAAAGAAATGTCCTTTGCTCCTGGTTCTCGTGTGAAGCAGCTCCCTTCCCACTGGCCCTGGGGCTTGGGGCACTGTCAGCACCTGCTGCTTCAGCCACTGCTTCTGCTGGCATTGAGAGCAACAACTAAACTGTGACTGATCCTGAGGGAGCAGCAGCAGGGCCTGGAGCTGATCCCTGAGTCTGGGGCAGGGCTGGACAAATGACCCCACAGCAGCAGCAGCAGTAGCAGCAGCAAATGGAGCTGACTTTGAGCACAGCCCCTGCCACTCTTGCCTCCTGTTTGCAGTGGTGTCACAGCAGCCTGAGGCACCTGGGAGCCCTCAGTGCCAGCAGGGACTTGAGATGGCAGGCCCTGGGCTCCTGCAGGTTGTGCAAGGAACGGAGCTGGGCACTCCCTGTCCATATGGAGCTTACAGATGGAAAAGGCTGCTGTGCCCAGGCAGCTCCAAGGGCAGAGAAATGAGGCTCTCGAGCACTTGATCTGGGCCAGTTCCACAGTCCTGGGCAGCAGCCAGCGAGCAGAGGGGGAACAGAGGGCACAGCAAGAGGGACAAAAGCAGTCAAGTGCAGAGACTGGAGAGAGCCAGACCTGGCAGAAGGAACAGCTGCTTCCTTGCACTCTTGAAGAAAGCTCTTGGCTGTTTCAGAGCACTGAAAGGCCTGAAGGGCAGAGAGGAGGTGACACCAAGCAATGCTCCTGTTTTCACACCCTCCCCTCTCAGTGTCCCAGAAGGAATTAGATGAACTGTATTCTTCTCTCTGAGTCGTCTTGTTCAGCATGAGCAACTTAGCACCAGGAGCTAGAGGGCCTGAAGCCTTAGGCCTCAAGAGCTGACCAAGAGGGAACTTTCTGAGCAAAGTAATGCTGCTAACATGGACCAGGCTGAATGGAGCAGATTCCTGGAATTCTAGAGTCGTTTCTGTTGGAAAAGACCTCTGAGCTCATCAAGCCCAGCCATTCACCCAGCACTGTCAGCCCAGCACTAAACCACATCCCTGAAGTGCCAAGGCCTGAACAAGAGGCCTGACTGAGGCCTGAACAACAGGCCTGAGCCAAAGGTGACCTCTCGATGAACCTTCCAACAAAAGGTTATTCTTGTATCCACTCATTAACAAAATATTCATGATCATTAGCATTGTGATAGATGTATCCACTAATTAGTGAAACATGTATTGACTTTTCTGTATTTAGAAGCTAAACAAGGCCATGAAATCCAACATCTGGCCTGGTTTGGGGGTATATGGTCAAAGTCAAATCCCTTGGTTCCTCCTTGAGCCCTGGCCAGGCTTTGGGAGAATCCAAGAGAAGAATGAATCCAGATGTTCCTGCACTGGAAATGCTGTCAGTTTGTTTGTTCAGCACTCTCCAAGCTGGGCTCTCTCCCAGCGAGGTTGGAAGCCTCACCTGTGGCTGGACACAGCTGCAGGAATTCCCAGTGTCCAGAGTGGCTCTGCAGTCCTTGGCTGTGACAGCTTCCCCAGCTGATGTGTGGGGCTGGGTGATGGTAAAGTCTGAGGCTAACTGGTGATGGATCTTTCTAAATCATTATAGGCAATCTTTGGTAGAGATGACTGGGTTCATTGCTGAGCTTCTCCTGTTGTGATTCTTTGCTGCTCTGAACTATAGGAAATTGCACTGATTCCTTCAGTTGGTGTCTGTGTCTTTGGTGCTGGCCCTGCCCACTGGCAAAACAAAATTGGCATAGTCTGTCCAGATCACAGCAAAATGTCACTTTTTATATGTAAATGTAAGGAATTGGTCCCATCCAAGATTCCTGGTTGGGAAAACCTTCCCTATAGTTGGCTGGCTCTGGAGTGGGCTGAGATCAGAGCACCGTGTGAGCAATGGGGAAGTCAGCTAAAAGCAGCTGATCCACTGGATGTATTAAAATGCATCCAAAATTGCATATGGAAAAAGGAAAAGATCTTGTGGGTTTGGGAAGATGAGGATAAATTTTGTTAACAGTATATTGGAAAAAGCACCAACAGAAGGAACAATTGGTTTAGGAATGCTCCCACATGGAGCAACAGAAGTTTTTAATCTTGAGCTCAGATTTCTTTGTGCAAGTGAAATAATATAATAATATAATAAATAAATAAATATATATCATAAAAATTATATGTAAAAATATTATAAAATATGCATGTATGTATATATATAGAGAGATCCAAACTAAATAATCATATGAAATAATGCTGACAGTTTGTTACCTTCTGCTGCTCAGGGATGTAACACTAAATACCCTACAGAAAATGTTTGGTCAGGACCTGAACATCAGTGGGAAAATTGGCGAGTTTATGTATAATGAATAAAGGAGGATGGGATGAAATTGTCTATTTTTGTAGGGTTTTCTGATACTGTGATATGGAATGATTTGTCTGTTACTGTGAGAAATAAAGTGATTAAGGCTGCTGGGTTTTTCATATACCACACTTGCCACAAGCTGCAGGATTTGTGGAACGGATGAAAGGTTTGTTAAAGAGCAGATGAAAATATGAGGAGATGGGAACCTGTCCTGATGGAGAACTCCTTACAGGTCCACTTCAGAAGCTGCATGGCTGGACCTTTATGCATTAGATTTAATGAGGATAAATCAGAAGCAAATGAGAGTTATCAATACCAAAACAAGAATTCAGATCCTCCAGGACACTTTGGTTTGATAACTGCTCACTGCAGCTTGGCCTTGCAAAGTGTTCATGTCATGGGAGGTGTAATCAATACAAATAATCAAGAAGAAATTAAATTCTGGTTAAAAATAGTGAACAAGATTTGATTATGCAACCCCATGACAGGATAGGACAATTACTGATAATACAGCTTTAAAAACAGTTGGGAAAAAAGGACATCCACCTCAAATCAGTACTGCTTGTGAAGATAAAGGGTTTGGATCCAGAAGTCCTAATAATTGAGCCACAGTGTGGGTCCAGAGGCTAGATGGCCCTCCTGAGCCAGCTGAAGGAACAGCTCTGGGGAAAGACAGCACAGTTTTAATCCTGAAACCTGGGCAGGAACAATGGGAATATGTCCCTGCAGCCAAGTGTTCTATGGGAGAACAAGTAGATGTTATAGGATGTTGTTTCACAGATCCTGCCAGACCAAATCTCCCTGTTTGCCCCAACGTTCCCTTTGGAAAATGCTCTGATCCACAGGGCTCCATGTGAAGGCTGATGTGACCCTGAGTGCCTTCCACAGGAATTCCAGCCAGGAGCCTGGAGCACCTCAAGGACTGGGACCTGGCAGCTCTGCAGCCAAAGGGGAAAGGATCCCACCAAGCCTTGTTACCCACAGACACCGCGGTGAAGCTGAACAGCAAAGGACCTTGGGGGCATTATTGTGGAATGAAAAAGGAGCCAGCTCCATGGACAATGGAACTATTGTTCCTGACCTGAATGAGATTGAGAAAAAAGAATGAATAACCTTGTCACTGAAGTACTGCTTGCAGCTGTAAGTTGTATCTTGATAGTCAACCAGAATCTTTGTTTGCCAGAAACACCTCTAAAGTGTCACCAAGGGATTAGTCATAAGAATTCCTATGAAAATATAAAGTTCAAAGTAGGCAAAATATTAAATTCAACTAATTGCTGGGTATGTTCTCAACTAATGTTGGGAGGAACAGGATTCCCTTGGAGGGCCCACGCTACAGGGTGGCAAAACTCTGTCAATGGGCTCTGACTTGTAACAGAGCCAGTGAAGGGATAATTAAAGAAAACTGTGCTGTGGAACAGAGGAATACATTTATCAATTTTACAGGATTCAGTATGATTTGCCTTCAGGACAAACCTACCCTGTTAGAGGCCAGAATGTGAAAGGATTTCTGTGCTTGAACATCACTCACAATGTCAATAGAGCTTGGGGTGCTGGAGCTGCTCAGCGTCAGTGTTACACCACTCTCAGCTGCAGTGCCACCCTTTTGGGTACTTTGGCAACAACCACAGGGAAGAGCTGGGGCCAAGGGAATATTTCCCACCCAAAGAGTGCCTTTGATTTCAGAAAGCCAAAGATTCTGGTTCATCCTGTGTCCCATGTTCATTGCCTTGTCCTATGGAATTTACGTTAATGAGCTAAATTGATTATTTGAAGTAGCAAATTGTAATGTTAAAATATTGAATAGCACCTCCTGTGAGCTCCAAAAAACACAAACTGGGAGCTCTACAGAACCACATGGCCTTGGATTATCTGCTTTCTGTCCAGGGAGGAACCTGTGCTATTCTAGGACAGGAATGTTGCACTTGTATCAGTGATGGGTTTGTAGTCCAACAGTAAGGAATGACCTCAACAGAAAGAGCAGTAGAAGAGTGGCAGAAAGAAGAAAATTCTCCCTGGTGGGATTGGCTTCATGGCTGCCAAATTGGAGGC
This sequence comes from Lichenostomus cassidix, assembly GCF_008360975.1. Lineage (NCBI taxonomy): Eukaryota > Metazoa > Chordata > Aves > Passeriformes > Meliphagidae > Lichenostomus > Lichenostomus cassidix. The sequence goes on along the minus strand of NW_028147635.1, from coordinate 734,368 downwards.
TGCTGTGAGATGCATTTGTGGCAGTGACTGTAATCATTGCAGTGTGTGCGCTTGGTGTGTTATGATTCCATGTTAGAGTTGTTGTGACACTTTGTGCTAAAAAATGGAGCACTGAGACTTTTCTGAAAAGAGACACAGTCTCAAGAAAAAGGGGGATTTGATAAAGAACATAGAAAATAGCAAATAATTATATATGTTTTAAAAGGAATGCAAATTATAGCTCTGAGTAATGAACTTGAACAGCACTTAATTGAAGAACAAGAGACAATGCCTTTACACCTAACACCTAAATCTAAGACTGTTATCAAAAGAATGATTATGAAGGTTGTAGTTTATCTGCTGGTCAAAGGACCAATTGAAGAACCAAGGCCTGAACAACAGGCCCTGAGCCAAAGTGACCTCTTGATGAACCTTCCAACCAAAGGTTATATTTGAAACTGCTCATTACTGAACTATTATTAGCAATATGATCTATGTATCTGTTCACTGGTGAAACCTGGTTTTACCTTTCTGTATTTAGAAACTGGACAAGGCCACATCTTGCCTTGTTTGACGGTGTAGGATCAAAGTCAACTCTCTTGGTTCCTCCTTGAGCCCTGGCCAGGCTTTGGGAGAAACCAATCAGGAGAATGAATCCAGATGTTCCTGCACTGGAAGTGCTGTCAGTTTGTTTGTTCAGCACTCTCCAAGCTGGGCTCTCTCCCAGCGAGGTTGGAAGCCTCACCTGTGGCTGGACACAGCTGCAGGAATTCCCAGTGTCCAGAGTGGCTCTGCAGTCCTTGGCTGTGACAGCTTCCCCAGCTGATGTGTGGGGCTGGGTGATGGTAAAGTCTGAGGCTAACTGGTGATGGATCTTTCTAAATCACTTCAGGCAATCTTTGGTAGAGATGACTGTGTGCATTGCTGAGCTTCTCCTGTTGTGATAATTTGCAAATGATTTTGTACATTGTTGAACTTATAGTTTTGTAATTCTTTACAGTTTTGCATTTATATAAATTACACTGTTCCTTCAGTTGCTGTCTGTGTCTTCGGTGCTCACCCTGACCACTGGCAAAACAGGATCCCCTCCTGCCCAAGTGTTCGCTGGGAAGACAAAAACCATCACTCCAAATGTCACCCCTTCCTCCTTGTTCCCCCACTTTACACATTGAGTGTGATGTCCTATGGTCTGGGATATCCCTGGGGTCACTTGGGGTCACCTGTCCCCCTGTGTCCCCTCCCAACCTCCCCCACACCCCCAGCCCCTCCCCAGCATGGCTGGACAAGGAGCAGGAAAGGCCTTGGCTCTGTGCAAGCTCAGCGAGAACAAAACCATCAGTGTGTGATCAACCCTGTGCTCAGCACAGCCCCAAAGCACAGCCCCAGGAAAGCCCTGGGAAGGAAATTCCCTCTGCCCCACCCAAAGCAGCACCCCATGGCCATCCAGCATCACCACGGCTCCACAGGCTCCTTTCTGACCGTGACAATCCCCATCCCAGCAGGGCAAAGGTTGTTGGCCATGGACCCAACCTCAGCAAAGTGTCTCCTGAAGGTTGTGCTGGCATTGGACAGTAGGAAGGGGGCTCTGTGCTGGTTGCCATAGCAACCTCTGTACCAATGATGCCCTATGGTGGTTGCCATGGCACCCGAGCCCAGCAGTGTCTCAGGGCAAGTGTCCCTGGCATCAGTCCCTCCAAGAGGTTTCCATGGCAACTGCCATGACAGGTGACCCAGGTGTGGTGTCCCAGTGCTGGTTGCCATGGAAACAGTCCCCAGCCCTGACCCTTTCTGTCAGGCTGACCTGGCCTTTGGCCCTGGCACTGGGCTTTGCTGCTGGTTCCGCGGCGCCTGCCCAGCCAGCGCGGCACAGGGCAGGTGGCCATGGCACAAACCCCAGCCATGGATCCCCTGTGGCTCTGGGCAGTGACACCAGCCCTGAGCAATGGGCTGCTGCCGTGGGCTCAGTGAAGTGGCCATGGCAACAGCCCCTTGCAGTGGCCCAGTGCAGGTTGGCGTGAGAATCCAGCATCACAGCTGGCCCAGGGCAGGGCTGCAGTGCCCTTCCCAGCAGCCTGTCTGCACACAAGCACTTCCAGGGCTCTCTGCATGTCCCTTCCCCTCACTCTTGGCTCACTCACACACCTCTCAACAAGCCCCTGGGTACTTTGAGCTGCAAGGAGTTCAAAGCTTGTCTGCCCTTCAGCACTTGGTCTAATTCTGCCTTCACTGAACCCTGGATTAGGGTTTATTGTAGAACTTCTTGTGTGTCTAAAACATTTCTTGCAGGGTTCTGCCTTGGGGAAGAGGAACCTCTTTAGTGGCAGCTTGGGCTTGGCAAACAATTGAGGAGAGTGTCTGTTTTCAGTGGGGAAACTTAGGATCTTGAGATTGCTTCAAACAAACAAACAAAAAAGAAAAAAGAAAAAAAGAAAAAGAAAAGAGAACTCCCCTTAGCCTGAGTGCAGCCAGTTCTGCAAGTAAAGCAGGTCCCAGGTGAGAGAGGAGAGACAGAATGTGTTTGGGGAATGTGGAGCAAGGTTGTCCACACTGTGCCAGACCTCAAGGCTCAGCTCCTCTGACCAGGCCAGACCTCCTTAGGGGAGACCCTGGATCAATGTCAGTCACTGAATGCTGCAATCACCACTTCTCTAAAGGGAAAAATACACCCTTTAAACTAGGTATGCATATTTATTAGAAGCTCTTTGAAATATTTCTCCATAACTAAAAAAAAACTTCCTAATGAACAGCATTAGACCAGAGGGAAATCAAGGCAGAGCCATGGTTTGTTAGGAGTCTGGATCAGCCCAAGGCTTTGTGTGCCAAGGCAGAGCCAGGCAGGACGCAGAGCTGTCAGGGAAGGAAGGGCCAGCGAGGTGGGGCAGCCGGGGGATGACGACAGCCTGCAGGGACAGAGGCACAGGGCATGAACAGCGTAGGACAGCCTGGGCTGGAGAGGGCAGAGGGATGTGCAGGAGCTGCAAGGCCCTGACAGAGCCAACTTGTGCAGCACTTTGGCCATGGCTGCTGTCCCTGGCCCTGAGGCCAGCAGGACACAAGTGACCCTTGCAGCCCTGGGGCCTCATGGCCTCCTTGTCCCTGCCCAGCAGCCTGGCAGGGGCCACCCCATGGTCCTGCCCTTGCCATTGCACATCCCCACATCCCAGTGCCCTGGCAAGAGCCCTGAGCACTGAGGGAGGGACAGGATCTGCCTTGCCAGGGGCTGGGGCTCAGGGCTTGGCGCTTTGGATTCATGAAACACATCCAGGTTGGCTCAGCATCAGAGACACCTTTGCCTTGCTTGTCCCCACCTGCCATCACTGCCTGCAGTGTTCTGCTCCAACTGCAGCCTGGGGACATGTTGGAGCCTGGCTCGCAGAGCGAGGCCATATCAATATGTTTCTCAAGCTCAATTCAAGCTGTGTGACCGACTCTGAAGACTCTTTCCCAGGAGATAACGAAACGTAAAGAGCCAAGAATGGGAGCATCATAAAAGAATGTTAAACGAGATAAAGCAGTCACATAGGCAGAGCTTTAGCTAATGCTCAGAGAGCGTGATTAAAAGTTTATAACCAATTAGCGAGTTAGTTTAGGCGTGTGAACAGTACCTTTTATCCAATCATATGTACCCGTGTGTGGCGTGAACAGTGCTTTTGTCTATAATAATGCTTGCTTCCTGAAAATAAACAACATTACACCCTTTATCTCTGGGAGGACGTGTGCTTTAGATCAGGTGACCCCCAAATGAGACACTTGCTCAGTCATGTCCCTCAGTGGAACTCATTAACACTACAAGGAACTTCAATGTTTCAATTTATGTTTGACTTCTTGAGAAGTTTTTTGCACACACTCTGAGGGACTGAGTGTGATGCAAACAGCACCAAAGCCCCACGAGGGTCATTCCAGTCCCTGTGCTGTTGCTGTGCTGCTGAGCTGGGCTGGGCTCCTGGCACAGAGGAGCTCCTGGCAAGCGGCAGCACTGCAGAGAGACAGCTCTGCCCAGGAGCAGCTCCTGTGCACAGCCCAGCAGGGCTGGGGCACTGCCAGGCCATTTCAGGGACACCAGCAGGGCACACCCAGAGCTCACAGGTGCTCAGCATTGGCAGGGGCTGTGCCATGGCCCAGAGGGGGCTGTGTCATAGCCATGGGCACCTCTGGGGCTGTGTCAGAGAGCCACAGAGCAGCTGTGAGGTCAGAAAGGAGCTGTGTGACATCACAGAATGGGTTGTGTGAGGTCATAGAGCAGCTATGGCATCATAGAGGGGACTGTGGGACATCACAGAGCAGGCTGTGACATCACAGTGTGGCTGCATGACATAGAGTGAGCTGTGATGTCACAGAGGGCTCTGAAATCAGAGTAGGTTGAGACATCACAGAGCTGACTGTGACATCACAGACTGGGCTGTGAAATCACAGGGTGGCTGTGTGACATCACAGAGCAGGCTGTGACACAGAGTGGGCTGTGACATCACAAAGGGGGCTGTGTGGTTGCAAAGAAGACTGCCATCATGGAGGGTGGCTCTGTCTGACATCACAGAGCAGGATGTGACATCACAGTGTGGCTGTGTAACATCACAGAGTTGTCTGTGACATCTAAGAGCAGGCTGTGTGATGACACAGAGAAGGCTGTGACATCACAGACAGGATTGTGACATCACAGGGTTGCTGGGTGACATCTCAGAGGGGTTGTGACATAACAGAGAAGGCTGTGACATCACATGGTGGCTGTGTGACATCACTGGGTAGCTATATGACATCACTGGGGCAGTCACTCCACCCCAGCCCCCCTCACAGCTCCCCCAGACAAGTCCAACACTGCTCGTGCACAGCAGGGTCCCCTGTCCCCCCAGGTCCCCCCTGCCCCCCAGTGCCACAGCCTCCCCCAGAGGATGTTCCACGAGATCGACCCCCAGAGCCTGACACAGGGACAGGGAGGACAGGGCCCTGGGGGGTAGGACAGGGGGACAGGGACCCCCAGCAGTGTCCCTGTGTTCCCCAGGGCGAGAGCCTGGCCCAGGGCTCCTTCACCCTCTTATGAACGAGGGCTTGAGAGCACTTAAAAAATCCCCAGCAAGGAATCAGCAAAAACCAGATTTAATATTAAGCAACAGCACAACGAAGTTCCTTGACAAGAGTCACTCAACTCCTGACTGGACAGTTCAGGCACACCAGGGGAAAAAGTAACAACAAAACCAAGCAAATCCAGGCAATCAAACCAGAAATGAACTGAGAACTGGCACTGTGTGTGTGTGTCTGTCTGTGTGTGTGTGTGTGTGTGTGTGTGTGTGTGTGTGTTTGGGTGTGTTTAGGTGCATCTGACAAAAAGACAGTGAGGGAAAAAGATAAAAGGAATATGGCCTGAAAGATTAACAGCCCTCAAACTTAAGAGAACTTAACTTATAGCTTAACCTTAACTTCTATCTTAAAAATAAAAACTTAGCAAAAGAACAGCACTTTATTTAACCTAATTTATAACCAGTGACCTAACAATTTGACAGAAGAATAGTATTTCACTTAGCATATACCTTATATTAAACTTGGAATTACAGTAATGCATTTCACAAAGCACTGTCACAGCTAACTATAACATGTTCAATTTCAAGTTATCCAGATTTTGAGAAGAGAATGTCAGGAGAAGAGAGAGGGGAAGAGAGAGGGAGGGAGGGAGAGATCCATAGTCCCAGCCTTGGATCCAGCTCCATCTCAGCTGCTGTGAGCTCTGGAGCTGTGGGACATGTCAGTGTCACACCTGTGTCACAGCCTTTACCTGCTCTGCTCCCTCTCACAGGTGGGGTTTTCAGGGTGCCAAAGGCTTGGCAGCCACTTTGGGGCTGGACCAGAGGCTGCAATGGCTGGGGTGGGGCAGTGACCAAACACCCCCCAAACCCAAGCAAATCACAGTATGAGGAGGAGAACTAAAACAAACCCTAAAAAACCACCTTGCACACCCCTTCCTCCTTCCCAGGCTCCCAACCTCCACCTGCAGTTCCTCTTCTGCTCTTCCTGCAATGGAAAATTTGTCACAAGCCACGAACTTTGCTTTTACCTCATCCCGGGATCTCTTTCCAGAGAGGAAGAACTTTCTCCAGCAGAGATTTAGAGTGCAGCAGCCTTTGAGGCTCAGGGTGTTTCTCCTGCCGCTCCTTGTAGATCTCCTCTTCCCGTGCTGGGTTTCCTGTGCCACAGAACTCTGCCAGCTGTAGCTTTGCAAACATCAGGTCAAGGTCTGGATGTTCCTGAACAATTTGCTCGAGGTCCTTGGGGGCTGCATCCAATGCATCCTTCTTGTCTTCCCCCTTTGCATGGAGCCAGTGGATCTGCTGGCCCCTGGCCAGGGCCTGGCAGAGCAGGTGGAACCTGGGTCCTGCTGCAGGAGCTGGGGGAGCTCCAGGACTCGCTCTGGCTGCTGGGGCAGCCACAACACAAGCCGTTCCCAGCCAGGAGCCGAGGGCTCCGTGTGGCTCTGCAGGACCTTGTCCCTGGGGCTCGTCTGGATCAGCGCAGGCGGCTGGGCTGCACTTGGCTTCCTTTGTGTCCCTGCTTCCCCTGGGACAGCAGCTGCCCAGCGCCGAGGGGACAGCAATGGCACCGGGGCACTTTGGGGTGAGGTTCAGTGTCTGTGCCTGGCATGAATCCCAAATCCTTCCCGAAGGAGCAGAGAGTGCTGACAGAGCACAGGATGCTCTGCTGAGCACGGGATGGACCAGGGGGGATGTGAGACAAAGCGGGGATGGGAGGCAGAAATAAAAGGAAGAAGAGGAGCGGGCAGGAGAGGAGGAGGAGAGACAGAGGAGGAGGAAGAGCGGGTGGGGAGGAGGGATGGAGGAGGGGAAGCGGGAGGAAGAGGAGGGATAAAGGGGGAAGAACGGGGAAGAAGAGGAGGGGAGGAGCAGCACGAGAAGCAGGAGAAGGAATGACCACGTGCGTCTATTGTTCTTTGTGTCCGCAGCCCTCAGCCCGGGAGCATCGCCCCCCCGGGACATCCCGCAGGTGAGCGGGCAAGGGGAGCTCGGCCCAAATATCTTGGGCGGTGCCTGCGCTTCTTTTTGGGGGGGGAGATTTTTGGACCTTGCAGGACTCCAGAACCGAGCGCCAAATATCTTTGGTTGCTCCTGGGAGAGTTGGGTGGGTGGTGGGGGGAGGGGACTGGGGCGGATGTTTGGATCTTGCAGGACTCCAAATGAGAGTCGCAAATGCCCCTTGGGGGAATATGGAGGAGTCCCCTAGACGAGAGTTTTTCAGGGGTCCCGGTGGCGGCTGCCGGGAGAGATGGGATGGGATGGGATGGGATGGGATGGGATGGGATGGGATGGGATGGGATGGGATGAGGCCTGGTAAGGGTGGGATATGGATTGGGTTGTGGGATGAAGTCTGGGGGAGGGGGATGGGGGGAATGGGGCCTGGGATGAGGCAGCCGAAAGTTGGGGGTGATGAAGCCGGGGGGACCCCACTCCTTAGGGGCTTGCGGGGTATCCGGCACCTGTGAGGGAGTTTTGGGGTACCCCTGATCCTCCGGGGGTGGCACTGGCAGCGGGGGGACACGTGGCTCCGGCACCTCTGGACCCCACCTGCGCTCCCCCTCGCCCCCAGCGCCCCCGGGAGCGGAATTTGGGGAGGGGGGAGGTGGGGGGCGCCCAGGCCGGGCCCCCCTTGCTGTCCCGGCAACTGGGGGCCGAGTGCGGGGGGAGCCCCGCGGGCATTGCCCGGGGCTGCCCGGCATGGCTGATGCCGCCCGCCCGCGCTGCGCACTGCTCCGGACTGGTGCTGCCAGTGCCGCGCGGGGCGGGGCCGCTTTGGGGACCCCCCAGGGCAGAGCGCTTTGGGCTGCTTTGGGGCTCTGGGCACCTGCAAAACCGGCGCTGGGCACGGCAAGAGCGTGTGGGGGCAGCTGGGGCCCTACTGGTGGCACTGGTGGCGCTGGGAGTCCCCCCGGCCGCGGGGTGAGCGGGGGGCGCGGTGAGAAGGGGGGCTGGGAGCCCAAATGGAGCGAAATGGGGATTGGGACCCCCAGAGTGGGCAGGAGGGGCCTGGAACCCCCAAAACCAGTCATAGGGGAGGGGGGGTTGGGGATTGAGGGGACGATGGTGAAAGGGGGAGAAGTGGGGAGGAAAAGAGGGGGCTGGGATCCCCAAGAGAGCGGGAGGGGGATGGGACACCCAAATGGAGTTGGGAGGGGTCTGTGGATTGGGAGAAGGATGGGAAGGGGGAGGAGAGGGGAGGGAAAGGTGGGGTTGGCACGGAAGCAGGGCAGTTCCGTGGGGGTCCAGCCCTGTCCCCCAGCACTGGATCCCCAGAGCAATTCCCTGGGGCTCTGGGGGAGGTGGATCTGCACTGGGGGTCCCCAAGCCCCCTGTCCATCCCTGGGGCTGATCGGGGGGTTCCCCCCACCCAGCAGCCAGTGCTGCAGCAGCCGTGGGGCAGAGGAGGGAGGGGAAGGGGGTTCTGGGGTGGGAGCAGAGGAGGAGTGGGAGGAAGAGGAGGGAGAGAGGAGGAGCAGGAAAAGGAGGAGCAGGAGAACCATGAGGTTTCACCACCCACTGTGTCTGCAGCACCCCTGGCTCTGGGATCATTGCCCCCCCTGCATTCCACAGGTCACCAGGGAGGGGAAGCTCACCCCAAAGCTATCGGAGGGTCTTTGGGAGGGTGTTAGTTTTTGAGGGATGTTTGGAACTTGCAGATTCTGGAAGTGAGTGCCAGATATCTTTGCATGTCCCGGGCTGGGATATTTTGGGCTAAAGGGGAGGTTTGGATCTTGCAGGACTCCAAGGCTGAGCCATAAATGCACCTTTGGTGGAATATTGGGGGATCTGTTTGGGAATTTCCTGCTATCAGCAGGACAGGCCAATCGTTTTGGGGATCTGTGAGAGAGCCCAGGGCGGTGGAACGCAACACTCTCAGAGTGCAGAGAGCAGAGAGGGGCAATACCGGAGCTGGGGGACCCCTGGCAGCCTGGAGGGGTGGGGGAGGCTGGAGATGAGGCAGGGCTGGGACACTGTGACACTGAAAGGGGCCATGGGGAGAGGGGGAAGCCCTGAGTGCCTGGAGTGGGGGGAGCCTGAAGAGGGGGACCCTGGGAGCCCTTGGAGCCAAAGCACAACCAGGGAAGAAGGGACCCCTGGGAGCACCGAAACCCCACAGCATCCCTAATCAGGACCCAGGAGAAGGGGATCCCCAGGACCCATGGGAGCCCCATCAGCTTTGAGAATGGGAAACCCCAGAACCCCATAGAGAGGAGACTGGAAAGGGGGAACTCCTGGGAGGCTTTTTCTGAACTCATTCTTATTTTAGGAGGAATTTATAGACACAAAACACCCGGTGACTTCTAGAGATAGACTTGGGCAGGAGAAACCCCCAGCCCAAGGCATTCACACCTTTTTTTCTCCCAGACGAGGATTTTCGTTTCCCAAAACTTGGCCAGATGGAGGAGGATGCTTTGAGGGAGAGGAAGATGCCCCAGGACAGCCAGGCAGGTGAGGAGGAAGTCACTGCCCCTTTTCCTGATCTCTTCTCCTCCATCTCTCAGCCCAGCATCACCCCTGGCTGCAGGACAACCCTGCTGCTGACTCTGTCTGGTAGGGATGGATTGGGGGATCTCTTTCCCCTTCCCTCTGGCATGGAGGCAAATCCCAAATCCTCTCCTTGTCCTTCCTTCCCCAGACAATGAGCTGAGTAGAGAGACCAGGGAGGACAAATCCTTAGAGCAGAACCTCATGGAAGAGGCCACTTTGAGCAGCTCTGTGACCCAGGAATCAAACTGGGAGGAAAAGCCCCAGAGATGCTGCACAAGGAGAGGCTGCAAACCCAGCCCAGGGAGCTCTGAAGAGCAAAGACCCACCCTGTGCCAGGAAGTTGGCAAGAGCTTCTGCTGAAGTTCGGAGCTGGAGATTCCTGAGAAGCTTCATGAGACCAAGAAGCCCTACAAGTGTGGGGAATGTGAGAAGAGCTTCAGAAAGATCTCCCACCTTATGGACCACCAGCGGATCCACACAGGGGAGAGACCCTATGAATGTGGGGAATGTGGGAAGAGCTTCAGCCAGAGCTCAAACCTGTTCAATCACAAGAGGATCCACACTGGGGAGAGGCCCTACGAGTGTTCTGAGTGTGGGAAGAAGTTTCAGAGGAGCTCCAATCTCCTCAGTCATCAGCAGATTCACACAGAGGAGAGGCCCTTCCGCTGCCCTGAGTGCAGGAAAGGCTTCAAGCACAACTCCACCCTCATCAGACACCGGCGCATCCACACTGGGGAGAGACCCTATGAGTGTGGGGAATGTGGGAAGAGCTTCAGCTACAGCTCTAACTTGACCAAACACCGATGGAGGCATCGGTAAGGGAAGCCCTGCGAGTGTCCCGAGTGTGGGAAGAGCTTAATGCACTGCTCCGTATTCCTCCCCCATCAGAGGACCCTCATTGGGAAGAGCCCTGGTGACCCACACTGCCAGTGACCCAGTGTTGTGGTTTGATCCTGGCCAAATGCCAGGCACCTACGAAATCTGCTTTCTCTTCTCTCCCCTGCTGCAGCTGTGCAGAGGGGAGGGAAAAAAAAACCCTAACACACACACACACACACACACACACACAGACACATAGGGCTCATGAGTTGAGATAATGACCTGGGCAGGATGCACTGAAGGGCAAAACAGGCTGAGAACTTAAAGTTGCAAAGTGATTTATTGGTAACCTAACCCTAAACAGAGTCAGAGGAGGCAAATGAGAAGTAAAAATAAGCTCTTAATACACTGTTTCTCTGCTCACCCCCCTCCCTCTTTGCCACCAATAGCACAGGGGGTGTGGCGGGCAGGGTATGGGTTTTTTGGTCAGTCCATGACCAAAATTTCTTCTGCTGTTCAGGGAGAGGAGTCCTCTACTTAGCCATGGGTCCCACCCACTGGAGACAGTCCTCTGCAAACTTCTTTGCCATGGGTCCAATCTCTTGAGCAGCAGCTGCTGGAATCTGCTGCCCCATGAGTTCTTGTCCACAGGGTTCAGAGCTCTGAGCCCAGGCCAGGCTGTTTCCATCCCAAGGAACAAGGCCTTTCCCTGCACTGGGACTCCCACTGGATCACAGCTTCCTCCAGGCATCCACCTGCTCCTCTAGCGTGAGCACCTCCCCACAGGCTGTGGGTGGATCTCTGCACCCCTCGTGGACCCCATGGGCTGCAGGGGGACAACCTGCTTCACCATGGTCCTCACCACAGCCAGCGGAAGATTTTCAGCTCCGGTGCCTGGAGCACCTCCTCCCCCACCTTCTCCACTGACCTTGGTGTCTCCATGTTGTTTTCCCTCACATATTCTCACCTCCTCCTCATCCTCTGTCAAAAAAGAAGTGCTTGCTCACATTGTTTTGATTTCTTCTTAAATATGTTATCCCAGAGGTGTAACCAACATCTCTAATTGGCCCAGACTTGGCCAGCAGCATGTCCATCATCTTCAGAGCCATCAGAGATTGGCTCTGCTGGACATGGTGAAAACTTCTAGAACATTCATGCAGGACACACAGGAGCCATCTTTGTGCCTCTCCCCACCCACTAGCAAAAACTGGGCTAAGCAAAACCAACTCATGAACACAGGGGTGAGTTTTCTCCCAACCCTTCAGCCACTTCTTCAGGCCTACCACAACAGCTTTTGAAGGGTTTGAGTTTCCCCTAGATGCTAAAGATAGCTTGCTGATGTTCTGGGCTAAGCAAAACTAACATACTCAGGTTGGGAAGGCACCTGGCTGGTGGCTTCCATGTCCTGATTCCCTGTGGCCACCTGGACAAACACAGAAGCAGGAACATCCATGGGGACTCAGACTGACATCTGAAATTCATTGGGAAGAGCTGATTTATTAATGTTACACCCTAAAAATTGTTACCTGCTGTGTAATTGTTTCTTCTGGTGGCATCAAGAAATGATGGATGATCTTGGAGGTCTTTTCCAACCTAAATAATTTCCTTCTTCACCTTGTCAGAACAACCAAAGCTGAGGTAAAATAAAGAAATTAAACAAAGAGATCTAAAGCTGCACCATTTTACTGTGCATTTTGGGGTGAATTTGGGGTTGAGGGCTATATTCATGAGGATTTGGATGTTCTGGGGCTGCCCAGGCTGGGGGACAGGACAACAGTCTCATAGTTGTGCTGGCAGAATGTGTCCACCTGAGCCCATCTGTTCAGGAATTCTGTTTTTTTGTCCCAGTCCCTGGCCTGGGTCTCCCCATGTGGGGTGTGCCCCCCAAAGTGCCCAAATCACTGCTGAAGTGCCCAAGCTGCTCCCAGCTGTGGATGTTCCTGTCTACCAGCCTCTCCTGGTCAGTATCATGGGGGGTGGGAGGGGGTTTGGGGGATCCTAGGGAGATTGGGAGGGGCTTTTGTGGCTTTTGGGGGCATTTGTGGTGCTGACAGGGAGTTTGGCAGGCTCTGTGAGAGAGGTTTGGGGTCCTGGCAGGGCTGTGTGACTTGGAGAGAATTTGGGTGGGTGTAGGGGGAGATGGGAATGGGGTTATGGTGGCTCTTGGGCCCATTGATAGTGCAGGGAGTGGTTTGGGAGCATCCTAGGAGGAGCTGTTGGGTGGTTTGAGGGGCCTGGGAGTGGCTGTGGGGCTGGGAGAGGGTTTTTGAGTGGTCATGACAAACCCAGATCCCCAAAGCTGCCACCATACCCCACCCCCCAAGGTGCTGCTGTGGTTTGGGGGCTCCATGCTGGGGTTCATCCTCCTGGCTCTGCGGGAGAAGGTGAAGGGTGTCTCCAGGGGTCATGTGTGTCCCACAGAGCATGTGTGACCCCCCATGCCAGTGTCACCCCCTTTTCCCTCCCCACAGGGCTCCTGACCCAGCTCCTGCTCCCCCCAGGAGGGAATTTGGGGAGGGGGCAGAGGGGGTGCACAGCCCCCGCCGGGGGATGACCCTGAGCCAGCGCCCTTTGTTTAGCACCAACCTGGGCTTGGAGCTGCAGGAGGAAGAGGCCGATGGGAAGCAGATCCTGCAGGTGGGACAGTGCTTGGGGTCAGGGCAAGGTCCTGCCCTGCACACCTGGCTCAGGTGTGACACTGCCCCGGGAAGGGAGCGGGACATTCCCATCCCTGTCGCTGTTGAGCAGCTAGCAGAGTAATGAAAGCACCAGTTCTCAGTGGCAAGAAGGAATGACCTTTATTGTTTTGATTTCATCACATATATAGAGTTCTCAAAAGTCACCCAGATTGGTCAGTCAGAAGCCTTCCCCCAGGCCTGATTGGCCAGGCCTGCACTGTCCAACTTCTGGGACACTGTTCCAACAACATCCAAATTTTATCTTTATTTATAAAACACAAGAAAATTTCTCATGGGAAAAACATGTGCTAGCCACACATCCCCACGGATCGGAGCTGCGAGCAGCACTTGGAGCACAGACATGGAAATACTGGGAGGAACTGGGAGCACCCTGAGGGTGTGAATTATCCCCACCACCACCTTTCCAGGGCAGCCCTGGATCTGAGAAATGCTCCTTAGGCCTCAGCCTTGGCCAACAGCCCCTGGGCTCAGCTCCTCTGCAGCTGATCACAAACACTGTCTGCTCCCAGGCACTGCTGCTGTCCAACCAGCTCCTGCTTTCTTTAGAAGCAGCCTTGGGAACTGTTTTTCTCCCCTCAGTGGCACAACATCCCTGTTCTCACAGTGTCAGAGAAAGCTGTTGATGCGAAGTGCAGCCAGGATGGAACATTGCTGTGACTAAAGCCCATCTCTTGGGGCCCTATCAACAGGGCTCCAAAAGGAGCCCCTTGGAACTCTCCTGGAGCAGTGAGCTCCCTCTGAGTGGGGCCTCTCCGAGCCGGGAACTCTCCCGTTTGCTGCACTCGGGGCATCCCCGAACAACGAGGGACCCTGGGCCGATCCCCCCACTCCTCCAGGCTCAACCCTTCGCCTGCTGGGGAGATGCAAAAGCATCCGCAGTGAGCATTTCCCTGCCCTCCAGGGCAATTTCTGACACCTCCCTGGCACTGCCTCTTGCTGTCTGTGTGCACACACGTGTGCCTGTGCTCTGGAAATGGGGGAGAAATGCTGCTCTGGGAGGTGTTGAAGTGCCTTGGATATCTGAGTGATTTAGGCCTGTAAATGAGGTTCAGTCATAAGGTGTGAGCTAAGTGAAATGCTGCTAAGGGTTATTCTTTTGCTAAATTGTTGCATTTAAGGTCCAAGTTCAGGTTAAGGTAGAAGTTAAGTTCTGTTAAGTTTGAGGGCTGTTAAGCTTTTAGGCCATATTCCTTTTATCCTTGCCCTCACTGTCCTTTAGTCACACACACACACACACACACACACACAGGGGCAGTTCTCAGTTCATTTCTGGTTTGATTGCCTTGATTTCCTTGCTTCTGTTGTTAGTTTTTTCCCCTGGTGTGCCTGAACTGTGCAGTCAGGAGCAGAGTGACTCTTGCCAAGGAACTTTGTTATACTGTCGCTTAATATTAAAGCTGCTTTTTGCTGATCCCTTGCTGGGGATTTTTTAAGTGCTCTCAAGCCCTCATCTGTAAGAGGGTGAAGGAGCCCTGGGCCAGTCTCTCGCCCTGGGGGACACAGGGACACTGCTGGGGGTCCCTGTCCCCCTGTCCCACTCCCCAGGGCCCTGTCCCCCCTGTCCCCATGTCAGGCTCTGGGGGTCAATCTCGTGGAACATCCTCTGGGGGAGGCTGTGGCACTGGGGGGCAGGGGGGACCTGGGGGGACAGGGGACCCTGCTGTGCACGAGCAGCTTTGGACTTGTCTGGGGGAACTGTGAGGGGGGGCTGGGGCAGAGTGACCGCCCCAGTGATGTCACACAGCTACCCTGTGATGTCACACAGCTACCCTGTGATGTCACACAGTCACCCTGTGTTGTCACAGCCCATTCTGTGATCTCACACAGCCTTTGTTATGGTCACATAAAGCTGCCCTGTGATGTCACAGCCCATTCTATTATATCACAGCCTGCTCTATCATGTCTCACAGCCATTCCATGATTTCACAGCCCCCTTTGTGATGTCACATAACTGCCCTGTGGTGTCACAAGTCCACTCTATGACCTCACAGCCTGCTGTGTGATGTCATACAACCAACCAGTGATGCCACAGACCACTCTATGATGTCACGTATCACATCCTGCTCTGGCATTTCACAGCCTGCTCTGTGGTGTCACAAACCAGTCAGTAATGTCACACAGCCCACTCTGTGATGTTATACAGCTACTCAATGATGTTACACAGCTCACTCTGTAACTGCACAGCTTGCTTATGTGATGAGGCCTCCAAACCCCATCTTGGGAGATTTTTTGGTCTTCTCCAAGGTTTTTGAGAAAGGAAAAATATTGGTCAAAATGCAAGGAAATTGGAGTGTCATTTTTTCGCAAAGTTTACAGTGACAGAAGAAGGGTCAATATGTTTAAACTAAATGAGAGTGGATTTAGATTTGTTATAAGGAAGGAATATTTTACAATGAGATTGTCACAAAACATCAACTCTTTTTCCAGTGAAGTTGATGCCCCATCCCAGCAATTGTCCAAGGATAGGAGCTTTGTGCAACCTGACATAATGAAACCCCTCTCCTCCCCAAGGATGGCATTCCTGTTGTGTTGGTTCTCTGATGTGCTGGGTGACCTCACAACACTCCTGGCCAGAATGTCAGCTGAGGGCCAAGCAGGCTGCTGCAGTGGCAGTGACCTCACAGCCATCACCATTGCAGCCATGTCCCCTGGGCCTGGCTCTCCCCATTCCATGAGCTCCTGTTCTGTCACCAATGGTGTCCTGAGTTCCAACGAGGCCCCACAGTGTCACAGTGGCCCCTTCATTCCATCAGGTTCTGTAGTGTCACAATGCACTCCTGGGTTCCATGAGGCCCCACTGTGTCACAATGACCCCTTGGTTCCATGAGGAGCCACACAGTCATAACGGTCTCCCTTCATCCATGAGGCCCTGCAGTGTCACTTTGGTCTCCATGGTTCCATGTGGCCCCAAAGTGTCACAATGATCTCTGTGATTCCATTGGGAACACAAAAGCTTTGCATAAACATTGAGCAACACCTGCTTAACACACCTGTTTGTATTCAACATCTGTTTGTATTTAAAAGAGGGTTTAAAGGTGAGAATGGCACCATCAGCTTCCATCTGCAACTGAGATCAAGGGAAAGGACAGGGACAGAGAATTTTGCCTCAAGATACAGAGAATTCTGCTTACAGAGATCACTTCTGCTCACATTGTCCCTTGTAGAAAAGTGACATCATCAGAAGCAGCCTGTACTGAGCATGTGGTTCCTAAGTGGGGTTTGCTGTGTAGGAAACCTGCTCAGGCTTTTCCATTCTTTCCTCACAAACAGGAAAACTGCTCCTGGGCCTGTGTGCAGGCAGAGCCCTGAGGAGAGCAGGTGGGACATGGAGCAATGGGCTGGGACAGCCAGCTGCAGAGCTCAGGGGACAAGTTTGTGATGCAGGGAACAGGGATGTCAGTGCCAGGTGGGAAATGTCAGCCATGGTGAGGTTGGGGGTGAGGAGCAGGTTGTCCCAACAGGGTCAGCCCTCAAGGGGCTCATTCTTCTACGTTCCCAGGCCCCCTAGGGAGACATTTAGCATCAAGATCCCTTGGAAGATGTTTCTATCACCTCTTCTCGGAACAGAAAAATAAAAAAAATATTTCTTTGATGTAAAAGAAAAGTCATGGGTGCACTTTGAAATCTTGTTCCTTAACAGAACTTCAAACTGACTCCAATAAATGTACAGGCTGTGAACACTTGAAGACAAGTGAAGGGAGACAAAGAGCTCCTGAGGGCTTTCTGTATTTTAATGAGCCCCACAGGGGATTTCGGGCTGAGTCTGTGAACCTCAAGGACTGAGAGAAGGCTGAAGAAGCTGCTCAAGGAGTCAGAAGCAAATCTCCAAGTCCCTTGGAGCATCAATGGGCCCCACTGAGGGCAAAGACTGCCAAAGGCTCCCCAGGGACTCGTGAGAGCAGATCCTTGGGGCCAGGATTGCAGGGAGCCAAAGGCTCTGAGCAGGGAACTGGAATGCTGAGAGAAGCCTGGGCTGGTTAGAGGAAGCAGAAAGGCCAAGGGCTGAGCCCAGTGACCAGTTTGTGGGTGATTGTTGCTGTACTCCAGAATTGCCCTGGAGAAACCCCTGGGGAAGCCAAGGCAGGAGCAGCTGGGAAGGGCTGGCAATGCTGCTGCTGCTCCTGCTGGGAGCCCCGGCTGGGCCAGGCTGGCGCCCACTGCGCTGTGGCTCCTGCTGCTGCCAGAGCCGGGCGGGACTCGGGGACAGGGAAGGGACACGGGGGGACAGCAAAGGCCGTGGGGCTGCAGTGATGTTGGTGCTCAGGACAGTGCCAGCACAGAGCTTTGGACATGAGGGGTCATGAGAGGCCATGCAAAGCCTCAGCCCTGGCAGGAGGGTGTCCTGCCATGTCCCCAGGGCACGGCAGCTGTGAGGTGCCACAAGTGCAGATGTGGTGCAGAGCAGGCTCAGAGCACCTCTGGGAGGGGATGAGACACTTCCCCAGCTCCAAACCACACCAAAACCACCATAAACAGGACTTTGCATCTTTAGAAGCCACTGGCAACTTGGAAGTGACTACAGCTCAATCCCACTGCAAGAAGGAAGGGAATCTTCCCAGTGAGCTGCCATCCAGCCACTATTAACAATGGGTGGGATTTAGAAGTGTAAGACTAATAAATAACATAAATAATAGTAACAACAATAACAAGAAATGAACCCCCAAATTCCAACACACAGCACCACACCAAAAGGATGAACCTCCTTTTTCTTTATTGCCTCAAGGCTCATGAGAAATAATCCTGGTATATAATACCCAAAAACCCACTCAGGAACAGGTTTCCCCTCCCTTCATCACCCCCAACATTTGTCTGTCTCATTCCAGACCCTGTCCCACACTCCCAATCCCCACCCCAACACATCCCACCCCTCCTGGACATCAAGACCCCCTTCCCAAGCCCTATTTCCACCCTTCCACCCCTCCAATTCACATCCCACCCATCCTGCCCCACACAATGCCCATCTCACCCCTCTGGAACTGCATCCCACTTTCCCCAATCCCTTCCAATGTCATCCCACCCTGAGGGGCTGTGGAATTGAGTAATTTTGGGCAGGGATTGAGCCGGTTTGGGGTAACATTGAGTACTTTCCAGTGGAATTGAGTGGTTTTGAGGTACTGGATGAACCCTCTTGGCTTTTCAAACACAAAATGGAGAAAGAAACTGTACCAAATACCCAGAAGCACCAAATCATCCAGAATAGCTCCTGAACACCAAACACCCCTCCCAAAGAGCAGTAAAACCATGAGGCTTTAGGTAATAAGGCTGGAGCAGAAGGAAAAGATCTTCCTGCAGTCGGGGCTTGTGCAGGGCTTCTCTTACTGGTGGCTCCGTTGGTGTCTGGTCATCTTAGAGCTCTGGGTGAAGCTCTTCCCACACTCAGGACACTCATAGGGTCTCTCCCCAGTGTGGATGCGCCGGTGGATGATGAGGGTGGAGTTGAGCTTGAAGCCTTTCCCACAGTCAGGGCAGCGGAAGGGCCTCTCCTGTGTGTGAATCCGCTCATGAAGGAGGAGATTGGAGCTGCTCTGAAACCTCTTCCCACACTTGGGACACTTGTAGGGCCTCTCCCCAGTATGGATCCTCTGGTGGCGGATCAGGTGCGAGCTGTCTCTGAAGCGCTTCCCACATTTCCCACACTCATATGGCCGTTCCCCAGTGTGGATCATCTGGTGGCAGATAAGTTGGGATCTCCTGGTGAAACTCATCCCACATTCCCCACACTCGTAGGGCCGTTCCCCAGTGTGGATCATCTGGTGGCGGATCAGGAGAGAGCTTGTCCTGAAGCTCTTCCCACATTCCAAGCACTTGTAGGGCTTCTCCCTGGTGGGAAGCTGCTCATGGGCCACCTGCTCATAGCTCTGGCTTGATTGCTGGCCAATTTCCTGGCACAGGGTGGGCCTTTGCTCCTCACAGCACCCTGGGCTTGGTTTGGAGCCTCTCCTTGTGTGGGATCTCCGGGGCTTTTCCTCCCCATTGGACTCCTGTGCCATGGAGCTGTTTAAATCAGCCTCTTCCATGAGGTTCTCCAGGGAGGATTTTTCCTCCATGGTCTGCATTCCCAGCTCATTGCCTGGGGGTGGAAACACGAGAGGATTTTAGATTTGCCTACATGCCAAAAGGAAAGGGGAAGGAGATTCCCCTCAGTCCATTCTTGGCAGGACAGTGTCAGCAGCAGGGTTGTCCTGCAGCCAGGGACGATGTTGGGCTGGAAGATGGAGAAAAAAAGAGGGGGAAAGGGGCAGTGACTTCTTCCTCACCTGCCTGGCTGTCCTGGGGCATCTTCCTCTGCCTCACAGCCTTCTCCTCCATCCAGCCAAGGTTTGGGAACGGGAAATCCTGGTTTGGAGGGGGAAAACAAGGTGTGAGCATGTATGTTAGGTTTGAAGGTCCTCCTGCTTGAGTCCATTTCTAGAAGTCACAGGGCATCTGGTGTCCATAAAAACCTCCAGAGCACTATGATATTGAAAAAAAAAAAACCAACAAAAAAACCCCCAAAACAATCCCAGGAGTTCCCTTCTTTGGTCTCTCCACTTTATAATTCTGGGGGTCCCTCCCATCCTGGCTGCTGGGGGTTCTGCATGTATTGGGCTTCCCACATCTAGATGGACCCCAGCCTCCGTTTCCTTTTGTGGGTCCTTGGAATCCCCAAATTCCTTCCTCTCCAGTCTCCCCACTTTGGGGTCATGCTGGTCCCTCTCCTCCAGGGTCCCCTCACTTAGGGATGCCAGGGGGTTTTGGGTGTTCCATGGCTTGCTTCTCCCCTCAGTGCTTCAGGGTGTGGGTGTCCAAGGAGTCACCTCTCTCCCCCACCCCAGGTTTTTGAATTTTCCAGATGTCCTGGCATTTCCCCCTTCTCTGGGCTCTCCGCTTCAGGGTCCTTGGGGTCACAGGGTTCCCCACCTCCAGACTCCCTCTCCTCCAGACTGCCAGCAGTCCCCTGGTCCTGGTATTGCCCTCTCCATCCTCCACACTCTGGACATCCCAGGGTTTCTCCCATCTGGTTCTCCCTGGGGGTCCCACAGCCCCCTGGCTCTGGGCTGGAGGTGGCAGTGCTTGCTTTGGGAAACCAAACCCTCACTGCAAGGGGGGTCCTTGCATCCCTCTGCCCACCACTGGGGCTCTGCTGGCAGCCACCACCAGAACACCCAGAAAGACCTCCCAGGGATACCCCAACACCCCCCAAGGGATGTTTTTGGCACAGCTTGGAAGTAATTCATACTCCAAACATCCAAAACCACTGTGCTCATTTAAACTAAACTGTCAGGATAAATGAATCCCACTCAACTGCCCCAACAGACGTTACAGGTCAGAGTAACAATTCACTAAAGAGATTACAATAAATGCAATGATACAGAGAAAACTGCT
Organism: Lichenostomus cassidix; assembly: GCF_008360975.1. NCBI lineage: Eukaryota > Metazoa > Chordata > Aves > Passeriformes > Meliphagidae > Lichenostomus > Lichenostomus cassidix. Next base: position 714,000 of record NW_028147635.1, on the reverse strand, counting down.
TTTAACCCACAAAGATTGAGTACAACCTGGCTGCCTGTAGGTCAGAGCAATGGTCGAGATCCTACCAAATGGTGGTCTTGTGGAAGTTCTGCTCCTCCTCTGGATCAGTTGAGTAGAAGTGGTGTCCCACATCACCAAACCCAGATTATATATGCTCAGGTTCAGGTGGGAATGTTTAGTACCTCCACCTGGGCAGGGAGTCTGACAATGCAATGATGTCATCCTGTGAGTCATGGGATATCTGGGGAGCCTTTGATGGTCTAAATTGTCTCAGCTGCCCATTGTGCTGGTGCCATTGAGTCCACGATGGCCCATTAGCAGAGATGACCCCTCAGGCTGAATGGGACTGTGCTGGTGCTTCCCTGGAGGGAGTTATCACTGCTCAGTCATTGGTGTGAAGAAACAGAAAACTGTCTTTGCCTTGCAGGGTTTGCCTCTTCTTCCTTATCTCATTTAACACCCAGCTGGTAGCCTGAGGGATCAGGGGTGCACTGGGCAGCTCCTGCAAACGACCTGTCATCAACAGCTCATCAGAAATATCCTAAGGGGAGCAGAATGACCACTTTGGTTACAGTTTAGCACTCTGTGGGTGTAACCAAAGTGCTAAACTGTAACCAGGACACGCTGGCAGTGAGATTTCAGTGAGAGATATTTAAAATCTTTTTTAAAAGCTGCTAAGGTCAGTAAGACAGATCCATGCCACCAGCATATTTAGAAAGTAAATCCTGACTTCTCTTTTTCAAAGAAAAAAATCAGTTACCTCTTCATCCAAAGTTACAGAAGAATTTTCAATACACACTTGAGTTTTGTCTTTATCTTTCATATTTTATCTATGTTTTATTCCTTTTCCCTTTTATTTTCTTGAAAGACAAAAATGAGTGTCCTTTGCTCCTGGTTCCCATGTGGAGCAGCTCCCTTCCCACTGGCTGAGCTGCTCAGGCAGAGCCTGGCAGCTCCTGGCCCCTGCAGGGCTGAGGCTTTTCCCTGTCGCTGTGCACAGAGTGATGGAGCAGCACTGCTGAACATGGGGACAGCCAGAGGGACCAGAAGAGCTGCCTTTGTCCTCCTGAAGCTCCAAGGGCCAAACTCTGAGCAGACACGGCTGGAAGAGACTGGCAGGCTCCCTGTTTGCTGTGCTGCCCCACTTGTGAGGGGCCCAGCTTTGCGTGAGGCACAGTGAGAACAAGGGGCAGCTCCCTCCCAGCCCCACAGCCAAGGGACCCCTCTGGCTCCGGGGCTTGGGGCCCTGTCAGCACCTGCTGCTTCAGCCACTGCTTCTGCTGGCATTGAGAGCAACAACCAAACTGTGGCTGATCCTGAGGGAGCAGCAGCAGGGCCTGGAGCTGCTCCCTGAGTCTGGGGCAGGGCTGGACAAATGACCACACAGCAGCAGCAGCAGCAGCAAATGGAGCTCACTTTGAGCACAGCCCCTGGCATTAGCAAACTAATGCTGCTAACATGGACCAGGCTGAATGGAGCAGATAGAATCCTGGAATTCTAGAATCCTTTCTGTTGGAAAAGACCTCTGAGCTCATCAAGCCCAGCCGTTCACCCAGCACTGTCAGCCCAGCACTAAACCACATCCCTGAAGTGCCAAGGCCTGAACAAGAGGCCTGACTGAGGCCTGAACAACAGACCCTGAGCCAAAGGTGACCTCTTGATGAACATTCCATCCTAAGGTTATCTTTGTATCCTCTCATCACTGAAATATGCATGATCTTTGGGTTTTGATAGATGTATCCACTGATTAGTGAATCATGTATTGACTTTTCTGTATTTAGAAGCTAAACAAGGCCATGAAATCCAACATCTGGCCTGGTTTGAGGTGTATGGTCAAAGTCAACTCCCTTGGTTCCTCCTGGAGCCCTGGCCAGGCTTTGGGAGAATCCAAGAGGAGAATGAATCCAGATGTTCCTGAACTGGAAGTGCTGTCAGTTTGTTTGTTCAGCACTCTCCAAGCTGGGCTCTCTCCCAGCGAGGTTGGCAGCCTCACCTGTGGCTGGACACAGCTGCAGGAATTCCCAGTGTCCAGAGTGGCTCTGCAGTCCTTGGCTGTGACAGCTTCCCCAGCTGATGTGTGGGTCTGGGTGATGGTAAAGTCTGAGGGTAACTGGTGATGGATCTTTCTTAATCCCAATCTTTGGTAGTGATGACTGGGTGCATTGTTGATCTCACCCTTTTGTGATTCTTTGCTAAGGATTCTGTGCATTGCTGAGCTTATCCTTTCATAATTCCTTGCAGTTTTGTGTTATAATAAATTACACTGTTCCCTGAGTTGGTGTCTCTGTCTTTGGTACTGACACTGCCCAGCAGCAAAACAGACACTGAGGGCCCCATAGAACCAAAGGGGCATTGTGACACTGCAGGGCCTCGTGTAACCCAGGGGACCATGGTGACACTGTGGGGCCTAAAGGAACCAAGGTGCCATTGTGACACTGTGGGGCCCCATGAAGATAAGGAGACCATTGTGACATTGCAAGGCCTCATGAACCAAGGGGCCATTGTGACATCATGGGGCCCTTACCAACCAAGGGACACTGTGACACCATGGAGAACCATGGAACCAAGGACAGCATTGTGACATTTTGGGACTTCATGCAGCCAAGGGTCCACTGTGATACTGCAGATCCAAGGAGACCTTTCTGGGGTCCTTCAGAGCCCCATAGAAACAAGGGCCATTGTGACACTGTGGGGCATCATGGAACCAAGGGGCCATTGTGACACTGCAGGGCCTTCTGGAACCATGGAGACCATTTGGACACTTCAGGGCCACGTGGAGCCAAGGGGCCATTGTGACACTCTGGGGGCCCATGGAATAAGGGAGATCATTGTGACACACTGGGGCTCCATGGAACCATTCTGACACTGCCTGGACTTGTATGACCAAGGGTCCATTGTTTTCCTCTGCCTGGCACTGCCCAGTCTAGCCTCTCCCTACCTCTGCCCCAGCCCAGCAGAGCAGCCCAGTCCTATCTGGCCCTGCAGCAAGAATGGGAAGCAATGGAGCTCAGGGACAGTGACTCTGTGTCTGGAATGCTCAGGAGATCCTCAGCTCTGGCATCTCCTGCAGCCCCAGGACAGCCCCACTGCCCAGGACAGCAGCAGAGAGTTTGCCCCGGGGCTCCTCAGGCAGCTCCTGCTGCCCCAGCTCTTGCCAGGACTCCTGTGCACACACACAAGGGCTCCTGCTCTTCTCCTGGCACATCCCAGCTGCCCACAGAGCCTTTCCCAGGGGATCACGGCTGTGCTGGCCTGAGCAGCCATTGCTGCAGCCCCTGCCCTGCTCCCCACAGCCCCACAGAGCTGGGGGTGCTGCTCTGCAGAGCACGGGGGCTGTGCTGCCCGGGGCCATGGGTTGCCTCTGCTGGGCTCTGCTGCTCCAGCTGGGACACACAGGCAGCTGATGGTGCTCCCTGCACTCAGCCCTCCCACACGAGCTCTGCTGGGGCCATGGAAGCTGCTCAGAGCTGCCTGCCTTGTTCCAGGCCTGCCAGATGGTCTTGGGGCTGCCTTGGATCCTCCTCTGGAAGTTCCCTGAGGCTCAGAGGAGGCACTGCCCACACTCCTTTCCCTGTCCCTGCTGTGTCCCCAGGGGCTGCAGAGCTCTCATGGTTCACAGCAGACATTCAGTCCTTTATCTCTGGGTGACTCTGATGCCTGGAACAGGCTACCTGAAACAGAGGCCAAAACAATTAGGTGTATATAAAGCAGACAAATTTATTCAAGGCCTTCAAGGTACATTTGGGCTAAGTCTCCCTCAGGGATTACACCCAAAATGGACACCTGGTCAGAAGCTCTTCACCTTTTATAAGTTTTTTCTTATTAGCATATTGGTCCCTAATTCTCTAATCACACCTTCAGGTGATGACACTGACCACCCCAGGCCTGCTCCCCCCTTTCCACCGTTGGTTAGGTATTTTCTGGCCCTCGGGTAATTAATATGTCCTTGAATCTCTGTCCCAAAAGCTTTGTTTTGGTTAAATGTGTTGGAACAGAGGTTTTCAGCATTCTGTAAGAGCACAGAACTACACCAAGTTACAGACATTTGAAGAGAAAAAACCCCCAAAATTATTAAGGCATCATTGTGACCCCAGGGATATCCCAGACCATGTCACTTCATGCTCAGGATATGCAGTGGGGGGAAGAAGGAGGAAGGGGGAACATTTGGGAGGATGCCTTTTGTCTTCCCAAGTCACTGTTCTGTGGGATGGAGCCCTGCTCTCCTGGAGGTGCTGAACAGCTGCCCAGCCCTGGGAAGGGCTGAAGGAATTCCTTCTTTTGCTTTGCTCATGTGGTGCCTTTTGCTTTCCCTGTTCAAGTGCCTTGATCTCAATCCACTCCAGTTTTTACCCTCCAAACTCTCTCCCTGATCCCACTGGTGGGGAGTGACCGAGGGACTGTGAGGTGCTGCCTGGGTTGAACCAAGACACCAACTGTCTGTGCTTTGCTTTGCAGTATTTCAGAGCAAGTGTGTGTTTTATTCACGTCAAGGAGTGCAACAAAAGTTTCCCAACACCTTCTAAGAGATAGAAATGCCGAACATATTTAAAGGGTTTATGGATAACTTTAAAAAACTTGCATGACAATGGGCCTGGAAATCACAGATGCTTATTTTACTCAATGCTTAATAGGTACTCAATTTACTTAAGCATTTACTCAATGCTGAAGAAAGCTCTTGTGATTTACTGCGAAGAAACATTCAGGGATCCCTTAGAGTGCTCTGTTCTTCCTAATTTGCTTCACTGGGTTCTTCTACTTCTACATGTTTATAATTTCAAAATTACAAAATATACATTCTCTTTTGCAGAGGTAAATCCAACTTGGTTTCCATTCTGACTTTCAAGAAATTTCAGTGTCAGAATTTGTGAATGACAGGAAATTCACGGTCATTCAACTATCCTGAAGAATTAATTTTTAAATTAATAGTGGAGGGTGTCACATGCAGCCTCATTCAGAGTCATCGTTTGTAGATGGCACACATTAAATCCTTATATTGAAAGATTTTAGGATCCCACTATTACATTTGAGAGGAATCTCCTGTTTCAGAGTCATGACAAAGTTCTAACAGATCAAATACATCAAATGTTATCATTTGGATCTCCAAGCAGGATGGAATTGACTTCTCCACGCTGATGTGAAATGTTTCACAGTAGTTTGTAGAACCAGAGAATCATGGAAGCCCAGAACAGTTTGGCTTGGGAGGGACCTTGAAGCCCATCCAGTGCCACCCCCTGCCATGGGCAGGGACACCTTCCACTATCCCAGGCTGCTCCAAGCCCCAGTGTCCAACCTGGCCTTGGACACTTGCAGAGATCCAGGGGCAGCCACAGCTTCTCTGGGCACCCTGTGCCAGGGCCTCCCCACCCTCCCAGGGAACAAGTCCTTCCCAAGAGCCCATCCAAGCCCTCCGAAATGGGAGTATTCACCATCACTTCCTCTTCCCAGTTTCAAATGGAGCTGTGTGAACGTTTCAGCCTTTTTGGAAATTGTATTCCAACAGCTCATCTCTGGAGTTCTTTCCTTTGCCTCCTGAACCGTGGGAGTTCTCCTCCGTTTTATTCAGCATTCTAAAGGGGCAAATGATGGAATTCTCAACTATGGTGGAAGAAAAATCTTTTTCCCCAATGAGCCCAGTATTTGCACACCACAGTTCTTGACCCTAAACTTGGGCTTGCACATGTTCCATGTGCAAGAGCCTCTGCATTTTTCAATGGACCCTCTGTCCTGATTTTAGAAGGGAATTCTCTGCTGAGTGTGCAATTATCAGCGTTAATAGACACCACAAAATTATTTTTTCAGACATAAAATGGTTTTTTTTGAATGGTTTCCACAATCGTTTCTACCTTGTAATTATTTACAAACAAATTTAAGCCTGCAGCGATGCCTTCTAGAACTTTACAGCTGTGCATGATGTGCAAACACAGTTTTTTAAAGCTGTGGCACATGCACTGATTGCTTTTGCAGTCCCTGATGTGTCCCTGCGAGAGGCTGTGTGACAGCTCTGTCACCGCCCTCTTTGCACACTGCTGTCCCAGCCGGTTCCAGCCGGTTTGCAGCTGGTTCTGAGCCCCCCTAGCCCGCCGCTGTCCTGGGGCTGCTGGGGAGTGGCCCGTGGGGACAGCAGCGCCTTGCAGGCTGCTTTGTGACGTGTGGCTGCGTGTGCCCCGAGCCCATTGTGACACCTGGGGACACGGCGTGAGCGGGAGGCTATAAAAGGGCACCAAATGGCTGGGGGTGCTCACTGCCAGGGGAGCAGCTCCGTCTGGAGACAGCATCTCCCCGGGCTAGGGTAGCATCGGAGCGACTCCAAGATGTCCACGGACAAGGAGATGAGCAGCGACGTGCAGCCCAAGAAGAAGTGGCTGATGTTTGGCAGAAGGCAGAAGGTGAGGGATGGGCTAGCAGGCAGCTGCCTCGGGGCTCGGGGCGGGCTTGCGGGCACGGAGGGAGCTGCTGTGCCAGGGGGCCGTTTGCACCGCAGAGGGCCAGCTGGTCCTCATCCTTCTCCTGCTCCGTGCAGCTGTCCAACTGCGAGTCACGGGCAGCCCCGCAGGAAGCTGAGGAGCACCGTGACTCCTGTGCTGCCTCTGTGGCGCAGACAGCAGCAGCAGAGAGCCGGGCAGCCCCGCACAGCCCCAGGGGCCGCGGCCAGGCTCTGCTGCGCTCGCTGCGGCGCGGCTCGCGTGCCATCCTGAGCGGGATGGCGGCTGTGATCCGGCGACGCGGCCAGCAGCCGGGGACACGGCGGCCGCCGCATCAGGGCACGGGGACAGGGACGGCAGCAGCAGCCCCCGCACTGGGGCCGGAGAGCCGGGCAGCTGCCCCGCACAGCCCCTGCTGCCCCTCAGCCCGGAGCCCGGCCAGCTGGAAGCTCTGGGTGGGCAGGGGGCAGGGGCAGCAGCGGGGGCTGTGCTGACAGCACCAGAGATGGATGAGAAGTCCTGTGTCATCCTGGAGGAAGACTGCGAAGTGGAGAGCCTCCAAGAGCTGTCTGAAGAGGAACAGGACATAGACCCAAGCTGGAGAAGTGGAGAAGAGAGACCTCCTTTGAGGCCAAGAGAGGCATGGGCAGAGCACGGGAACCTTCAGCCGCGCACAGCCACAGGCCAAGGCCCAGCTCTGCCCAGCAGAGCCCCTCACAGCGGGGAAAAGACCTCAACCCCAGACTTGATTCAGGAGCTCTGTCCCCCCAGGCCCTCTCCCAGCCAGCTGGAAGGTCTCGGACAGTGGGCTGGGTCAGCAGCAGGGACAGTCCTGGAGGAGCTACAGAGCAAGGACAGGGGCTGCTCCAGGGATCTCCAAGGTGGCAGTAGTGTGGAGGAGGAAATCGAAGTGTCCTGTTCACATGACCCAAAACCACTGGAGCATTGCAGTGGCTCAGGACGACTCCTAGAGCTTTCTTCCCCAAACGCAGATCAATCAGTGTCCAGTGGGGAAGAGAGCAGTGACCAGGAGTCGTCACAGGAGAACAGGAACAAAATCACTATATACCATATATGGGTCAAGCCCTTCTACCCAGCGCTCATGTTTGACCCCTTTGAGCTGCTGGCAGAAGAGGCAGACACTGACCTGCCCAGCTCACCTCGTGCCCAGGCAGCTCATGGGGACACCCAGCCAGAAGCTGCTGCTCTGGGCAGAGCTCCTGAGGATGAGGAGCACCACATGCATCCCACTGCCAAGGCACGAGAGGTGGCAAAGACAGCAGCTTCTGCTGCCTCTGTGGCGCAGGCGGCAGCAGCAGAGCCGGGCAGCCCCGCACAGCCCCAGGGGCCGCGGCCAGGCTCTGCTGCGCTCGCTGCGGCGCGGCTCCCGTGCCATCCTGAGCGGGATGGCGGCTGTGATCCGGCGACGCGGCCAGCAGCCGGGGACACGGCGGCCCCCGCGTCAGGGCACGGGGACAGGGACGGCAGCAGCAGCCCCCGCACTGGGGCCAGAGAGCCGGGCAGCTGCCCCGCACAGCCCCTGCTGCCCCCCCAGCCCGGAGCCCGGCCAGCTGGAAGCTCTGGGTAGGCAGGGGGCAGGGGCAGCAGCGGGGGCTGTGCTGACAGAACCAGAGATTGATGAGAAGTCCTGTGTCATCCTGGAGGAAGACTGGGAAGTGGAACACAAATGAGATCCAAGCTGGAGAAGTAGAGAAGAGAGGCCTCCTGTGAGGCCCTGTGAGGGATGGGCAGAGCACGGGAGCCTTCATCCAGGAACAGCCACAGGCCAAGGCCCAGCTCTGCTCATCAGAGCCCCACACAGTGGGGAAAAGGCCTCAACTCCATACCCAGTTATGGACCAGTGCCCCCAAGCCCCTTGCCCAGTCAGCTGGAAGATCTCCCTGGGCAGGGGCAGAAGCAGAGCCATGCCTGTCAGGGGCACCAGCTGAGGAGTGGTCCAGCTCAAACAAGCTCAGGTCTGTGTGGAGTTTGCCAGGGCTGGGCACAGCATGGGCAGAGATCACACACCTGAGCTGGAGCACTGAGGAGGAGAGAGCCTCAGGGTCCCTCCCAGGTGAGGCATGGCCTGAAGATGCAGAGCTGAGCAGCAGGTCTGAGGAAGAGAGTGACTCAGGCTCCTTGCCATGTTGGTCATGGGCTGAAGACACAGCTGAGCTGGAGCAGTGAGGCAGAGAGTGGCTCAGGGTCTCTCCCATTAGAGGCCTGGGCCGAAGACAGAGACCTGAGTGGGAACGCTGACGAGGACAGTGGCTCTGTGTCCCTCCCAAGTGACTTGTGGCCAGAATGCAGCCACCCAGCCTGGAGGATAGAGGATGACAGACAGTGCCTCAGGGTCCCTCCTACGGGACATTCCAGATGGCACTTGGGGACAGCAATTCCTAGAGTGGCACAGGTGGTTGTTTGAGTGTCTGCAAGGCCTGCACTCAGCTGTGGCTGTGGCTGTCCCCGAGTGGCAGCTGTCCCACTTCAGGAGGGTGCTCAGGGCATTTGGGAGCCTCAGACACCTCATTCCAGTGCTCCAGTCAGAGGAGCCATCCCACCATGGCTCCGTGGGAATGCCAATGCTGTAACACCCACGGAGGCATGAGCACTGGAATGAGCTCTGGAACGCTCTGTCCTTGCTCTCCTTTGCTCCATGTGTGTTTGTGCACAGCCCCTGAGCCAGGCCCTGCAGAAAGTGGATGTGTTGGCTGGAGGATCTGCAGTGCCTTTGCATTGTCCCAGGCATCCCTCACAGCTCTTGGCATGCGACTGGCAGGCTTGGGATGGAGAGGTTCCCTTCCCCAAAAAATCTGGTTCAAAGGCACCTTCTCCACTCTGGCAAGGCCTCAGAGAAAGAACCTGCTTCTCCTTCTTTGTGACATGGGATGTGACCAGGAAACAAGACGTGCCAAAGCAAGTGCCAAAGCAAGTCAGGGTTCTGGTCTGAGTAACCAAACCCTGACATTGACAGTGACATTTCCAATGACCGGGACAAGACCACTGAAGGCACCCTCAGTTATTCTGCAGATGCCACCAAGTTGGGTGGCAATGTCCATCTGCTGCAGGGCCAGCAGGCTCAAGACTGAGGTGCCATTGTACTTGCTGCCTCAAGAATCTGAGGAGCAAAAGTAAGAGAATTTATTAGACTTAAATTCTGTAGGTTAAAATAGGGCTAGATATTAGTAGAGCTCTCTTCTAGAATTAAGGATAACTGGATAAAGGCCCACTCATGCCCTTTTTTCCTGTTTAATTAGAAACAAAATAACTTAAATTATTATTAATAAAAATTAATAACTAACTAACTTCATTAAAAAGATACCCTAATAACTAAATTAACTAAATTAATTAATTAAGCAAGGTAAAGAGTTCCAGAAGCTTAAACTAGACATTAGTTGGTAAAGAAAACTGCTAGAGAGCTTTTGTTTTATGATAGATAATATTATTTAGCATTTGGCCTGGAATATGTTCCTCAGGCAGTTGAGCTGTAGCTCTTGCTCACTTAGAACAGGTTCCATAAGATGCTTTCATTGAAATAAAATGATGGAACTGACAAATCAGAAGAGCTTGTTGTTTTCATGGTGCTGTAGTCATTGATTTGGGGGAAACTGCTGAAGGCTGAAGCCTTTTGGTCTCTGGGGCATTGCAGTGTGTGCTGTGTGGGGCAGAGGAGAAAGGCGCTGCCTGGGGTGGGAGGGATGCAGGGACACCAAGTGCTTGTGACTTGTGCCACAAGGCCTTGGTCTGATGCAAAAGCTCCTTTTCTTGCGTCCACTTCTCCTCCTAGAGAGCTGCCCTGGTGCAGAGATCATTCTGTAGGATCTCTGCAAGGAGGAGAGCTCTCAGCCATGCCAAGGAGATTTTCCAGAACTCTCTGTTCTGCAGGCCAGCAGCTGCCAGGCTGTTTTGTGGAACTCATTGTGAGGCACACAGGGATTTTCCTGCCAGGACATTGGATCCCACTGGCTGTGTCAGGTGCCTGCAGAGGAGCTGCAGCACTCAAATGCATTTGCAAATGCAGCTCTTGCAGCCTGGCTGAAAATCTCCTGAGACGAGGAGCCTGAGGGGACACGTGCTTGGCCACATGCATTGTGCAGCTGAAAGCTCCAGGATGCCACAATGTGCCACGCTGGACACTGCCTGGCATTGGTGACAAGGGGGGAACCAGGGCGTGGTGAGCAACATGACTCACTCCCCGGCTTGTGAAGAACAACTATTTATCAATTAACAGCCAAAGAACGGAAGTGTTAAGCTCAGTATTTCTCGTGCCAAGGCAGAGAAAACAGCACACTCGATGCTGGGCGCTCTCCCTCGCACATCCCAAAGGGCAGAGGACCAGGTGCAAAGCACTGGGTCACTCTTATACCCTCGCTTATCACACCCCATTGGTCCATTTGGGATCCTTCGTCTCATTGGCTCGTTTGTCCAAACGTGATTGGCTCGATTCTCTGGTGCATTCCTGTCCAATCACGGTCTAGGTCTCTCCTGGTTGGTTCTCGTCTGGTCCAATCCGCGTCCTTGATGACATTGGGATATTCTAGAAACATCTTCCTTTATATGGGTGCTTTCATGCACATTCATTTAATGGGTGTGTTTAAATGTTACACTTAGTACAGCATCTTGCCGCCTACTAACTCCAACATAAGTAATATAAAGAACTTAACTTTATAATTAACCTTATGAACTCATTAACATATTATTAACTCATGGGTATAATTAACTTCAGTGAACTTAAACTCATTTATAGCAGTCCCCCCTCTCATCCTTTGATCAGGCTTTTGCCTGCATCAAGGAAAAGTCACACCAGATGATGAGCCCTTAGTTCCCATACAAACTTCTCAGTTTCTGGTATTTTTCATCTATTTCTTTAGCAGTTTCATTGATTCCCTCTTCCCAATTCTCTTTCATTACCATCAATTTTTCTTGGGTCATCTTTTCTAGGGTGTTTTGGGTAATACTTGTTATCATCCATATCATGCAGGGGATTACACACAGGAGAAAAATAATACTTGTTAAAGCACACAGACCAATAAACACTATTCTTTTTATCCACCCTCCATTAAAGAAATTTTCCGACCAATTTGCTTTAAAAAGGGGAATCCACTTTTGGATGGGCACATGTGCTAGTTGGCAGATGTTATGAGTGATATTCTTAATAATTTCCCTGTGGTCATCAATGTCCATGCAACATTCTGGTGAGTTAAATTTTCCACACACTCCACCCTCTTCTGCCAGGAGGTGATCTAGGGCTAGTCTATTCTGATATATCGCCATCCTCATTTGCTTTTGCTGTGCTGTTATAAGGTCTATTGCCAGGGTGGTTTGATTTGTTATGATTTTGAGGACTGCTGGTAATCTGATAATGCGGTTCAACATATAAATAGGGGTTCTATACCCCCAAGAACCATCTTGGGCCCAAGTGGCCCATAAGTACTGATGATTCTTTCTGGGGTCAATTGGTCATCTGCCCTCTTCTGAGTTCCCCCTATTAAATCTCTTTTTTGTCATTCTAGTTAATCATAAAGTAGGACTCCCAACTCTCGTCCTTGAATCCAGGGTAATAGAAAGAAAGAAGGTCTAATCACTCCTAATGCACAACTTCCTGACCAATTTTGAGGTAAGGTAGCAGAAGCAGTATCCCCAGGTAACCAGAATAAACATTTTGGAGCTTCCCAAAAGTTGTAATCTTCCCTTTTTATCTCTTCCCAAAATTTTGAAATTCCTGGGACATCTAGGAATGGATTTACTTATTTTGCAATACATTCATATAATCCTTTGTGATTTATGTACACACACCCCATCTTTCCTCCTTCTCTAGACCAGTACAGGTTAGGGGCTTTCGGTATCCACCGGGTATGGCTGCCATCTGTAACTAGGTAACATTTGCACGATAATTGGCCAACCTCTGTGTGATGCTTTGGTCCTTTTCTCCATATACACTCTTCACCAATGGTTTTGGCTCATAATTTCCATTGTCCCCATCGACTTCTTGCAGCTAATACATCTCTTTCCATTTTCATCCACTTTAACACATCGCATGCCCTTAAACTTATACCCTCCCATGGCCACATTTCAGTCATCTTGGTACCTCCACAAATCCAGCAACTGAACACACTAAATTCTTTGCTTATTCTCTCTACCATGTCCAGAAATAGATTTTTCCCATATGGTATCATGCCTTCTTCTTCAACATCCCACACTCCTTTTTTTAGCTCTTTCTATGTAATTCAGTCTTCCACATTTCTACTTTTTGTCAAGCCTCCCTCTGGATCATGCTCGAAACAAATCCATTCTTCTTTTACAGGGCATTCTCCACCCAATTTTTGTTTGCAATTCCCTGTGTTTTCGGTTAGCCAATATGTTTTCCCTTCTTCTTCTCAAGTTCGTAATTCAGGAAGATTGATACACTCGGTGTTCAGATATGTATGTATCCTTACAAGTGACTTTGTAACATGCCCTGCATACAAGGGATAATAGCACTTGTTACAGCTTCCCAGGAGGTGGATACTCAATACCCAAGCTAGCCACAGGGGTCTGGCACAGGATACCCTCCCAGCCCTCACACCTATGGGGGCTCCTCCCAAGGTGGGGATGGTTCGTCTGGCAAAGGCAGAGCCTGACCCAGTCTTGCCCCCTCCGTGCTTTCTCTTTACCTGGGTGTGGTATCTTCCTTCAGGACTCATCTTCTCCTTTTCCTGAAACCAGGTTCTTCACAATTGTTTAGGGTCTAATTGTCCAGATACATGGGGAATGCTCTACACTTTTCACTTTTGGTGGCACTTAAGAAAAACACCAGAACAGTGAAATTATTATAATTAACAAGATAAACTGGGAACTTTGGAACAATTGGCTCAACTCGTAGTGGTTAAATCTTATAATAGAATCTCACAAGCAGTTTTTAAGCATAGAAACTTGATATAGCTCAGTGGTGGTCACAGGGTGGTCAATTCCTTAGGTCTTTTCCACAGGGTCAGCTTCAGACCTCCTGTCTGTGCAGTGACTGACCACTCAGTGGGAGCTGGAACTGGCCCTTTCACTCGGGTGATGTGACTCCAACCCCTCTCTTTGGTTTGGACCGTGGTGTTCATTGCATGAACCTGAAAAGGACCTTCATATTCAGCAGTTAGCAGTGCATCCCTCCAGACTTTGATTAAAACCCAGTCACCTGGCTCAGTTTTATGGATCTTAAAGTCTATGGGCATAGTTTCGGTCAGATATCCTCACTTCATTAGATCTTCCAGAGTGATGGCAATTGCATGAATATAGTTATTGGTGATATTCTCTCCTTCAGTATATGCACCTGTGCTAAAAGGGGCAATCAAATAAGGCAGCCTGAACATAGCCTCATAGGGGGAAGCTCCCAAGTCAGCCCGTGGTCTGGCTCTAATCCTTAACAGGGCTAGTAGAATGCATTTTAACCAATTCATTTGTGTCTCTTCCATTAATTTTGTTATGGTGTTCTTAAGTGTTTGATTCATCTGCTCAACTTTCTCTGAGTTCTGGGGATGCCATGATGTATGAAGATGCCACTTTACCCCCAAAGCTTCCATTATCTGGTGTAAAACCTTTGAGGTGAAATGAGGACCTGGGTCTGAGTCAATGGTATTGAGCACCTCATACCTAGGCATGCCATTCAGCATCAGAGACACCTTTGCCTTGCTTGTCCCCACCTGCCATCACTGCCTCCAGTGTTCTGTTCTAACTGCAATCTGGGGACACTTTCTCAATCGTGTCTCTCAGTGAAAACCATTTAAACAACAAGGAACTCCAGGGTTTCAATTGAAGTTTTTCTTCTTCAGAAGTTTTTTGCACACACCCTGAGGGACTGAGTCTGATGCAAACAGCACCAAAGCCCCACGAGGGTCATTCAAGTCCCTGTGCTGTTGCTGTGCTGCTGAGCTGGGCTGGGCTCCTGGCACAGAGGAGCTCCTGGCAAGCGGCAGCGCTGCAGAGAGACAGCTCTGCCCAGGAGCAGCTCCTGTGCACAGCCCAGCAGGGCTGGGGCACTGCCAGGCCATCTCAGGGACACGAGCAGGGCACACCAGAGCTCACAGGTGCTCAGCATTGGCAGGGGCTGTGCCATGGCCCAGAGGGGGCTGTGTCATAGCCATGGGCACCTCTGGGGCTGTGTCAGAGAGCCACAGAGCAGCTGTGATGTCAGAAAGGAGCTGTGTGACATCACAGAGTGGGTTGTGTGAGGTCACAGATTGGGCTATGACATCCCAGAATTGGTTGTGTGAGGTCATGGAGCAGCTAAAGGATCACAGAGGGGACTGTGTGACATCACAGGGCAGGCTCTGATATCACAGGGTTGCTGTATGACCTCAGAGCAGGCTGTGCAGTTACAGAGTGAGCTGTGTAACATCACTGAGTAGCTGTATGGCATCACAGAGTGGGCTGTGTGACATTACTGACTGGCTTGTGACACCACAGAGCAGGCTGTGATATCCTAGAGCAGGGTGTGATCTGTGACATCAGAGAGAGGGCTGTGGCATCACTGACTGGTTGTGACTCATCAAAGAGCAGGCTGTGACATCACAGTGTAGCTGAATGACATCATACAGAAAGCTGTGAGGACAGACAGTAGACTGTGTGACATGACAGGGTGGTGACGTGACATCATGGAATGGGCTGTGACATCACAGGACAGCTTTATGTGACCATAGTGAAGGCTGTGTGAAATCACAGAGTTGCCTGTGACATCACAGAGTGGGCTATGACAACACAGGGTGGCTGTGTGACATCACAGGGTAGCTGTGTGAGGTCCCTGAGGAGGTCACTCTGCCCCAGCCCCCCTCACAGTCCCTCCAGACAAGTCCAACACTGCTCGTGCACAGCAGGGTCTCATGTCCCCCCAGGTCCCCCCTGCCCCCCAGTGCCACAGCCTCCCCCAGAGGATGTTCCACGAGATCGACCCCCAGAGCCTGACACGGGGACAGGGGGGACAGGGCCCTGGGGGGTGGGACAGGGGGACAGGGACCACCCTGGCAGTGTCCCTGTGTCCCCCAGGACGAGAGCCTGGCCCAGGGCTCCTTCACCCTCTTACGAACGAAGGCTTGAGAGCACTTAAAAAATCCCCAGCAAGGGATCAGCAAAAACCAGATTTAATATTAAGCAACAGCACAGAAAAGTTCCTTGGTAAGAGTCACTCTGCTCCTGACTGCAGAGTTCAGGCACACCAGGGGAAAAAGCAACAACAAAAGCAAGGAAATCCAGGCAATCAAACCAGAAATGACCTGAGAATTGGCACTGTGTGTGTGTGTGACAAAAGGACAGTGAGGGCAAGGATAAAAGGAATATGGCCTAAAAGCTTAACAGGCCTCAAACTTAACAGAACTTAACTTCTACCTTAACCTGAATTTATACCTTAAACTTAACAACTTAGCAAAAGAACATCCCTTAGCAGCATTTCACTTAGCTCATACCTTATGACTGAACCTCACTTACAGGCCTAACTCACTCAGATATCCAAGGCACTTCAACACCTCCCAGAGCAGCATTTCTCCCCCATTTCCAGAGCACAGGCACACATGTGTGCACACAGACAGAAAGAGGCAGTGCCAGGGAGCTGTCAGAAATTGCCCTGGAGGGCAGGGAAAGGCTCACTGTGGATGCTTTTGCATCTCCCCAGCAGGCGAAGGGTTGTTCCTGGAGGAGTGGGGGGATCGGCCCAGGGTCCCTCGTTGTTCGGGGATGCCCCGAGTGCAGCAAACGGGAGAGTTCCCGGCTCGGAGAGGCCCCACTCAGAGGGAGCTCACTGCTCCAGGAGAGCTCCAAGGGGCTCCTTTTGGAGCCCCTTTGATAGGGCCCCAAGAGATGGGCTTTAGTCACAGCAATGTTCCATCCTGGCTGCACTTTGCATCCACAGCTTTCTCTGACACTGTGAGAACAGGGATGTTGTGCCACTGAGGGGAGAAAAACAGTTCCCAAGGCTGCTCCTAAAGAAAGCAGGAGCTGGTTGGACAGCAGCAGTGCCTGGGAGCAGACCGTGTTTGTGATCAGCTGCAGAGGAGCTGAGCCCAGGGGCTGTTGGCCAAGGCTGAGGCCTAACGAGCATTTCTCAGATCCAGGGCTGTCCTGGAAAGGTGGTGGTGGGGATAATTCACACCCTCAGTGTGCTCCCAGTTCCTCCCAGTATTTCCATGTCTGTGCTCCAAGTGCTGCTCACAGCCCTGATCCGTGGGGATGGGAATGTCCCGCTCCCTTCCCGGGGCAGTGTCACACCAGAGCCAGGTGTGCAGGGCAGGACCTTGCCCTGACCCCAAGCACTGTCCCACCTGCAGGATCTGCTTCCCATCGGCCTCTTCCTCCTGCAGCCCCAAGCCCAGGTTGGTGCTAAACAAAGGGCAATGGCTCAGGGTCATCCCCCGGCGGGGGCTGTGCACCCCCTCTGCCCCCTCCCCAAATTCCCTCCTGGGGGAGCAGGAGCTGGGTCAGGAGCCCTGTGGGGAGGGAAAAGGGGGGACACTGGGATGGGAGGTGTCACACAAACCACTCCCTGCAATATAAATGGGCCCAAGAGCCACCATAACCCCATTCCCATCTCCCCCTACACCCACCCAAATTCTCTCCAAGTCACACAGCCCAGCCAGGACCCCAAACCTCTCTCACAGAGCCTGCCATACTCCCTCTCAGCACCACAAATGCCCCCAAAAGCTACAAAAGCCCCTCCTAATTCCCCCAGGATTCCCTAAATCCCCTCCCACCCCCCATGACACTGACCAGGAGATCGTGGTGGACAGGAACATCCACAGCTGGGAGCAGCTTGGGCAATTCAGCAGTGATTTGGGCACTTTGGAGGGCACATCCCACATGGGGAGACCCAGGCCAGGGACTGGGACAGACAACTGGAATTCCTGGACAACAGATGGGCTCAGGTGGACACATTCTGCTGGAACTATGAGACTGTTGTCCTGTCCCCCAGCCTGGGCAGCCCCAGAACATCCAAATCCTCATGAATATTCCCCTGAACCCCACATTCACCCCCAAATCCACAGTAAAATGGTGCAGCTTTAGATCTCTTTGTTTCATTTCTTTATTTTACCTCAGCTTTGGTTGTTGTTACAAGGTGAAGAAGGAAATCATTTAGGTTGGAAAATACCTCCAAGATCATCCATCATTTCTTGATGCCACCAGAAGAAACAATTACACAGCAGGTAACAATTTTTAGGGTGTAACATTAATAAATCAGCTCTTCCCAATGAATTTCAGAAGTCAATCTGAGTCCCGATGGATGTTCCTGCCCCTGCGTTTGTCCAGGTGGCCACAGGGAATCAGGAGGACATGGAAGCCACCAGCCAGGTGCCTTCCCAACCTGAGTATGTTAGTTTTGCTCAGCCCAGAACATCAGCAAGCTATCTTTAGCATCTAGGGGAAACTTAAACCCTTCAAAAGCTGTTGTGGTAGGCCTGAAGAAGTGGCTGAAGGGTTGGGAGAAAACTCACCCCTGTGCTCATGAGTTGGTTTTGCTTAGCCCAGTTTTTGCTACTGGGTGGGGTGGGGCACAAAAATGGCTCCTCTGTGTCCTGGGTGAATGTTCTAGAAGTTTTCACCATGTCCAGCAGAGCCAATCTCTGATGGCTCTGAAGATGATGGACATGCTGCTGGCCAAGTCTGGGCCAATTAGAGATGTTGGTTACACCTCTGGGATATCATATTTAAGAAGAAATCAAAACAATGTGAGCAAGCACTTCTTTTTAGACAGAGGATGAGGAGGAGGTGAGAATATGTGAGGGAAAACAACATGGAGACACCAAGGTCAGTGGAGAAGGTGGGGGAGGAGGTGCTCCAGGCACCAGAGCTGAAAATCCTCTGCTGGCTGTGGTGAGGACAATGGGGAAGCAGGTTGTCCCCCTGCAGCCCATGGGGTCCACGAGGGGTGCAGAGATCCACCCACAGCCCGTGGGGAGGTGCTCACGCTAGAGGAGCAGGTGGATGCCTGGAAGAAGCTGTGATCCAGTGGGAGTCCCAGTGCAGGGAAAGGCCTTGTTCCTTGGGATGGAAACAGCCTGGCCTGGGCTCGGAGCTCTGAACCCTGTGGACAAGAACTCATGGGGCAGCAGATTCCAGCGGCTGCTGCTCGAGAGATTGGACCCACAGCAAAGAAGTTTGCAGAGGACTGTCTCCAGTGGGAGGGACCCATGGCTAAGTAAAGGACTCCTCTCCCTGAACAGCAGAAGATATTTTGGTCATGGACTAACCAAAAAACCCATACCCTGCCCGCCACAACCCCCTGTGCTATTGGTGGGAAAGAAGGAGGGGCCTGAGTAGTGTATTAAGAGCTTACTCTGTTTAGGGTTAGGTTACCAATAAATCACTTTGCAACTTTAAGTTCTCAGCCTGTTTTGCTCTTCATTGCATCCTGCCTGGTTCATTATCACAACTCATAACCCCTGTGTGTGTGTGTGTGTCTGTGTGTATGTGTGTGTGTGTTAGGGTTTTCTTTTTCCCCTCTGCTCTGCACAGCTGCAGCAGGGGATAGAAGAGAAAGCAGATTTCGTAGGTGCCTGGCATTTGGCCAGGGTCAAACCACAACACTGGGTCACTGGGAGTGTGGGTCACCAGGGCTCTTCCCAATGAGGGTCCTCAGATGGGGGATGAATATCGAGCAGTGCATGAAGCTTTTCCCCATTCGGGGCACTCGCAGGGCTTCCCTTACTGGTGCCTCTCTTGGTGTCTGGTCAAGTGAGAGCTCCTGGAGAAGCTCTTCCCACACTCAGGACACTTGTAAGGCCTCTCCCCTGTGTGGATGCGCTGGTGGGTGATGAGGTGGGAGTTGCGCTTGAAGCCTTTCCTGCAGTCGGGGCAGCGGAAGGGCCTCTTGTCTGTGTGAATCCGCTGGTGCTTGAGGAGATTGGAGCTGGTCTGAAACCTCTTCCCACACTCGGGACACTCATAGGGTCTCTCCCCAGTGTGGATCCTCTTGTGGCAGATCAGGCTGGAGCTCTGGCTGAAGCTCTTCCCACATTCCCCACACTCATAGGGTTTCTCCCCTGTGTGGATCCGCTGGTGGTCCATAAGCTGGGAGATCCTTCTGAAGCTCTTCCCACATTCCCCACACTCGTAGGGCTTCTCGGTCTCATGAAGCTTCTCAGGAATCTCCAGCTCCGAAACCTGGCTGAAGCTCTTGCCAACTTCCTGGCACAGGGCGGATCTTTTCTCTTCAGAGCACCCTGGGCTGGGTTTGCAGCCCCTCCTTGGGCAGCATCTCTGGGACTTTTCCTCCTGGTTGGATTCCAGAGTCATGGAGCTGCTCAAAATGGCCTCTTCCATGAGGTTCTGCCATAAGGACTTGTCCTCCCTGGTCTTTCTCCTCAGATCGTTGTCTGGGGAAGGAAGGACAAGGAGAGGATTTGGGATTTGCCTCCATGCCAGAGGGAAGGGGAAGGAGATCCCCCCAGTCTATCCCTACCAGGACAGAGTCAGCAGCAGGGTTGTCCTGCAGCCAGGGGTGATGCTGAGCTGGGAGATGGAGGAGAAGAGAGCAGGAAAGGGGCAGTGACTTCCTCCTCACCTGCCTGGCTGTCCTGGGGCATCTTCCTCTTCCTCACAGCTTCCACCTTCTCCATCTGGCCAAGTTTTGGGAATTGGAAATCCTCATTTGGGTAAAAAAAAGGTGTGAGTGCCTTGGGTTGGGGGTTCCTCCTGCCCAAGTCTATCTCTAGAAGTCACCAGGTGTTTTGTGTCTATAAAATCCTCCTAAAATAAAAATGAGTTCAGAAAAAGCCTCCCAGGAGTTCCCCCTTTCCAGTCTCCTCTCTTTGGGGTTCTGGGGTTTCCCATTCCCAAAGCTGCTGGGGCTCCCAGGGATCCTCCTTCTCCTGGGTCCAGATTAGGGATGCCGTGGGGTTTTGGTGCTCCCAGGGGTCCCTTCTTCCCTGATTCTGCTTTGGCTCCAAGGGCTCCCAGGGTCCCCCTCTGCAGGCTCCCCCCACTCCAGGCACTCGGGGCTTCCCCCTCTCCCCATTGCCCCTTTCAGTGTCACAGTGTCCCAGCCCTGCCTCATCTCCAGCCTCCCCCACCCCTCCAGGCTGCCAGGGGTCCCCCAGCTCCGGTGTTGCCCCTCTCTGCTCTCTGCACTCTGGGAGTCCTGCATTCCACCTCCCTGGGCTCTCCCAGGGATCCCCAAAACCAATGGCCTGTCCTAACAATACCAGGAAATTCCCACATGGACCACCCCCAATATTCCACCAAAGGTGCATTTATGGCTCAGCTTTGGAGTCCTGCAAGATCCAAACATACCCTCTGACCCAAAAAATCCCTGCCAGGGACATGCAAAGATATCTGGCGCTTAATTCCCGACTGGGCCAGTTCCAAAAACCCCTCTAAAAAGAAAACCCCAACCAGAGACCCCCGATAGCTTTGGGTTGAGCTCCCCCTCTGTGATGACCTGTGGAATGCAGGGGAGGCAATGATCCCAGAGCCAGGGGTGCTGCAGACACAGTGGGTGGTGAAATCTCATGGTTCTCCTGCTCCTCCTTTTCCTGCTCCTCCTCCTCTCTCCCTCCTCTTCCTCCTCTGCTCCTCCTCTGCTCCCACCCCAGAACTCCATTCCCCACCCTCCTCTGCCCCTCGGCTGCTGCAGCACTGGCTGCTGGGTGGGGGGAACCCCCCGATCAGCCCCAGGGATGGACAGGAGGCTTGGGGACCCCCAGTGCAGATCCACCTCCCCCAGAGCCCCAGGGAATTGCTCCAGGGATCCACTGCTGGGGGACAGGGCTGGACCCCCATGGAACTGCCCTGCTTCCGTGCCAACCCCACCTTTCCCTCCCCTCTCCTCCCCTTTCCCATCCTTCTCCCAATCCACAGACCCCTCCCAACTAAACTGGGGTGTCCCATCCCCCTCCCGCTCTCTTTGGGGGTCCCAGCCCCCTCTTTTCCCTTGCTCTTCTGCCCTTGCACCATCATTCCCTCAATCCTGAAACCCCCCTCCCCTATGACAGGTTTTGGGGGTTCCAGGCCCCTCCTGCCCACTCTGGGGGTCCCAATCCCCATCTCGCTCCATTTCGGCTCCCAGCCCCCCTTCTCACCGCGCCCCCCGCTCACCCCGCGGCCGGGGGGACTCCCAGCGCCACCAGTGCCACCAGTAGGGCCCCAGCTGCCCCCACACGCTCTTGCCGTGCCCAGCGCCGGTTTTGCAGGTGCCCAGAGCCCCAAAGCAGCCCAAAGCGCTCTGCCCTGGGGGATCCCCAAAGCGGCCCCGCCCCGCGCGGCACTGGCAGCACCAGTCCGGAGCAGTGCGCAGCGCGGGCAGGCGGCATCAGCCGTGCCGGGCAGGGCCGGGCAATGCCCGCGGGGCTCCCCCCGCACTCGGCCCCCAGTTGCCGGGACAGCAAGGGGGGCCCGGCCTGGGCGCCCCCCACCTCCCCCCTCCCCGAATTCCGCTCCCGGGGGCGCTGGGGGCGAGGGGGGGCGCAGGTGGGGTCCAGAGGTTCCGGAGCCACGTGTCCCCCGCTGCCAGTGCCACCCCCGAAGGATCAGGGGTACCCCAAAACTCCCTCACAGCTGCCGGATACCCCGCAAGCCCTTAAGGAGTGGGGTCCCCCCGGCTTCATCACCCCCAACCTTCAGCTGCCTCATCTCACGCCCCATCCCACCCATCCCCCTCGCCCAGACTTCATCCCACACTCCAATCCACATCCAACCCTTCCCAGGCCCCATCCCATCCCATCCCATCCCATCCCTCCCAGCAGACACCACCGGGATCGCCTAAAAATCCCACATGCTGGGGACTCCCCCATATCCCCCCAAGGGGTATTTGCAACTCTTCTTTAGACTCCTGCAAGATTCAAAAATCCACCCTCCCCCCCCAAGAAAAACCCTACCGGGCAGCCAACGAAGATATTTGGAGTTAGGTGCTCCATTCCTACAAGGTCCAAAAATCCCCCCTCCCAAAAAGAACCCCAGGCATCGCCCAAGATATTTGGGCTGAGCTCCCCCTGCCTGCTCACCTGTGGGATGTCCCGGGGGGGCGATGCTCCCGGGCCGAGGGTTGCAGAAACAAAGAACAATAACTCCTGATGTGTACCTTTGGGTGCTCAGTGTGTCTGCTGGGAGCCTCCTCAAGGGCCTTCAGCCACTGCTCAGCCCAAGGACAGCAGCAGCAGCACCTTTGCAGGGCCCAGCAGGGCTCTTGCCAGCTGCCCTTGCCCACCTGCACACAGAGCCTCCCCCAGGCAGAGCCCTGCAGACAGGCAGGTTTCTGTAGGGCCAGGCGAGTGCACAGAGGGTGGGATGGGCTCTGTGAGCACTGACAGGGACAAGGCACTGTTGGTGTGTGGGAGGTGCCGTGCACAGCTGGGGACAGGGAACACTGTCCTGAGTGCCAGGCTGTCCCTGCCATGCCCTCTCAGGCACAGCACCACAACATCTTCTCTTGTTTCTGCATTCCTCTGATACTGTCACTGTTATCTGGTGCTCTCAGGGAGGCTCTGGGCTTTGCAGCAGCTGAGGCAGGCACTGCCCTTGGGATTCCTCCCAGGCAGCTGTGTCCATGGGAATGGGGTGTCCAAGCTTCCCTGTGACCTGTGGGGCTGTGGGCAAAGCAGTTGATGGGAAAGGGGAAGGAGCTGAGCCTCCCCCCCAGAGATGCCATCATGAGCACACCTGGGGATCTCCTTGTTGTGTCCTTCCAAGCTCTGAGCTTCCCTCCTGGGTGAAAATCTGTGCCAGAGTCTCTGAGAGTTCCCTGAATGTCCCATGGGGAAGTGCAGAGATGCCACAAGTGAGGAAATGCTTTTGGGTTTGCCAAGGTAACAGTGAGTGTCCTTGGCAGAAGGAGGGGCTGAGACCTTGCTGAGAGACCTTTGGAGAGGGTGAGACATTCAGTGATCCCTCTGCTCTCAGCAGGGTCTGGTTTCTTCCCAGGGTGACAGGGGAGTGTGATTGTGCTCTGATTGCAGCCAAAGGTGCAAACCCAGGGCAGTTGGGAACAAGCCCATCCAGCCCCTCACCTTGCCCTGAGCCACAGGGAATCCCTTTGCCTCTCACATCTCTCAGTGTCAAACTCTGAGTACAGCAGAAATGCTGGGGATTTCTTAACCACCGAGAACCAGGAATGATGTGTGGGTAGGAAAACATTCCTTAAAACTCCCTCCTGCTATCCTGTGGAACTGTGAGTGAAAATGCTACCAAGCCTCTCTGCATTAGGAGGGATTCCCCTGACAAATCCTGAATATTCAGCCTTGTCCCTCTGCCCCATGGCCACAATCCCAGGGCAGCAGGGCAGGGATGGCTCCTCGAGAGCCCCACACACAGGCCTGGCTGCTCATGGCACACTCAGACAGCACCAGTGGAGCTCAGGCAGGAACCTGGATGAAGGTTTTCCCAGAGAAGGAACAAGGGTGGATGAGTCCCAGTGGGACAGTCTGCAGGGAATGGCAGAGGTTTGGCTCAAAACAGCCTCTCCTGACTTGTCACTGTCCTTTTCTCCATCAACAGGTCCCCATGGCCAGACACAGCAAATGTCCAACAGCAGCCCCATGACCATTTCCTCCTCCTGGCATTCACAGACATGCAGTAGCGGCAGCTCCTGCACTTCTGCCTCTTGCTGGGCATCTCCCTGGCTGCCCTCCTGGCCAACAGCCTCATCATCAGTGCCGTAGCCTGTGGCCACCACCTGCACACCCCATGTTCTTCTTCCTGCTCAACCTGGCCCTCACTGACCTGGGCTCCATCTGCACCACTGTCCCCAAAGCCATGCACAATTCCCTCTGGGACAACAGGGACATCTCCTATGCAGGATGTGCTGCCCAGCTATTTATTTTTTGTTTTTCATTTCAGCAGAGTATTATCTCCTCACCATCATGTGTTATGACCGCTCTGTGTCCATCTGCAAACCCCTGCACTGTGGGACCCTCCTGGGCAGCAGAGCTTGTGCCCACATGGCAGCAGCTGTCTGGGCCAGTGGCTTTCTCACTGCTCTGCTGCACACAGCCCATACATTTTCCCTGCCCCTGTGCCAGGGCAATGCCCTGGGCCAGTTCTTCTGTGAAGTGCCCCAGATCCTCAAGCACTCCTGTTCACACTCCAGCCTCAGGGAGCTTTGGCTCATGGTCATTACTGCTTGGATAACTTCTGGCTGTTTTGTGTTCATTGTTTTCTCCTATGTGCAGATGTTCAGGGCTGTGCTGAGGATCCCCTCTGAGCAGGGACAGCACAAAGCCTTTTCCACATGCCTCCCTCACCTGGCTGTGGTCTCCCTGGTTATCAGCACTGCCATGTTTGCCCTTGGTGCTGCAGAGAGCTCAGGGCAGCTGGGAGAGCTTGGAGGGAGCTGGGCTGGGCTGAGAGAAGCTGGCAGAGAAACCCATCAGTGTCCATCTCAGCCTGTGTGAGCGCGCAGGGGGAGGACTGAGCCCAGGGCTTGTGGGGCAGAGCCAGGGCCTGGGGAAGGGATGGAAAACAGGCAAGTGGCCGAGACAGGAGGCTGCTCTGTGCCCTTGGTGGCACGCACAGAGCAGGGAGGGGGCCCAGGACATTTGTCAGCCGCAGCCTCTGTCCACAGCCATTGCCAGCCCTGGCTGCTCAGCCCACGTTTGCAGGTGAGTTTGGCTGTGCCCCAGCTCCATCCTGCTGCAGGGCTCAGGGCCTGTTCCCAGTAATGGCCAGTCCTGCCTGGCCTCTCTCCTGGCCCCGAGCCTGGCAAAGCTATTTTGAATGTTAATGAGCCCTCAAGCATTGAATTCCTGAAGATCTAAAGGCTGAAAAAGCCTCTTGAGAGGTAAAATTCAGCAGCAACCTCCAAGTTGCTGAGGATGTCAGCAGTCCCCACTGAGGCCATCCCTGCCAAGAGACTGTGGGGGCAATGAGTAGACAAGGAGAACATCCCTGGGGCTGGGGAAGCAGAACGCAGAGGCACCACAGGGTCCAGGTGGGAAATGAACTGTGGAATGTGGCTGTGAAAGCCCTGCCTGGGCTGTGCCAAGCAGGACAGCCAAGCCCTGACTCCCATGCCCTGGGAATGGGGCTCTGTGGCCTCACAGGATGCTTGTGGCTCTCCTGGGAGCAGTGGGATGTGGGCTGTGGAATGGTGAGTGCAGGTGTAAGGCCCCAAACAACTTTCTCAACGAGACCTTTGAAAGGAATTACAGTTGTTTGTGGACTCTAAGTAAAAGGCAATATTCCTATGGGAACTGTCTGTGAATAGAGGGAAATGTGGTGGTGCAATCCCAATTCTGGCCATGGGTGCCTGGAGGAGAAGGACAGTTCATTTCCACAGGAAGGAAGGCAGAGTGCCCCAGTGTTTCAGTGGCACAAGAGAAGCGACTCTCAACATGTCAAGGTCAGTTGGAACAGTCAGGCGGCCCCTTGGAGACCAAACCAGGCAGACCTGTGCCATGTTCCCTTGACTTTATGGGGCCCTGTAGTGTCACAATGGCCCCTTTGTTCCATGGGGTTTTGCAGTGTCATAATAATCTGATCTGGTTCTGCAGCATCTCATTTCATGAGGCCACTCTGTGTCACCATGGAGCTTTGTTTCCATGCAGTCCAGCAGTGTCAAAAAGGCCCCTTGATTCCATGGGACCTCATAGTGTAACAATGGTGCTCTTGATTCCATGGGACCCCACAGTGTCACAATGTTCTCTTGGTTCCACAGGGCCCTGCACTGTCACAATGTCTCCCTGGCTCCATGAGGCTGTGAAGTATCTCAATATTCTCTCCATGGTTCCATGAGGCCTTGCAATGTCACAATGGACCTTCATCTCCAAGGCGTCTCACAGTGTCACAATGGCCTCCTGTGGTTCCACAGTGTCACAATGGACTCTTGGTTCTTTATGGTGCTGCAGTGTCCCAGTGGCCTCGAGGTTTGATGAGGTCCTGTAGGGTCACAATGGCCCCTTTGCTTCCATGAGGCCCAGCAGTGTCAAATTGGCCCTTGGTTCCACAAGCCCTGCAGTGTCACAATGGTCCCTTGGTTCCATGGAGCCACACACAGTCACTATGGTCCCCTTGGTTCCATGAGGCCCTGCAATGTCACAGTGGTCTCCATGATTCCATGAGGCTCAGCAGTGTCACAATGGTCTCTCGTTCCCACAAGGCCCCACAGTGTCACAATGGTCTCCTTAGTTCCATGGGGCCCTGGGGTGGTGCATTCCTCCCTCCCCTTCTCAGGCTGCCCTGCGATCTGAGAAATGCTCGTTAGGCCTCAGCCTTGGCCAACAGCCCCTGGGCTCAGCTCCTCTGCAGCTGATCACAAACACTGTCTGCTCCCAGGCACTGCTGCTGTCCAACCAGCTCCTGCTTTCTTTAGGAGCAGCCTTGGGAACTGTTTTCCTCCCCTCAGTGGCACAACATCCCTGTTCTCACAGTGTCAGAGAAAGCTGTTGATGAGAAGTGCAGCCAGGATGGAACATTGCTGTGACTAAAGCCCATCTCTTGGGGCCCTATCAACAGGGCTCCAAAAGGAGCCCCTTGGAGCTCTCCTGGAGCAGTGAGCTCCCTCTGAGTGGGGCCTCTCCGAGCCAGGAACTCTCCCGTTTGCTGCACTCGGGGCATCCCCGAACAACGAGGGACCCTGGGCCGATCCCCCCACTCCTCCAGGCTCAACCCTTCGCCTGCTGGGGAGATGCAAAAGCATCCACAGTGAGCCTTTCCCTGCCCTCCAGGGCAATTTCTGACAGCTCCCTGGCACTGCCTCTTTCTGTCTGTGTGCACACACGTGTGCCTGTGCTCTGGAAATGGGGGAGAAATGCTGCTCTGGGAGGTGTTGAAGTGCCTTGGATATCTGAGTGAGTTAGGCCTGTAAGTGAGGTTCAGTCATAAGGTATGAGCTAAGTGAAATGCTGCTAAGGGATGTTCTTTTGCTAAGTTGTTAAGTTTAAGGTGTAAGTTAAGGTTAATGTAGAAGTTAAGTTCTGTTAAATTTGAGGGCTGTTAAGCTTTTAGGCTATATTACTTTTATCCTTGCCCTCACTGTCCTTTTGTCACACACACACACACAGGGACAGTTCTCAGTTCATTTCTGGTTTGATTGGATTTTCTTTGGTTCTCTTGTTGCTTTTTCCCCTGCTGTGCCTGAACTGTCCAGTCAGGAGCAGAGTGACTCTTGCCAAGGAACTTTGTTATGCTGTCACTTAGTATTAAATCTGGTTTTTGCTGATCCCTTGCTGGGGATTTTTTAAGTGCTCTCAAGCCCTCGTTTGGGAGAGGGTGAAGGAGCCCTGGGGGACATGGGGACACTTCCAGGGGGTCCCTGTCCCCGAGTCCCACACCCCAGGGCCCTGTCCCCGTGTCAGGCTCTGGGGGTCGATCTCGTGGAACATCCTCTGGGGGAGGCTGTGGCACTGGGGGGCAGGGGGGACCAGGGTGGGACAGGGGACCCTGCTGTTCACGAGCAGCTTTGGACTTGTCTGGGGGAACTGTGGGGGGGGCTGGGGCAGAGTGACCTCCCCAGTGACCTCAGACAGCTACCCTGGGATGTCACACAGTCGCCCTGTGTTGTCATAGCCCACTCTGTGATGTCACACCGGCAACTCTGTGATTTCGCACAGCCTTCACTATGGTCACATAAAGCTGTCCTGTGATGTCACAGCACATTCAATGATGTCACATCACCACCCTGTGGTGTCACATAGTCTACTCTCTGACCTCACAGCCTGCTGTATGATGACATTCAGCCACACCCTGATGTCACAGCCTGCTCTTTGATGAGACACAACCAAGCAGTGATTCCACAGCCCTCTCTATGATGTCACTGATCACACCCTGCTCTAGGATGTCACAGCCTGCTCTGTGGTGTCACAAGCAAGTCAGTAATGTCACACAGCCCACTCTGTGATGCCATACAGCCACTCAATGATGTTGCACAGCTCACTCTGTTACTGCACAGCCTGCTCTGATGTCATACAGCAACCCTGCGATATCACAGCCTGCCCTGTGATGTCACACAGTCCCCTCTATGATCCTGTAGCTGCTCCATGACCTCACACAACCAATTCTGGGATGTCACAGCCCAATCTGTGACCTCACACAACCCAGTCTGTGATGTCACACAGCTCCTTTCTGACATCACAGCTGCTCTGTGGCTCTCTGACACAGCCCCAGAGGTGCCCATGGCTATGACACAGCCCCCTCTGGGCCATGGCACAGCCCCTGCCACTGCTGAGCACCTGTGAGCTCTGGGTGTGCCCTGCTCGTGTCCCTGAGATGGCCTGGCAGTGCCCCAGCCCTGCTGGGCTGTGCACAGGAGCTGCTCCTGGGCAGAGCTGTCTCTCTGCAGCGCTGCCGCTTGCCAGGAGCTCCTCTGTGCCAGGATCCCAGCCCAGCTCAGCAGCACAGCAACAGCACAGGGACTTGAATGACCCTCGTGGGGCTTTGGTGCTGTTTGCATCAGACTCAGTCCCTCAGGGTGTGTGCAAAAAACTTCTGAAGAACTCAGAATGATGTTGGAACCTTGAGATTCCTTGTAGTTCAAATGGTTTCCACTAACAGACACAACTGAGAAAGTGTCCCCAGGCTACAGTAAGAGCAGAACACTGCAGGCAGTGATGGCAGGTGGGGACAAGCAAGGCAAAGGTGTCTCTGCTGCTGAATGGCATGCCTAGGTATGAGGTGCTCAATACCATTGACTCAGACCCAGGTCCTCATTTCACCTCAAAGGTTTTACACCAGATAATGGAAGCTTTGGGGGTAAAGTGGCATCTTCATACATCATGGCATCCCCAGAACTCAGAGAAAGTTGAGCAGATGAATCAAACACTTAAGAACACCATAACAAAATTAATGGAAGAGACACAAATGAATTGGTTAAAATGCATTCCACTAGCCCTGTTAAGGATTAGAGCCAGACCACGGGCTGACTTTGGAGTTTCCCCCTATGAGGCTATGTTCAGGCTGCCTTATTTGATTGCCCCTTTTAGCACAGGTGCATATACTGAAGGAGAGAATATCACCAATAACTATATTCATGCAATTGCCATCACTCTGGAAGATTTAAGGAAGTGAGGATATCTGACCGAAACTACTCCCATAGACTTTAAGATCCATAAAATTGAGCCAGGTGACTGGGTTTTAATCAAAGTCTGGAGGGATACACTGCTAACTGCTGAATATGAAGGTCCTTTTCAGGTTCATGCAATGAACACCACGGTCCAAACCAAAGAGAGGGGTTGGAGTCACATCACCCGAGTGAAAGGGCCAGTTCCAGCTCCCACTGAGTGGTCAGTCACTGCACAGACAGGAGGTCTGAAGCTGACCCTGTGGAAAAGACCTAAGGAATTGACCACCCTGTGACCACCACTGAGCTATATCAAGTTTCTATGCTTAAAAACTGCTTGTGAGATTCTATTATAAGATTTAACCACTACGAGTTGAGCCAATTGTTCCAAAGTTCCCAGTTTATCTTGTTAATTATAATAATTTCACTGTTCTGGTGTTTTTCTTAAGTGCCACCAAAAGTGAAAAGTGTAGAGCATTCCCCATGTATCTGGACAATTAGACCCTAAACAATTGTGAAGAACCTGGTTTCAGGAAAAGGAGAAGATAAGTCCTGAAGGAAGATACCACACCCAGGTAAAGAGAAAGCACGGAGGGGGCAAGACTGGGTCAGGCTCTGCCTTTGCCAGACGAACCATCCCCACCTTGGGAGGAGCCCCCATAGGTGTGAGGGCTGGGAGGGTATCCTGTGCCAGACCCCTGTGGCTAGCTTGGGTATTGAGTATCCACCTCCTGGGAAGCTGTAACAAGTGCTATTATCCCTTGTATGCAGGGCATGTTACAAAGTCACTTGTAAGGATACATACATATCTGAACACCGAGTGTATCAATCTTCCTGAATTACGAACTTGAGAAGAAGAAGGGAAAACATATTGGCTAACCGAAAACACAGGGAATTGCAAACAAAAATTGGGTGGAGAATGCCCTGTAAAAGAAGAATGGATTTATTTTGAGCATGATCCAGAGGGAGGCTTGACAAAAAATAGAAATGTGGAAGACTGAATCACATAGAAAGAGCTAAAAAAAGGAGTGTGGGATGTTGAAGAAGAAGGCATGATACCATATGGGAAAAATCTATTTCTGGACATGGTAGAGAGAATAAGCAAAGAATTTAATGTGTCCAGTTGCTGGATTTGTGGAGGTACCAAGATGACCAAAATGTGGCCATGGGAGGGTATAAGTTTAAGGGCATGAGATGTGTTAAAGTGGATGAAAATGAAAGGAGATGTATTAGCTGCAAGAAGTCGATGGGGACAATGGAAATCACGAGCCAAAACCATTGGTGAAGAGTGTATATGGAGAAAAGGACCAAAGCATCACACAGAGGTTGGCCAATTATCGTGCAAATGTTACCTAGTTACAGATGGCAGCCATACCCGGTGGATACCGAAAGCCCCTAACCTGTACTGGTCTAGAGAAGGAGGAAAGATGGGGTGTGTGTACATAAATCACAAAGGATTATATGAATGTATTGCAAAATAAGTAAATCCATTCCTAGATGTCCCAGGAATTTCAAAATTTTGGGAAGAGATAAAAAGGGAAGATTACAACTTTTGGGAAGCTCCAAAATGTTTATTCTGGTTACCTGGGGATACTGCTTCTGCTACCTTACCTCAAAATTGGTCAGGAAGTTGTGCATTAGGAGTGATTAGACCTTCTTTCTTTCTATTACCCTGGATTCAAGGACGAGAGTTGGGAGTCCCACTTTATGATGAACTAGAATGACAAAAAGAGATTTAATAGGGGAAAGTCAGAACTGGGCAGAATCATCAGTACTTATGGGCCACTTGGGCCCAAGATGGTTCTTGGGGGTATAGAACCCCTATTTATATGTTGAACTGCATTATCAGATTACCAGCAGTCCTCAAAATCATAACAAATCAAACCACCCTGGCAATAGACCTTATAACAGCACAGCAAAAGCAAATGAGGATGGCAATAAATCAGAATAGACTAGCCCTAGATTATCTCCTGGCAGAAGAGGGTGGAGTGTGTGGAAAATTTAACTCACCAGAATGTTGCATGGACATTGATGACCACAGGGAAATTATTAAGAATATCACTCATAACATCTGCCAACTAGCACATGTGCCCATCCAAAAGTGGATTCCCCTTTTTAAAGCAAATTGGTCAGAAAATTTCTTTAATGGAGGGTGGATAAAAAGAATAGTGTTTATTGGTCTGCATGCTTTAACAAGTATTATTTTTCTCCTGTGTGTAATCCCCTGTATGATATGGATGATAACAAATATTACCCAAAACGCCCTAGAAAAGATGACCCAAGAAAAATTGATAGCAACGAAAGAGAATTGGGAAGAGGGAATCGATGAAACTGCTAAAGAAATAGATGAAAAATACCAGAAACTGAGAAGTTTGTATGGGAACTAAGGGCTCATCATCTGGTGTGACTTTTCCTTGATGCAGGCAAAAGCCTGATCAAAGGATGAGAGGGGGGACTGCTATAAATGAGTTTAAGTTCACTGAAGTTAATTATACCCATGAGTTAATAATATGTTAATGAGTTCATAAGGTTAATTATAAAGTTAAATTCATTATATTACTTATGTTGGTTAGTAGGCGGCAAGATGCTGTACTAAGTGTAACATTTAAACACACCCATTAAATGAATGTGCATGAAAGCACCCATATAAAGGAAGATGTTTCTAGAATATCCCAACAGAAGTGGGTGATGTCATCAAGAACGTGGATTGGACCAGACGAGAACCAACCAGGAGAGACCTAGACCGTGATTGGACAGGAACGCACCAGAGAAACGAGCCAATCACATTTGGACAAACGAGCCAATGAGATGAAGGATCCCAAATGGACCAATGGGGTGTAATAAGCGAGGGTATAAGAGTGACCCAGTGCTTTGCACCTGGTCCTCTGCCCTTTGGGATGTGCGAGGGAGAGCGCCCAGCATCGAGTGTGCTGTTTTCTCTGCCTTGGCACGAGAAATAGTGAGCTTAACACTTCTGTTCTTTGGCTGTTAATTAACAAATAGTTGTTCTTCACAAGCCGGGGAGTGAGTCATGTTGCTCACCACGCCCTGGTTCCCCCCTTGTCACCAATGCCAGGCAGTGTCCAGCGTGGCACATTGTGGCATCCTGGAGCTTTCAGCTGCACAATGTGTGTGGCCAAGCACATGTCCCCTCAGGCTCCTTGTCTCAGGAGATTTTCAGCCAGGCTGCAAAAGCTGCATTTGCAAATGCATTTGAGTGCTGCAGCACCTCTGCAGGCACCTGACACAGCCAGTGGGATCCAATGTCCTGGCAGGAAAATCCCTGTGTGCCTCACAATGAGTTCCACAAAACAGCCTGGCAGCTGCTGGCCTGCAGAACAGAGAGTTCTGGAAAATCTCCTTGGCACGGCTGAGAGCTCTCCTCCCTGCAGAGATCCTACAGAATGATCTCTGCACCAGGGCAGCTCTCTAGGAGGAGAAGTGGACGCAAGAAAAGGAGCTTTTGCATCAGACCAAGGCCTTGTGGCACAAGTCACAAGCACTTGGTGTCCCTGCATCCCTCCCGCCCCAGGCAGCGCCTTTCTCCTCTGCCCCACACAGCACACACTGCAACGCCCCAGAGACCAAAAGGCTTCAGCCTTCAGCAGTTTCCCCCAAGTCAATGACTACAGCACAATGAAAACAACAAGCGCTTCTGATTTCTCAATTCCATCATTTTATTGCAATGAAAGCATCTTATGGAACCTGTTCTAACTGGGCAAGAGCTACAGCTCAGCTGCCTGAGGAACATATTCCAGAGGAACATATTCCAGGCCAAATGCTAAATAATATTATCTATCATAAAAAACAGAGCTACTTAGCAGTTTCCTTTCCCAACTAATGTCTAGTTTAAACCTTCAGAACTCTTTACCTTGTTTAATCATTTAATTTAGTTAATTCAGTGATTAGGGTTTAATTTTAATGAAGTTAGTTCTTTAGTTAGTTATTTTTTATTAATAATTAATTTTTTTTTTGTTTCTTAATTAAACAGGAAAAGCGGGCATGAGAGGGCCTTTATCTGATTATCCTTAATTCTAGAAGAGAGCTCTACTAACATCTAGCCCTATTTTAACCTACATAATTTAAATCTAATAAATTCTCTTACTTTTCCTCCTCAAGTTTTTGACACAGCAAGTACAATGGCACCTCAGTCTTGAGCCTCCTGGCCCTGCAGCAGATGGACATTGCCACCCAACTTGGTTTCATCTGCAACATGACTGAGGGTGCCTTCAGTGGTCTTGTCCAGGTCATTGGAAATGTAACAGCCAATGTCAGGGTTTGGTTACTCAGACCAGAACCCTGACTTGCTTTGGCACGTCTTGTTTCCTGGTCACCTCCATGTCACAAAGAAGGAGAAGCAGGTTCTTTGTTTGGGGCCTTGCCAGAGCGGTGAAGGTGCCTTTGAACCAGACTTTTTGGGGAAGGGAACCTCTCCAGCCCAAGCCTGCCAGTTGCATGCCAAGAGCTGTGAGGGATGCCTGGGACAATGCAAAGGCACTGCAGATCCTCCAGCCAACACATCCACTTCCTGCAGGGCCTGGCTCAGGGGCTGTGCACAAACACACATGGAGCAAAGGAGAGCAAGGACAGAGCGTTCCAGAGCTCATTCCAGTGCTCATGCCTCCATGGGTGTTACACCATTGGCATTCCCACGGAGCCATGGTGGGATGGCTCCTCTGACTGGAGCACTGGAATGAGGTGTCTGAGGCTCCCAAATGCCCTGAGCACCCTCCTGAAGTGGGACAGCTGCCACTCGGGGACAGCCACAGCCACAGCTGAGCGCAGGCCTTGCAGACACTCAACCAACCACCTGTGCCACTCTAGGAATTGCTGTCCCCAAGTGCCATCTGGAATGTCCCATAGGAGGGACCCTGAGGCACTGTCTGTCATCCTCTATCCTCCAGGCTGGGTGGCTGCATTCTGGCCACAAGTCACTTGGGAGGGACACAGAGCCACTGTCCTTGTCAGCGTTCCCACTCAGGTCTCTGTCTTCGGCCCAGGCCTCTAATGGGAGAGACCCTGAGCCACTCTCCGCCTCACTGCTCCAGCTCAGCTGTGTCTTCAGCCCATGACCAACATGGCAAGGAGCCTGAGCCACTCTCTTCCTCAGACCTGCTGCTCAGCTCTTCATCTTCAGGCCATGCCTCACCTGGGAGGGACCCTGAGGCTCTCTCCTCCTCAGTGCTCCAGCTCAGGTGTGTGATCTCTGCCCACACTGTGGACAGCCCTGGCAAACTGCACACAGACCTGAGCTCCTCAGAGCTGGATCCCTCTGTGGTTGGTGCCTCTGACAGGCATGGCTCTGCTTCTGCCCCTGCCCCCTGCCCACCAAGATCTTCCAGCTGGCTGGGCAAGGGGCTTGGTGGGCACTGGTGCATAACTGGGTATTGAGTTGAGGCCTTTTCCTTGCTGTGAGGGGCTCTGCTGGGCAGAGCTGGGACTTGGCTTGTGGCTGGTCATGGATGAAGGTTCCTGTGCTCTGCCCATGCCTCACGGGGCCTCACAGGAGGCCTCTCTTCTCCACTTCTGCAGCTTGGGTCTCATTCATGTTCCCCTTGCCAGTCTTCATCCAGGATGACACAGGACTTCTCATCAATCTCTGGTTCTGCCAGCACAGCCCCCGCTGCTGCCCCTGCCCCCTGCCCACCCAGAGCTTCCAGCTGGCCGGGCTCCGGGCTGGGGGGGCAGCAGGGGCTGTGCGGGGCAGCTGCCCGGCTCTCCGGCCCCAGTGCGGGGGCTGCTGCTGCCGTCCCTGTCCCCGTGCCCTGATGCGGGGGCCGCCGTGTCCCCGGCTGCTGGCCGCGTCGCCGGATCACAGCCGCCATCCCGCTCAGGATGGCACGGGAGCCGCGCCGCAGCGAGCGCAGCAGAGCCTGGCCGCGGCCCCTGGGGCTGTGCGGGGCTGCCCGGCTCTCTGCTGCTGCCGCCTGCGCCACAGAGGCAGCACAGGAGTCACGGTGCTCCTCAGCTTCCTGCGGGGCTGCCCGTGACTCGCAGTTGGACAGCTGCACGGAGCGGGAGAAGGATGAGGACCAGCTGGCCCTCTGCGGTGCAAACGGCCCCCCTGGCACAGCAGCTCCCTCCGTGCCCGCAAGCCTGGCCCCAAGCCCGAGCGCATCCCTCACCTTCTGCCTCCCAGGGAATCGCAGCCACTTCTTCTTGGGCTGGACGCCCACGGTGCTCTTCTCGCTTGTCGCCATCTCTGTCACGCTGTGACACTTCGCTACTGCGGGAGATGCTGTCTCCTGATAGAGCAGCTCTCTCTCCTGGCAGTGGCACCCCCGGGCTCTCGGTGCCCTTTTATAGCCTCCCGCTCACGCCGTGTCCCCAGGTGTCACAATGGGCTCTGGGCACACGCAGCCACACGTCACAAAGGAGCCTGCAAGGCGCTGCTGTCCCCACGGGCCACTCCCCAGCAGCCCCAGGACAGCGGCGGGCTAGGGGGGCTCAGAACCAGCTGCAAACCGGCTGGAACCGGCTGGGACAGCAGTGTGCAAAGAGGGCGGTGACAGAGCTGTCACACAGCCTCTCGCAGGGACACATCAGGGGCTGCAAAAGCAATCAGTGCATGTGCCACAGCTTTAAAAACTGTGTTTGCACATCATGCACAGCTGTAAAGTTCTAGAAGGCATCGCTGCAGGCTGAAATTTGTTTGTAAATAATTAGAAGGTTGAAATGATTGTGGAAACTATTCAAAAAAATCCTTTTTCTATCAAAAAAATCATTTTCTGGTGTCTATTAACACTGATAATTGCACACTCAGCAGAGAATTCCTTTCTCAAATCAGGCTAGAGGGTCCACTGAAAAATGCAGAGGCTCTTGCACATGGAACATGTGCAAGCCCAAGTTTAGGGTCAAGAACTTTGGTGTGCAAATACTGGGCTCATTGGGAAAAAGGTTTTTCTTCCACCAGAGTTGAGAATTCCATCATTTGCCCCTTTAGAATGCTGAATAAAACAGAGGAGAACTCCCATGGTTCAGGAGGCAAAGGAAAGAACTCCAGAGATGAGCTGTTGGAATACAATTTCAAAAAAGGCTGAAACATTCACACAGCTCCATTTGAAACTGGGAAATTGCAAGAGGAAGTGATGGTGAATACTCCCATTTCGGAGGGTTTGGATGGGCTCTTGGGAAGGACTTGTTCCCTGGGAGGGTGGGGAGGCCCTGGCACAGGGTGCCCAGAGAAGCTGTGGCTGCCCCTGGATCCCTGCAAGTGTCCAAGGCCAGGCTGGACACTGGGGCTTGGAGCAGCCTGGGATAGTGGAAGGTGTCCCTGCCCATGGCAGGGGGTGGCACTGGATGGGCTTCAAGGTCCCTCCCAAGCCAAATCGTTCTGGGGTTCCATGGTTCTCTGGTTCTACAAACTACTGTGAAACATTTCACATCAGCGTGGAGAAGTCAATTCCATCCTGCTTAGAGATCCAAAGGATAATATTTGATGTATTTCATCTGTTAGAATGCTGTCATAACTCTGGAACAGGAGATTCATCTAAAATGTAATAGTGGGATCCTAAAATCTTTCAATATAAGGATTTAATGTGTGCCATCTAAAAATGATGACTCTGAATGAGGCTGCATGGGACACCCTCCAATATTAATTTAACAAATAATTCTTCAGGATATTTGAATGACAGTGAATTTCCTGTCATTCACAAACTCTGACACTGAAATTTCTTGAAAGTCAGAATGGAAAACGAGTTGGATTTACCTCTCCAAAAGACAAGATATATTTTACAATTTTCAAATTATAAACATGTAAAAGTAGAAGAAGAACCCAGTAAAGCAAATTAAGAAGAACAGAGCTCTCTAAGGGATCCCTGAATATTTCTTCACAGTAAATCACAAGAGCTCTCTTAAGCATTGAGTAAAAGCTTAAGTAAATTGAGTACCCATTAAGCATTGAGTAAATAAACAACTGTGATTTCCAGGCTCATTGTCCTGCATGTTTTTTTAAGTTATCAATAAACCCTTTAAATATGTTTGGCATTTCTATCTCTTAGAAGCTGTTGGGAAACTTTTGTTACACTTCTGGAGGTGAATAAAACACACACTTGTTCTGAAATATTGCAAAGCAAAGCACAGACAATTGGTGTCTTGGTTCAACCCAGGCAGCACCTCACAGCCCCTCGGTCACTCCCCACCAGTGGGATCCGGAAGAGAGTTGGGAGGGTAAAAACTGGAGTGGGTTGAGATCAAGGCACTTCAACAGGGAAAGCAAAAGGCACCACATGAGCAAAGCAAAAGAAGGAATTCCTTCAGCCCTTCCCAGGGCTGGGCAGCTGTTCAGCACCTCCAGGAGAGCAGGGCTCCATCCCACAGAACAGTGACTTGGGAAGACAAAAGCCATCCTCCTAAATGTTCCCCCTTCCTCCTTCTTCCCCCCACTGCATATCCTGAGCATGAAGTGACATGGTCTGGGATATCCCTGGGATCACAATGATGCCTTAATAATTTTGGGGGTTTTTTTTCTTCATGTGTCTGTAAATTGGTGTAGTTCTCTGTTCTCACAGAATGCAGAAAACCTCTGTTCCCAACACATTTAACCAAAATAAAGCTCTCTGGATAGAGATTCAAGGACATATTCATTACCCTAGGGCCAGAAAATATCTGAACAACAGTGGAAAGGGGGGAGCAGGGCCTGGGGTGGTCAATATCATCGCCTGAAGGTGTGATTAGAGAATTAGGGACCAATATGCTAATAAGACAAAACTTAAAAAAGATAAAGAGCTTGTGATCTGGTATCTATTTTGGGTGTAGTCCCTGAGGGAGACTTTGCTTGCCCAAATGTACCTTGAAGGCCTTGAATAAATTTGTCTGCTATTTATACACCTAATTGTTTTGGCATCTGTTTTCATGTAGCCTGTTCCAGGCATCAGAGTCACCCAGAGATAAAGGACTGAATGTCTGCTGTGACCCATGAGAGCTCTGCAGCCCCAGGGGACACAGCAGGGACAGGGAAAGGAGTGTGGGCAGTGCCTCCTCTGAGCCTCAGGGCTCTGAGCCTCTGAGCCTCAGAGGAGGATCCAGGGCAGCCCCAAGGCCATCTGGCAGGCCTGGAACAAGGCAGGCAGCTCTGAGCAGCCTCCATGGCCCCAGCAGAGCTCGTGTGGGAGGGCTGAGTGCAGGGAGCACCATCAGCTGCCTGTGTGTCCCAGCAGGAGCAGCAGAGCCCAGCAGAGGCAGCCCATGGCCCCGGGCAGCACAGCCCCCGTGCTCTGCAGAGCAGCACCCCCAGCTCTGTGGGGCTGTGGGGAGCAGGGCAGGGGCTGCAGCAATGGCTGCTCAGGCCAGCACAGCCGTGATCCCCTGGGAAAGGCTCTGTGGGCAGCTGGGATGTGCCAGGAGAAGAGCAGGAGCCCTTGTGTGTGTGCACAGGAGTCCTGGCAAGAGCTGGGGCAGCAGGAGCTGCCTGAGGAGCCCCGGGGCAAACTCTCTGCTGCTGTCCTGGGCAGTGGGGCTGTCCTGGGGCTGCAGGAGATGCCAGAGCTGAGGATCTCCTGAGCATTCCAGACACAGAGTCACTGTCCCTGACCTCCATTGCTTCCCATTCTTGCTGCAGGGCCAGATAGGACTGGGCTGCTCTGCTGGGCTGGGGCAGAGGTAGGGAGAGGCTGGACTGGGCAGTACCAGGGAGGGGAAAACAATGGGCCCTTGGTTATACAAGTCCAGGCAGTGTCAGAATGGTTCCATGGAGCCCCAGAGTGTCACAATGATCTCCCTTATTCCATGGGCCCCCAGAGTGTCACAATGTCCCCTTGATTCCACGAGGCCCTGAAGTGTCCAAATGGTCTCCATGGTTCCTGAAGGCCCTGCAGTGTCACAATGGCCCCATTGTTTCATGATGCCCCACAGTGTCACAATGGCCCTTGTTTCTATGGGGCCCTGAAGGACCCCAGAAAGGTCTCCTTGGATCTGCAGTATCACAGTGGACCCTTGGCTGCATGAAGCCCTGAAATGTCACAATGCTCTCCTTGGTTCCATGGTTCTCCACAGTGTCACAGTGTCCCTTGGTTGGTTAGGGCCCCATGATGTCACAATGGCCCCTTGGTTCATGAGGCCTTGCAATGTCACAATGGTCTCCTTTTCTTCATGGGGCCCTGCAGTGTCACAATGGCACCTTGGTTCCTTTAAGCCCCACAGTGTCACCATGGTCCCCTGGGTTACACGAGGCCCTGCAGTGTCACAATGCCCCTTTGGTTCTATGGGGCCCTCAGTGTCTGTTTTGCTGGTGGGCACTGTCAGTACCAAAGACAGAGACACCAACTGAGGGAACAGTGTAATTTATTATAACACAAAACTGCAAAGAAGAACAAAAGGATAAGCTCAGCAATGCACAATATCATTAGCAAAGAATTACAAAAGGATAAGATGGACAAAGCACCCAGTCATCTCTACCAAAGATTGCCTGAAGGGATTTAGAAAGATCCATCACCAGTTAGCCTCAGACTTCACCATCACCCAGACCCACACATCAGCTGGGGAAGCTGTCACAGCCAAGGACTGCAGAGCCCCTCTGGACACTGGCAATTCCTGCAGCTGTGTCCAGCCACAGGTGAGGCTTCCAACCTCGCTGGGAGAGAGCCCAGCTTGGAGAGTGCTGAACAAACAAACTGACAGCACTTCCAGTGCAGGAACATCTGGATTCATTCTCCTAATTGGTTTCTCCCAAAGCCTGGCCAGGGCTCAAGGAGGAACCAAGGGGGCTTTCTTTCACACTGCACCCCCAACAAAGACACATGGGGCTTTTTCTGGCTTCTAAATACAGAAAGGCAAAACCAGGTTTCACCAGTGAACAGATACATAGATCATTTTGGTAATAATGTTTCATTAATGAGCAGATACAAATATAACCTTTGTTTGGAAGGTTAATCAAGTCGTCAGCTATTACTCCGGCCTCAGTAAAGGACTGTTCAGGCCTTATTAGTTAATGGGTCCTTTCACTGACAGATGAAGTACAACCTCCATAACAATTCTTTTGATAATAGTTTTTTAGAATAGATTTAGGTATAAGTGTAAAGGTGTCACCACTTGATTTCAATTAAGTGCTCTTCCAGTTCATTACTCAAATCTATAATTTACATTCCTTTTAAAACATGCCTAATTAGTTCCTATTCTCTATGCTCTTTATCAAATCCCCCTTTTTACTGAGACTGTGTCTCTTTTCAGACAAGTCAGCAGAAAGTGTTACAACAACTCTAACATGGAATCATAACACACCAAGTGCACACACTGCAATGATTACAGTCACTGCCACAAATGCATTTCACAGCAGCCTCCAATTTGGCAGCCATGAAGCCAATCCCACCAAGAAGAATTTTCCTCTTTCTGCCCTTCTTCTACTGCTCTTTCTATTGAGGTCATTCCTGACTGTTGGACTCAAACCCATCACTGATACAAGTGCAACATTCCTGTCCTAGAATAGCACAGGTTCCTCCCTGGACAGAAAGCAGATAATCCAAGGCCATGTGGCTCTGTAGAGCTCCCATTTGTGTTTGTTGGAGCTCATAGGATGTGCTATTCAATATTTTTGCAGTATCATTTGCTATTTCTTCTAATAATCGATTTAGCTCCTTAATGTAAAGTCTACAGGACAAAGCAATGTACATGGGACATAGGGCGAACCAGAATCTTTGGCTTTCTGAAATCAAAGGCACTCTTTGGGTGGAAAATATTCTCTTGTCCCCAACCCTTCCCTGAGGTTGTTGCCAAAGTACCCAAAAGGGTGGCACTGCAGCTGAGAGTGGTGTAACACTGACCCTGAGCAGCTCCAGCACCCCAAGCTCTATTGACATTGTGAGTGATGTTCAAGCACAGAAATCCATTCACATTCTGGCCTCTAACTATAACAGGGGAGGTTTGTCTTGAAGGCAAATCCTAGTGAATCCTGTAAAATTGATAAATGTATTCCTCTGTTCTACAGCACAGTTTTCTTTAATTATCCCTTCACTAGCTCTGTTACAAGTCAGAGCCCATTGAGAGAGTTCTGCCACCCTGTAGCGTGGGCCCTCCAAGGGAATCCTGTTCCTCCCAACATTGGTTGAGAACATACCCAGCAATTAGTTACAATGAGTACCTTGGCTACTTTGGTCTTTATATTTTCATAAGTATTTCCATGACTAATCCCTTGGTGACACTTTAGAGGTGTTTCAGGTAAACAAAGATTCTGGTTGACTATCAAGATACAACTTACAGACATAAGCAGTACTTCAGTGACAAGGTTATACATTCTTTTTCCTCAATCTCATTCAGGTCAGGAACAATAATCCCATTGTCCATGGAGCTGGCTCCTTTTTAATTCCACAATAATGCCCCAAGGTCCTTTGCAGTTCAGCTTCACCGTGGTGTCTGTGGGTAACAAGGCTTGGTGGGGTCCTTTCCCCTTTGGCTGGAGAGCTGCCAGGTCCCAGTCCTTGAGGTGCTCCAGGCTCCTGGCTGGAATTCCTGTGGAAGGCACTCAGGGTCACATCAGCCTTCACATGGAGCCCTGTGGATCAGAGCATTTTCCAAAGGGAACGTTGGGGCAAACAGGGAGATTTGGTCTGGCAGGATCTGTGAAACAACATCCTGTAACATCTACTTGTTCTCCCATAGAACACTTGGCTGCAGGGACATATTCCCATTGTTCCTGCCCAGGTTTCAGGATTAAAACTGTGTTGTTTTTCCCCAGAGCTGTTCCTTCAGCTGGCTCAGGAGGGCCATTTGGCCTCTGGACTCACAACTTGGCTCCATTATTACGACTGGTGGATCCAAACCCTTTATCTCCACAAGCAGTTCTGATCTGAGGTGGATCTCCTTTTTTCACAACTGTTTTTAAAACTGTATTATCAGTAATTGTCCTGTCTTGTCATGGGGTTGCATAATCAAATCTTGTTCAGTATTGTTAACCAGAATTTAATTTCTTCTTGATTATTTGTATCGATTCCTCCTCCCATGACATGAACACTTTTCAAGGCCAAGCTGCAGTGAGCAGTTATCAAACCAAAGTGTCCTGGAGGAATCAGAACTCCTGTTTTGGTATTGATAACTCTCATTTCTTTCTGATTTATCCTCATTAAATCTAATGCATAAAGGTCCAGCCATGCAGCTTCTGGAGTGAGGACCTGTAAGAGGTTCTCCATCAGGACAGGTTCCCATCTCCTCATTTTTTCATCTGCTCTTTTATCAAACCCTCCATCCATTCCACAAATCCTGCAGCTTGTGGACAGTGTGGTATATGAAAAACCCAGCAGCCTTAATCACTTTATTTCTCACAGTAACAGACAAAGCATTCCATATCACAGTATCAGCAAACCCTATAAAAATAGCCAATTTCATCCCATCCTCCTTTATTCATCATACACAAACTCGCCAATTTTCCCACTGACGTTCAGGTCCTGGCCAGACATTTTCTGTAGGGTATTTAGTATTACATCCCTGAGCAGCAAAAGCTAACAAATTAATATTGTCAGCATTATTTCACATTATTATTAATTTGTGTATATATATATATATACACACATACATACATATTTTAATTATATATTTACATATAATTATATATATTTATTTATTATATTATTATATAATTTCACTTGCACAAAGAAATCTGAGCTCGAGATTAAAAACGTCTGTTGCTCCATGTGGGAGCATTCCAAACACAATTGTTCCTTCTGTTGGTGCTTTATACAATATACTGTTAACAAAATTTATCCTCATCTTCCCAAACCCACAAGTTCTTTTCCTTTTTCCATATGCAATTTTGGATGCATTTTAATACACCCAGCAGATCAGCTTCTTTTAGCTGACTTCCCCATTGCTCACACAGTGCTCTGATCTCAGCCCACTCCAGAGCCAGTGAAGTATAGGGAAGGTCTTCCCAACCAGGAATCTTGGATGGGACCAATTCCTTACATTTATATTTAAAAAGTGACATTTTGCTGTGATCTGGACAGACTATGCCAATTTTGTTTTGCCAGTGGGCAGGGCCAGCACCAAAGACACAGACACCAACTGAAGGAATCAGTGCAATTTCCTATAGTTCAGAGCAGCAAAGAATCACAACAGGAGAAGCTCAGCAATGCACCCAATCATTCCTACCAAAGATTGCCTGAAGGGATTTAGAAAGATCCATCACCAGTTACCCTCAGACTTTACCATCACCCAGCCCCACACATCAGCTGGGGAAGCTGTCACAGCCAAGGACTGCAGAGCCACTCTGGACACTGGCAATTCCTGCAGCTGTGTCCAGCCACAGGTGAGGCTTCCAACCTCGCTGGGAGAGAGCCCAGCTTGGAGAGTGCTGAGCAAACAAACTGACAGCACTTCCAGTGCAGGAACATCTGGATTCATTCTCCTCTTGGATTCTCCCAAAGCCTGGCCAGGGCTCAAGGAGGAACCAAGGGAGTTGAATTTGACCATACAGCCCCAAACCAGGCCAGATGTTGGATTTCATGGCCTTGTTTAGCTTCTAAATACAGAAAAATCAATACATGATTCACTAATGAGTGAATACATCTACCACAATGCTAATGATCATGCATATTTTGTTAATGAGAGGATACAAAGATAACATTTTGTTGGAAGGTTCATCGAGAGGTCACTTTGGCTCAGGCCTGTTGTTCAGGCCTCAGTCAGGCCTCTTGTTCAGGCCTTGGCACTTCAGGGATGTGGTTTAGTGCTGGGCTGACAGTGCTGGGTGAGCGGTTGGGCTTGATGAGCTCAGATGTCTTTTCCAACAGAAAAGTGTCTAGAATTCCAGGATTTCATCTGCTCCATTCAGCCTGGTACAAGTTAGCAGCATCATTTTGCTCAGAAAGTTCCCTCTTGGTCAGCTCTTGAGGCCTAAGGCTTCAGGCCCTCTAGCTCCTGGTGCTAAGCTACTCATGATGAACAAGATGACTATGAGAGAAGAATACAGCTCATCCAGTTCCTTCTGGGACACTGAGAGGGGAGGGTGTGAAAACAGGAGCATTGCTTGATGTCACCTCCTCTCTGCCCTTCAGGCCTTTCAGTGCTCTGAAACAGCCAAGAGCTTTCTTCAAGAGTGCAAGGAAGCAGCTGTTCCTTCTGCCAGGTCTGGCTCTCTCCAGTCTCTGCACTTGACTGCTTTTGTCCCTCTTGCTGTGCCC
Organism: Lichenostomus cassidix; assembly: GCF_008360975.1. Classification (NCBI taxonomy): domain Eukaryota; kingdom Metazoa; phylum Chordata; class Aves; order Passeriformes; family Meliphagidae; genus Lichenostomus; species Lichenostomus cassidix. The sequence continues at coordinate 669,535 of NW_028147635.1, read as the reverse complement.
TCTGTTCCCCCTCTGCTCGCTGGCTGCTGCCCAGGACTGTGCAACTGGCCCAGATCAAGTGCTCGAGAGCCTCATTTCTCTGCCCTTGGAGCTGCCTGGGCACAGCAGCCTTTTCCATCTGCAAGCTCCATATGGACAGGGAGTGCCCAGCTCTGTTCCTTGCACAACCTCCAGGAGCCCAGGGCCTGCCATCTCAAGTCCCTGCTGGCACTGAGGGCTCCCAGGTGCCTCAGGCTGCTGTGACACCACTGCAAACAGGAGGCAAGAGTGGCAGGGGCTGTGCTCAAAGTCAGCTCCATTTGCTGCTGCTGCTGCTGCTGCTGTGGGGTCATTTGTCCAGCCCTGCCCCAGCCTCAGCGATCAGCTCCAGGCCCTGCTGCTGCTCCCTCAGGATCAGCCACAGTTTGGTTGTTGCTCTCAATGCCAGCAGAAGCAGTGGCTGAAGCAGCAGGTGCTGACAGTGCCCCAAGCCCTGGGGCCAGAGGGAAGGAAGCTGCTTCACATCAGGACCAGGAGCAAAGGACATTTCTTTTTTAGGACATGTTTTCTGTTTTAAGAAAAGAAAAAAGAGAAAAGAAAAAAGCCTAGATGAAATACGAAAGATAAAAGCAAAACTCAGGTGTGTAGTGTAAAATCTTCTGTAACTTTGGATTAAGAGGTAACTGATCTTTTGTAAAAGTGAGCTCAGTTATTTACTTTGTCAATGTGCTGATAGCATGGATCTATCTTACTGACCTCAGTAGCCTTTTTTTAATAGATTTGGGGCTTTGTTTCCAATATTAAGTTATTTTAAATTGTGGTTGAAGCAGTAAGAAATTGATTGTGCTCTGCCAGCTCCGAGCAGGACTGGGAATCTAGATTCTGTTGATCCCCATCTCATTAGCAAGATGCCCTTCCTTCTCACCCTGTGAATGAGCTGTGCATTCCCTTTGAAATTGTCAGAGGTTTCTTAAAGGTGCAGAGTCCCACTTACCGCTTTTTGCTCTGGTTTGGAAGTGGAGAAGGGCAATTCTTCATTCACCAACTCCAGACTGCACTGCCTTAGGAACACAGCCCACTCGCCAGGTTTAGCTCACTCGTGGCACTTCTAGAGGAGGAAGAAAGTGCAATTGCACAATTCCAACCCAAAAGGAATGAAGAGTGGGACAGACAAAACATCCTGTGGACATCCACAGAGCTCAGCTGGAAGGACAGAAACCAGAAACTGCCCATCAGCTGAAGGCTCCTGTCCCCCTTGTCCCAACTGCCCGCAGTGCCCAGGCCATGCTGGCTGAGCTCAGAGCTGTGCCCAAACCTCCCCATCACTGCTGCCTGTGGGAGGAGAGCAGGAGGGCAGGACATGTGCCCAGCCTCCAGCCAGCCATGGCAGAGCCACCTCCTCAGCAGCTGCCCAGAGCAGGATGCTCCTGTGCTCGCTGCCATCTCCCCAGAGCCCTCATCCCACCCCTGCCGAGAAGATGGGGATCCACCTCATAGCATCTGCTGCTGGAAGAAAAGCTGCTCCCAAAGGATGTCCTCACCTTTCTCCAAGGGCACATCTGAGCCATTCTGCAGCTGGTCCCAGCACTGCTCCATCCAGACCAGACACCAGTGAGAGCTCTTCCTTTAAAAACCAAACAGCAAATCAATGAGATTACAAAGAAAAGGTGGAAACAAGAAAAAAGTTCCCCAACATTATCACTGTCAGGAGCTCAAGGAAGGACTAACCCCTCCATGCCAGGGAAAAACCCACTCACAGCTGGGGTAAACCAGGGCTTTCTTCCTTCCCCCTTCATAGCTCCCCCAAAATAATGGTAATCCAGGGCAAACAAGGGCAGTGGAGCAGCCCAAGCCCTTCCTCCCTTGCCTAACAAACCTGCGGCTGCACAGCTTCTGGAGTCCCACCTCTGCTCCCCCCATGGGGGTTTGTTTTGGTCAGGGTGGCTGCCCCCAGCCCCAGCCCAGGGCACAGTGGGTGCTGGGGACTGTTGGCAGGGCCAGGAGCCAACTCCCATTTCATTATCACCCCAGACCATCCCCGCAAGCCCTACCAAAGAGAAGAAGCTGCCAGAATTTAAGTCAATCATCTTCAGCTTTCATGTCACCAGGACAAGGAAGAGGTTGTCATCCTTGAAGTCCTCTTTGGTGTCTCCAGGTGCAGCTCCACCTGGTGCAGCATCTCCAGGGGCTCCTGCTTCTTCCCTGGGGGCCACACCAGGCTGTCAGTGTTCTGCCCAGGGCCCCAGACAACAATGAACCAGGACAAGCAAAACCAGGGTGGATGGTGGCCACCAGTGCTTGCCAGACCAGATCTCCAACTCAGCTCCAGCACAAGAGCTGTGAGTTCCCTGATGATCCCTGCTCAGAGCTACAGGCAGGTCAAAAAAACATCTGGTTTGCTTTACTTCTGGTTGCCAAAAGATGTGTGGAGCTGTTACCTGCCAGGCCCCTGGACCAAACTGTGCACGTGCATCTCTTCCATCTTCTAGGGCCGACGAACACCCTGCATCCAAGGGTCGTTGAAGAGGTCCTCCAGCGATGGCCTGTCCATGGGTTGCATGGACAGACACCTCTTAATAACATCTTGGCACTCTGAGGAGAGAAACCAGAAACTGCCAGTCAGTTGGAGAAGGGTCCTGTCCACTTTTCCCTCCCAGTTCCCATGCCCAGGCCATGCTGGGTGTGCTAGAACTGTGCCTAAACTTCCCAAGGCATTCTCTGTTTTGGAGGAGAGCAGGAGAGCAGGACATGTGCCTCCTCCTCAGCAGCTGCCAGAGCAGGATGCTCATGAGCCTGCTGCTCTCTCCCAGCACTGGTATTCCCCCTGTGCCACAGAGATGAGGATCCACCTTGAGAGAGCCGTCGTGGGAACAAGATCCGCCCCCAGATGATCTCCTGGCCCCTCCTGAATGGGTGCTTCCCGACGACCAGCTGGTACAGCAGGAGGCCCAGGGTCCAGATCGTTGCTGCCCCACCGTTGTAGAATTTGAGGTGGATCCACTCTGGTGGGCTGTAGGACAGGGTTCCTGTGGAATACAGATGGAGTTCATCAGGGGATGCTGCTGCTCCCAGAGCCTCACCCCACATCCCTGGGCATGCAGGGGCTGCACCAGTGGCACACAGGGTGACCTGCTGCCCTCTCGCCAGCACCTGTGACTCATGTACAAACTTGGGGTTGGAAAAGAAGCCACTGGTGTTGGAATGAGGCAGCAGAAGCCCTGGGGAGGTCCAACCAGGACATGCAAAATAAAACCATTCCCATAGGTGGGAAAAACCACTCTCATCCCTCTCTGCATTGCCCCCGAAAAACAATTACAAGCCAAGGCAAACAAGGGGAGTGGAGCAGTCCAAGACCTTCCTCGCCTGCCTACCAAACTGGCTGGGGCATGGGGTCTGACACCCCTCACGGCTACACTCATTGGGGTTTTGTCAGACTGACTGCCTCAGCCCCAGCCCAGCCAAGGGCAGAGTGGGTGGTGAAGGTGGTCAACAGGGCTGCAAGCTGCCCCCTTCGACCCCCACCCAAAAGTAACTTGGCTGAAGAGTTAATCCCATGCCTGGCAGCTATAGGAGAAGCCCTGGTGCTACACCCAGGCTGGACCATGAGATGCCCAGGAGCATCCCCTGGGAAGGCTCACCTGCAAATTGGGTGTAGGCTGTGTCTTGGAGGAAGGTGCCACAGCCAAAGTCGATGAGTTTCAGCTGCCCAGTGGCCAGGTCGAGCAGGATGTTCTCGGGCTTGATGTCCCTGTGCAGCACCCCGCAGCTGGTGCAGTGCCGCACGGCCTCCAGCACCTGCCGGAACATCCCCCGTGCCTCCTCCTCCGGCAGGAACCTCCGCTCTGCCAGGAAATCCCAGAGGTCCTGACAGCGCTCCGGACGCTCCAGCACCAACAGGTAGTCGTTGGGGAGCTCAACCCACTCCAGGAGCTGGATGACACCAGCACAGCCAGTGGACACCTTGTGCAGCAGCACGATCTCCAGGGGCGCACGGGTGCCATCGGGCTACGGGAGGAACACGATGCCATCAGTGGGGCTGAGGCCATGCCATGGCTCTGGGACCCCTCACCCAGCCCGGGATGCTCTGCGCCCCCCGCTCACCCCACGCCCGCTCTACCTCCCTCGAGGCGTCCTGGCAGCTCCCACCCTGCCGGGCCCCGGCTTATCCCCGCCCGGCACGGCCCGGGTTCTGCCGCTGGCCCCGCTCACTCACCAACTCGCCCCAATGATGGATGCGGCTCCGAGACACACATTTGATGGCCACCTGCGAGGAGAGAGCAGCGGGCTCAGCTCGCCGCCCGCCTTGCCGAGCCCCACCCTCCTCCTCCTTCTCCTCCTCCTCTTCCGCCCGCCGCCAGCCCCGCCACTCACCGGGGCTCCGTCCGCTAACCGCGTCCCCGCGTAGACGCTGCCGAACCCGCCTGTGCCAAGCAGCGCACCCAGCCGGTACCGCTCCTGCAGGGCCTCCTGCGCCTTCCCTGCGGGCGACACGCGGCCGTCACCGCTCGGCCCGGGGCCACACACGGTCCCCGACCGCCTCTGCACCGCCCCGGGCCAGGCATCCCCCTCTGAACAGGGCATGGGCGGCTCGGGGCCGGCGGCCAGACTGCCGAGCGGCGGAGCTCGGGCCGGGGAAGGCGCAGCGCGGGCGACAGGAGCGGCCGAGCCGTGTGTGTCGTCCTCGGGCCCCGGGAGGAGCCGGTAACGGGGCCGGAGCTGGGGTCGGGGCCGAAGCTGGGGCCAGGGTCGGGGCTGGGGCCGAAGCTGGGGCCGAAGCTGGGGCCAGGGTCGAGGCCGGGGCCGTGGTCGGGGTCGGCACTGGACCCTGCGTCGGGGCCGGGGCCAGGCTCGGGACAGACGAAGCCAAAGGGTGGCGATGCCACCCCAGACCCAGCCACTGATGCCCGCCCAGCAGCGCCACAGCCAGGACCGGCAGAGCCGGGCAGAGGCGAGAGCGCGGCGGGACGCCCAGGGGCGGGGAGGGGGCAGCCCCGGCCGGGGCCGGGGGCGAGCCTGGGGCATGGCCCGGGCTGGAAGGGGGAGAGGGAGGGCGAGAAAGGAGGGGACACAGGGAAAGGGACACCGGGAGGGGCTGTGGGACAGGGGGAGAGGGAGAGGAGGAGCAGGATAAAGGGATGGAGAGGGTCCTAGAAAATCTTCTTTCGCCGCTGCCGCCGCTGCCGCCGCTGCCGCCGCTGCCGCCGCTGCAACTGAAGCTCCGGGGCAGTTAGTCCGAGTGGCCGTTTGTCCGAGTGGCCGTTTGTCCGAGTGGCCGTTTGTCCGAGTGGCCGTTTGTCTGTTCCCCGCTCGCCCCCGCGCGCCCCACGGCCGAGCCCCGCGCGCCCCCGGGGGCAGCCCCTGAGTCTGTCCAAACACGGGAACTTTGCCGTGTTCAGCCCACATCCAGAGGCTTGACTGCTGCACAGTGGCACAGCAATCCCCTTGGCTGCTCTGGGCATTGTCCCTGCTGAGGGTCAAACACTAGCGGAGCACATTCCCTGTCTCTAGAATTCATACCTGACCCAAGCACTGCACTTGTGTCTCCAGCATTGCTTTCCAAGCAGAACGGGGAAAGACAAACTGTGTAACTCATGGTATTTCGGAGAGTCTAAAACATGCTAAGTCATAGATCTTCGAGGTGAGACCCATTTGCAGTTAATGGCATGGAGAAGTAGTGCAACATGGAAAAGGGGAGCATAGAAATAAATAGAGGAAAACATCTTGAATTGTTTCTTTACCTTTTCTTTTCACTTCTTGAAAGCTGTTTCAGTTTTCCAGGAATCTTCTCCACAGTCCTGTTTGCTCTTTTCAAGAACCTTTCCTGGAGGGAATGAATTGCAGGGATTATTGGGCTGAGCTGGCCCTGGCCGGGTGCCTGGTGCCACCAAAGCCGCTCTGTCACTCTCCTCACAGGTGCAGGACACAGAACCCAGGAGGAAAGGCTCGTGGGCTGGGATAAGGGCAGGGAGAGGTCACTCACTGGTCACTGATAGGGGCACAACAGACACAAGCTAGGGAAATTAATGGAATTGATTTCTAAGCAAATCACAGTATGAGGAGAATTAAAACAAACCCTAACAAAACAGCTTCCCCACCCCTTCCTCCTTCCCAGGCTTCCAGCCTCCACCTGCAGTCCCTGCTCTGCTTTCTCTGCAATTGGAAATTTGTCACCAGCCACAAACTTTGCTTTAGCCTCATCTCGGGATCCCTTCCTGGAAAGGAAGAACTTTCTCCAGCAGAGATTTAGAGTGCAGCAGCCTTTAAAGCTCAGGGTGTTTCTCCTGCAGCTCCTTGTAGGTCTCCTCTTCCTGTGCTGGGTCTCCTGTGCCACAGAACTCTGCCAGCTGCAGCTTTGCAAACATCAGCTCAAGGTCTGGATGTTCCTGAACGATTTGCTCGAGGTCCTTGGGGGCTGCATCCAATGCATTCTTCTTGTCTTCCCCCTTTGCACGGAGCCAGTGGATCTGCTGGCCCCTGGCCAGGGCCTGGCAGAGCAGGTGGAACCTGGGTCCTGCTGCAGGAGCTGGGGGAGCTCCAGGACTCGCTCTGGCCGCTGGGGCAGCCACAACACAAGCCGTTCCCAGCCAGGAGCCGAGGGCTCCGTGTGGCTCTGCAGGACCTTGTCCCTGGGGCTCGTCTGGATCAGCGCGGGCAGCTGGGCTGCACTTGGCTTCCTTTGTGTCCCTGCTTCCCCTGGGACAGCAGCTGCCCAGCGCCGAGGGGACAGCAATGGCACCGGGGCAGTTTGGGGTGAGGTTCAGTGTCTGTGCCTGGCATAAATCCCAAATCCTTCCCGAAGGAGCAGAGAGTGCTGACAGAGCACAGGATGCTCTGCTGAGCACGGGATGGACCCAGGGTGGACAGCTCCGGACTGGTGCTGCCAGTGCCGCGCGGGGCGGGGCCGCTTTGGGGACCCCCCAGGGCAGAGCGCTTTGGGCTGCTTTGGGGCTCTGGGCACCTGCAAAACCGGCGCTGGGCACGGCAAGAGCGTGTGGGGGCAGCTGGGGCCCTACTGGTGGCACTGGTGGCGCTGGGAGTCCCCCGGCCACAGGTGAGGAGCTCTGGGGTGAGCTGGGGGAGGAGCAGGGGGATGGGGCTGGTAGATGGGAGAAGGGGTGCTAAAAGGTGGGGTGAGACCCCCCTAACCGAGTGGGAGGGGAGTGGAACCCTGTAAAAATCAATGTTTACCAAATATGTTAAAAGCCACTAAGAATGAAGAGGGATGGATGAATTACCTTTTGTAATGAGGGAAATAAAGGAAAAAACCCACAACAAAACCCACTGGGGGACTGAGTCCAGGATATCTAATCTCTGAAATTCTCTGCTTGGTGTGGGATAGAATGAAATTGCAAAATCGGTAACAGTGAATTGTTCAATTTATTTAAAAACAATCCCATAAACAGGAAAAGGCCACCTCCTGGTACAGTTAAACTGGGAAATTCACCTGGAAGTTACTGGAAATCGATTTCTCCAAATTACCCAGACAAATTTGGAATCAGTGTCTTTTGGTATTGGTGGACAAATTTTCTGGATGGCCAGAGGTCTTTCCCTGTCGCACCAATAAATCCAGGGAAGTGGTAAATATTATGCTTAATCAATCATACCAAGATTTGGTGGCAACTTGGTTTGTCTTCAGGGAGAAGCCTCCATTTTATAGCAGATGTGGTGCAACAGCTGAGCAAAACCCTGGGTATAAAAAGGGACTGACACAGCCCTTGATGACCACAGGTGAGTGGGAAAGTGGAAAGGATGAATCAGAATTTGAAACAACAAATTAGGAAAATGTGCCAGGAAACCTCTTCAAAACAGCCACAGACACTTCCTCTGGCTCTTCTGTGAGTCAGAATTCAGCCAGGGACAAAACCAGTGAATTGCTGTAGGGTTGGCTGTACCAAACACCATCAGTTCCTGGAGAAATCCATCCAAAGGGAGAAACAGATTTAAATCTATACCTGGTTTCTTTAGGAAAGGTGGTTTATAACCCTGTCAGGACCAGTTGCTGTGGATGTCCCTGTTGATCCATTCCAGTCTGGGGATTTTGTGTATGTAAAGAGTTGGAGCTCTGAACCCTTGAAGGAAGAGTGCAAAGGAGCTTTCCAAGTTCTCCTGGTAACCTACACTGCCCTCAGGGTGGAAGGAATTGAACCCTGGGTTCATCACACGCAGGTAAAACCAGCAACCACATATTAAATACAGCAGAGAGAAAACTGACTGATACCCTGGACCCTGCAGGTTATATATATATATATATACACTACTGTTTTAGGTATCAAATATGAGTTTCTAAGGGGATACTGTTTATTGGATCTAGATGAAGATGATGACTAATTGCATATTTATAATAACAATAGAAACTATGTTGTTAACCTCTGGGGAGGGGAATGTGATCTTAAAGTTAGTGCAAGATTTTTGCAGATTACAGAATGTAACCCCTATAACAGCTTGTTTGCCAACACATTTTCTCTGCAGAAAATCCAATTCCGTGGGGAGCTTTAGTCAGTGCTTTGACAAAAATCTGGGAACACGTGTGGGAAGGAAATAGCACCCAGGGCAAATGGAAAGGGATGGAAGGAGAATATTCCTTACAAAGGAATTCTTACAGATCAGAACGATACTGTTGAGAATTGTAATATCTCAAAACTGGATCTGGAAATCACCTCAGGAAATACCTATTGGCTGACAGATTACACCCCTTGGGGATGTCAAATTCCAGAAGTATGGAATAGCCCTCAGACAGGACAGTGGGAATATATCCAGCCAGTTCAGTGGTGTCTGGACTGGGAAGGGAGCCCAGGCCTCCCAGAGGACCCCTTCCAGGTGGGTATAAAATAGCCTGATTTAATAAGGCCAAGGCCAAAGGATCCCAGGGCAAAGGAAAAGTGGAATTGCATTTGGATAGACACTTGAACTGTTTGGAATCCTGAGGTACAGTGGCTCATGGCTGTGGCCCAGGCTCTGAGGGTGGGATGTGTCTGTAGAAATTATTCTGTCTTTCTTAATGACACCTGTTAGGTCTCACCTAACAAACAGTTCAGCTTGGCGAGACACAGACTGTCAGCAGGACATGGTGAAATCATTAGTTCACTTAGGGTGGGTGGGAAGTGATGGAATTTGGGGCACACATTTGCCCTTGGGGGAATCAAGAGCACAATGGACACTTGGGGTTTTAAGGTTATGTCCCTTGTGGAAGGAATCACCCCTGGGAACCCAGCTGTGGGGAAAGGTTAAAGGGGATGAAACTTGGAAACATCCCAGCATGGGAACTGCAGTGGGATGGATTTTAGAATCCATCTTTACTCCTCAGAGATCTTTCTTTAGGAACAGACCAAACACACACCATTGGAGTACAAATGGGAACTTTAGTGAATGCAACTCAGTTGGGGTTTACTGAAATAAATGCACAATTGCAAGCCACAACTAAAATGACCTTACAGAACAAACTGTCATTAGATCTTTTGCTGTTACATGGAGTATGTGGATATTTGAATTGAAACAACAACACTTGTGTGCACATTCCAAATGTGATGCTGAATTGGATGATCAGGTAGAGAGGATAAAATTGGTTGCTGCATCCAGCAGGGAATTAAGGGGAGGATTAGAAAGTAACTGGTTAAATAAATTATTTAAAGGACTTGGATTTTCTCTGACTGCTTGGTTGGCCTTACTTTTGTAAAGTATAATTGGGATCACAGTAATAATTGTGATTATGACACTTGCTTTAAGCTGTGTAAAGAACACAACTGTGAATGCAACTGAGGAACTCACGGGATGTGAGTAAAAGAGCAGAGTGAGGCTTGTGAAGGCTTGAAGGGAAGAGAAGCTTCCCAAGCCTCAAAGAGGGGGAATGTTGCCAGATGAAGAATCATTTGCACCTGCTGGGTTCATACAATGTTTATTCTCCAGAACCCCCTGGCCCCTGGAACCACACAATGCTTATTGTGTAGGAAGCAATCAGCCCAGGTGTGCCAACTTCTACCAGCTCACCAGGCAGTCAGGTATGGCTTTGGGGTCACCAACCACCAGGGACCACCAAAGAGAGCCCCAGGACAGAAGAACAGATGTGCAAAGGGTGGGGGAAAATATGGTAATAATTTTGGGGAAAGATTATCATATGTAAGTTTATTCTGGGACAGTCATTGAATATGTATGTAAAGTACAGGCTATAAACAGGACCTTTCCTGTGCTCAGCATGCACAGCTTTGAGAGGAGCTCTTCCCTGTGCATCTGGCCAAATAAAAAATGCTGCTGCTTAATGCTGCATTGGGGTTAAGGAGGTTTTTATTTTACTGAATTTTTGGTGACACCTCTCTGGCTGTGTCATAGAACCACAGAGCAGCTGTGATGTCAGAAAGGTGCTGTGTGACATCACAGAATGGGTTGTGTGAGGACATCGAGCAGCTGCAACATCATAGAGTCAATGTGTGACATCACAGAGCAGGCTGTGACACAGAGGAGGCTGTGTGACATCACAGAGAGGTGTGACATCACAGGATGGTGATGGGACATGGTAGAGTGGGCTGTGAGATCACAGAGCTGCCTGTGGGACATCACAGAGCGGGCTGTGACACTGCAGGGCAGTTGTGTGACATCACAGAGTGGGCCATGACATCACAGAATGGGTAGTGACAACACAGAGTGGGTTGAGACATCAAAGGGGGGAACTGTGTGACATCACAAGGCAATTGTTACATCACAGGGCAGCCATGACATCACAGACTCGCTGTGTGACATCACAGAGGAGGTAGTGTCCTACCACAGAGAGGGATTTGACATCACAAGATGGCTGTGTGACATCCCAGAGTGGGCTGTGACATCACAGGGTAGTTGTGAGAGGTCACTGGGGAAGTCACTCTGCCCCAGCCCCCCTCACAGTTCCCCCCAGAGAAGTCCAACGCTGCTTGTGCACAGCAGGGTCCCCTGTCCCTCCAGGTCCCCCCTGGCACCTCGGGGTCAAGGCAGGACCTTGCCCTGACCCCAAGCACTGTCCCACCTGCAGGATCTGCTTCCCATCAGCCTCTTCCTCCTGCAGCCCCAAGCCCAGGTTGGTGCTAAACAAAGGGCGCTGGCTCAGGGTCATCCCCCAGTGGGGGCTGTGCACCCCCTCTGCCCTCTCCCCAAATTCCCTCCTGGGGGCAGCAGGAGCTGGGTCAGGAGCCCTGTGGGGAGGGAAAAGGGGGGACACTGGGATGGGGGATCACACGTGCTCTCAGGGACACACATGACCCCTGGGGACACCCTTCACCTTCTCCTGCAGAGCCAGGAGGATGAACTCCAACATGGAGCCCCCAAACCCCAGCAGCACCTTGGGGGGTGGGGTATGGTGGCAGCTTTCGGGGTCTGGGTTTGTCATGGCCACTCAAAAAACCTGTCCCAGCCCCACAGCCACTCCCAGGCCCCTCAAACCACCCAACAGCTCCTCCTAGGATGCCCCAAAACTGCTCCCTGCAATATAAATTGGCCCAAGAGCCACCATAACCCCATTCCCATCTCCCCCTACACACACCCAAATTCTCTCAAAGACACACAGCCCTGCCAGGACCCCAAACCTCTCTCACAGATCCTGCCAAACTCCCTCTCAGCACCACAAATGCCCCCAAAAGCCACAAAAGCCCCTCCCAATCCCCCCAGGATTCCCTAAACCCCCTCCCACCCCCCATGGCACCTACCAGGAGAGGCTGGTAGACAGGAACATCCACAGCTGGGAGCAGCTCAGGCACTTCAGCAGTGATTTGGGCACTTTGTGGGGCACACCCCACATGGGGAGAGGCAGGCCAGGGACTGGGACAGACAACCAGAATTCCTGAACAACAGATGGGCTCAGGTGGACATATTCTGCTGGAACAGCTATGAGACTGTTGTCCTGGCCCCAGCCTGGGCAGCCCCAGAACATCCAAATCCTCATGGATATTCCCCTCAACCCCACATTCACCCCCAAATCCACAGTAAAGTGGTGCAACTTTAGATCTCTTTGTTTCATTTCTTTATTTTACCTCAGCTTTGGTTGTTCTGACAAGGTGATGATGGAAATTATTTAGGTTGGAAAAGACCTCCAAGATCATCCATCATTTCTTGATGCCACCAGAAGAAACAATTACACAGCAGGTAACAATTTTCAGGGTGTAACATTAATAAATCAGCTCTTCCCAATGAATTTCATACGTCAATCTGAGTCCCGATGGATTGTTCCTGCCCCTGTGTTTGTCCAGGTGGCCACAGGGAATCAGGAGGACATGGAAGCCACCAGCCAGGTGCCTTTCCAACCTGAGTATGTTAGTTTTGCGTAGCCCAGAACATCAGCAAGATATCTTTAGCATCTAGGGGAAACTCAAAGCCTTCAAAAGCTGTTGTGGTAGGCCTGAAGAAGTGGCTGAAGGGTTGGGAGAAAACTCACCCCTGTGTTCATGAGTTGGTTTTGCTTAGCCCAGTTTTTGCTAGTGGGTGGGGAGGGGCACAAAAATGGCTCCTGTGTGTCCTGCATGAATGTTCTAGAAGTTTTCACCATGTCCAGCAGAGCCAATCTCTGATGGCTCTGAAGATGATGGACATGCTGCTGGCCAAGTCTGGGCCAATTAGAGATGTTGGTTACACCTCTGGGATATCATATTTAAGAAGAAGTCAAATCAATGTGAGCAAGCACTTCTTTTTAGACAGAGGATGAGGAGGAGGTGAGAATATGTGAGGAAAAACATCATGGAGACATCAAGGTCAGTGGAGAAGGTGGGGGAGGAGGTGCTCCAGGCACCAGAGCTGAAAATCCTCTGCTGGCCGTGGTGAGGACCATGGGGAAGCAGGTTGTCCCCCTGCAGCCCATGGGGTCCAGGGGGGGTGCAGAGATCCACCCACAGCCCGTGGGGAGGTGCTCACGCTAGAGGAGCAGGTGGATGCCTGGAGGAAGCTGTGATCCAGTGGGAGTCCCAGTGCAGGGAAAGGCCTTGTTCCTTGGGATGGAAACAGCCTGGCCTGGGCTCAGAGCTCTGAACCCTGTGGACAACTCATGGGGCAGCAGATTCCATCAGCTGCAGCTCAAGAGATTGGAACCACGGCAAAGAAGTTTGCAGAGGACTGTCTCCAGTGGGAGGGACCCATGGCTAAGTAGAGGACTCCTCTCCCTAAACATAGGAAGAAATTTTAGTCATGGACTGACCAAAAAAACCCATACCCTGCCTACCACAACCCCCTGTGCTATTGGTGGAAAAGAGGGAGGGGGTGAGCAGAGAAACAGTGTATTAAGAGCTTATATTTAGTTCTCATTTGCCTCCTCTGATTCTGTTTAGAGTTACGTTACCAGTAAATCACTTTGACACTTTTAAGTTCTCAGCCTGTTTTACCCTTCACTGCATCCTGCCTGGTTCATTATCTCCACTCATGAGCCCTGTTTGTATGTGTGTGTGTGTGTGTGTGTCTGTTAGGGTTTTTATTCCCCACTCCTCTGCACAGCTGCAGCAGGGGAGAGAAGAAAAAGCAGATTTCATAGGTGCCTGGCATTTGGCCAGGGTCAAACCACAACACTGGGTCACTGGCAGTGTGGGTCACCAGGGCTCTTCCCAATGAGGGTCCTCTGATGGGGGATGAATACGGAGCAGTGCATGAAGCTCTTCCCCCACCCGGGGCACTCGCAGGGCTTCCCTTACCGGTGGCTCCGTTGGTGTTTGGTCAACTTAGAGCTCTGGGTGAAGCTCTTCCCACACTCAGGACACTCATAGGGTCTCTCCCCTGTGTGGATGCGCCGGTGGGTGATGAGGGTGGAGTTGTGCTTGAAGCCCTTCCTGCAGTCGGGGCAGCGGAAGGGCCTCTCGTCTGTGTGAATTCGCTGATGACTGAGGAGATGGGAGCTGGTCTGAAACCTCTTCCCACACTCGGAACACTCGTAGGGCCTCTCCCCAGTGTGGATCCTCTTGTGACGGATCAGGGTGGAGCTCCGGCTGAAGCTCTTCCCACATTCCCCACACTCATAGGGCCTCTCCCCTGTGTGGATCCTCTGGTGGCAGATCAGGGTTGATCTGTGGCTGAAGCTCTTCCCACATTCCCCACACTCGTAGGGCTTCTCCCCTGTGTGGATCGGCTGGTGATCCATAAGCTGGGAGATCTTTCTGAAGCTCTTCCCACATTCCCCACACTCATAGGGCTTCTCGGTCTCAAGAAGCTTCTCAGGAATTTCCAGCTCCGAAATCTGGCTGAAGCTCTTGCCAACTTCCTGGCACAGGGTGGGTCTTTGATCTTCAGAGCACCCTGGGCTGGGTTTGCAGCCCCTCCTTGTGCAGCATCTCTGGGGCTTTTCCTCCCGGTTGGATTCCTGGGTCATGGAGCTGCTCAAAATGGCCTCTTCCATGAGGTTCTGCCGTAAGGACTTGTCCTCCCTGGTCTCTCTCCTCAGCTTGTTGTCTGGGGAAGGAAGGACAAGGAGAGGATTTGGGATTTGCCTCCATGCCAGAGGGAAGGGGAAGGAGATCCCCCCAATCCATCCCTACCAGGACAGAGTCAGCAGCAGGGTTGTCCTGCAGCCAGGGGTGATGCTGGGCTGGGAGATGGAGGAGAAGAGAGCAGGAAAGGGGCAGTGACTTCCTCCTCACCTGCCTGGCTGTCCTGGCGCATCTTCCTCTTCCTCGCAGCTTCCTCCTTCTCCATCTGGCCAAGTTTTGGGAATTGGAAATCCTCGTTTGGGTAAAAGAAAGGTGTGAGTGCCTTGGGTTATGGGTTCCTCCTGCCCAAGTCTATCTCTAGAAGTCACCGGGTGTTTTGTGTCTATAAAATCCTCCGAAAATAAGAATGAGTTCAGAAAAAGCCTCCCAGGAGTTCCCCCTTTCCAGTCTCCTGTTTTTGGGGTTCTGGGGTTTCCCATTCTCAAAGCTGCTGGGGCTACCATGGGTCCTGGGGATCCCCTTCTCCTGGGTCCTGATTAGGGATGCTGTGGGGTTTCAGTGCTCCCAGGGGTCCCTTCTTCCCTGATTGTGCTTTGGCTCCAAGGGCTCCCAGGGTCCCCCTCTTCAGGCTCCCCCCACTCCAGGCACTCGGGGCTTCCCCCTGTCCCCATCACCTCTTTCAGTGTCACAGTGTCCCAGCCCTGCCTCATCTCCAGCCTCCCCCACCCCTCCAGGCTGCCAGGGGTCCCCCAGCTCCGGTATTGCCTCTCTCTGCTCTCTCCACTTGGGGAGTACAACGTTCCACCCTCCCAGCTCTCTCAGGGATCCCCAAAACTGATGTCCTGTCCTGCTGATAGCAAGCAATTCCCAAATGGACTCCCAATATTCCACCAAAGGTGCATTTATGGCTCAGCTTTGGAGTCCTGCAAGATCCAAACATACCCTCTGGCCCAAAAAATCCCCACCAGGGGCATGCAAAGATATCTGGCACTCACTTCCAGAATCTGCAAGTTCCAAACACCCTCAAAAACTAACACCCTCCCAGAGAGCCCCCTGATAGCTTTGGGGTGAGCTTCCCCTCCCTGGTAACCTGTGGAATGCAGGGGGGGCAATGATCCCAGAGCCAGGGTTGCTGCAGACACAGTGGGTGGTGAAATCTCATGGTTCTCCTGATCCTCCTTTTCCTGCTCCTCCTCCTCTCTCCCTCCTCTTCCTCCCGCTCCTCCTCTGCTAACACCCCAGACCCCCATTCCCCACCCTCCTCTGATCCACGGCTGCTGCAGCACTGGCTGCTGGGTGGGGGGAACCCCCCGATCAGCCCCAGGGATGGACAGGGGGCTTGGGGACCCCCAGTGCAGATCCACCTCCCCCAGAGCCCCAGGGAATTGCTGCAGGGATCCAATGCTGGGGGACAGGGCTGGAGCCCCATGGAACTGCCCTGCTTCCGTGCCAACCCCACCTTTCCCTCCCCTCTCCTCCCCTTTCCCATCCTTCTCCCAATCCACAGACCCCTCCCAACTCAACTGGCGTGTCCCATCCCCCTCCCGCTCTCTTTGGGGGTCACAGCCCCCTTTTTTCCCTTGCTCTTCTACCCTTGCACCATCATTCCCTTAATCCCAACACCCCCTCCCCTACTGGGGGTTCCAGGCCCCTCCTGCCCACTCTGGGGGTCCCAATCCCCATCTCGCTCCATTTGGGCTCCCAGCCCCGCTTCTCACCGCGCCCCCTGCTCAC
Source organism: Lichenostomus cassidix (assembly GCF_008360975.1). Lineage (NCBI taxonomy): Eukaryota > Metazoa > Chordata > Aves > Passeriformes > Meliphagidae > Lichenostomus > Lichenostomus cassidix. The sequence continues at coordinate 653,462 of NW_028147635.1, read as the reverse complement.
CCCGCGGCCTGGGGGACTCCCAGCGCCCCCAGTGCCACCAGTAGGGCCCCAGCGGCCCCCACACGCTCTTGCCGTGCCCAGCGCCGGTTTTGCAGGTGCCCAGAGCCCCAAAGCAGCCCAAAGCGCTCTGCCCTGGGGGGTCCCCAAAGCGGCCCCGCCCCGCGCGGCACTGGCAGCACCAGTCCGGAGCAGTGCGCAGCGCGGGCGGGCGGCATCAGCCGTGCCGGGCAGGGCCGGGCAATGCCCGCGGGGCTCCCCCCGCACTCGGCCCCCAGTTGCCGGGACAGCAAGGGGGGCCCGGCCTGGGCGCCCCCCATCTCCCCTCTCCCCAAATTCCGCTCTGGGAGGCGCTGGGGGCGAGGGGGGGAGCAGGTGGGGTCCAGAGGTTCCGGAGCCACGTGTCCCCCGCTGCCAGCGCCACCCCCGGAGGATCAGGGGTACCCCAAAAGTCCCTCACAGCTGCCGGACACCCCGCAAGCCCCTAAGGAGTGGGGTCCCCCCGGCTTCATCACCTCCAACCTTTGGCTGCCTCATCCCAGGCCCCATCCCACCCATCCCCCTCCCCCAGACTTCATCCCACACCCCAATCCACATCCAACCCTTCCCGAGCCCATCCCATCCCCTCCCATCCCATCCCATCCCATCCCATCCCATCCCATCCCATCCCTCCCAGCAGAGACCACCTGGATCCCCTAAAAATTCCACATGCTGGGGACTCCCCCATATGCCCCCAAGGGGGCACTTGCAAGTCACATTTGGAGTCCTGCAAGATCCAAAAATCCGCCCCCTCCCTCCCCATTGCCCCTCCCGCCCAAAAAACCCCTACCGTGCAGCCAACAAAGATATTTGGGGTTACGTGCTGCAGTCCTACAAGGTCCAAAAATCCCCCCCTCCCAAAAACAACCCCAGGCATCGCCCAAGATATTTGGGCCGAGCTCCCCCTGCCCGCTCACCTGTGGGATGTCCCGGGGGGGCGACGCTCCCGGGCCGAGGGTTGCAGACACAAAGAACAATAACTCCTGCTCTGTACCTTTGGGTGCTCAGTGTGTCTGCTGGGAGCCTCCTCAAGGGCTTTCAGCCACTGCTCAGCCCATGGACAGCAGCAGCAGCACCTTTGCAGGGCCCAGCAGGGCTCTTGCCAGCTGCCCTTGCCCACCTGCACACAGAGCCTCCCCCAGGCAGGGCCCTGCAGACAGGCAGGTTTCTGTAGGGCCAGGCGAGTGCACAGAGGGTGGGATGGGCTCTGTGAGCGCTGACAGGGACAAGGCTCCTCTCAGGAGGAACATGTGCAGCACAGGGAGATGATGAGGGAAGGAGAGGGAGCTGAACAGAGCAATGCTGTGGGCAGGAGGGCACTGTTGGTGTGTGGGAGGTGCCGTGCACAGCTGGGGACAGGGAACACTGTCCTGAGTGCCAGGCTGTCCCTGCCCTGCCCTCTCAGGCACAGCACCACAACATCTTCTCTTGTTTCTGCATTCCTCTGATACTGTCACTGTTATCTGGTGCTCTCAGGGAGGCTCTGGGCTTTGCAGCAGCTGAGGCAGGCACTGCCCTTGGGATTCCTCCCAGGCAGCTGTGTCCATGGGAATGGGGTGTCCAAGCTTCCCTGTGACCTGTGGGGCTGTGGGCAAAGCAGTCCCTGGGAAAGGGGAAGGAGCTGAGCCTCCCTCCCTGAGATGCCATCATGAGCACACCTGGGGATCTCCTTGCTGTGTCCTTCCAAGCTCTGAGCTTCCCTCCTGGGTGCAAATCTGTGCCAGAGCCTCTTAGAGTTCCCTGAATGCCCCATGGGGAAGTGCAGAGATGCCACAAGTGAGGAAATGCTGTTGGGTTTGCCAAGGTAACAGTGAGTGTCCTTGGCAGAAGGAGGGGCTGAGACCTTGCTGAGAGACCTTTGGAGAGGGTGAGACATTCAGTGATCCCTCTGCTCTCAGCAGGGTCTGGTTTCTTCCCAGGGCGACAGGGGAGTGTGATTGTGCTGTGATTGCATTAAAGGTGCAAACCCAGGGCAGTTGGGAACAAGCCCATCCAGCCCCTCACCTTGCCCTGAGCCACAGGGAATCCCTTTGCTTCTCACATCTCTCAGTGGCAAACTCTGAGTATAGCAGAAATGCTGGGGATTTCTGACCTCAGAGAACCAGGAATGATGTGTGGGTAGGAAAAGATTCCTTAAAACTCCCTCCTGCTATCCTGTGGAACTGCAAGTGAAAATGCTACCAAGCCTTTCTGCATTAGGAGGGATTCCCCTGACAAATTCTGAATATTCAGCCTTGTCCCTCTGCCCCATGGCCACAATCCCAGGGCAGCAGGGCAGGGATGGCTCCTGGAGAGCCCCACGCACAGGCCTGGCTGCTCATGGCACACTCAGACAGCAAAAGTGGAGCTCAGGCAGGAACCTGGATGAAGGTTTTCCCAGAGAAGCAACAAGGGTGGATGACTCCCAGCGGGACAGTCTGCAGGGAATGGCACAGCTTTGGCTCAAAGCAGCCTCTCCTAACTTGTCACTGTCCTTTTCTCCATCAACAGGTCCCCATGGCCAGACACAGCAAATGTCCAACAGCAGCTCCATCACCCACTTCCGCCTCCTGGCATTTGCAGACATGCAGCAGCTGCAGCTCCTGCACTTCTGCCTCTTGCTGGGCATCTCCCTGGCTGCCCTCCTGGCCAACAGCCTCATCATCAGCGCCGTAGCCTGCGGCCACCACCTGCACACCGCATGTTCTTCTTCCTGCTCTGCCTGGCCCTCACTGACCTGGGCTCCATCTGCTCCACTGTCCCCAAAGGCATGCACAATTCCCTCTGGGACACCAGGGACATCTCCTATGAATGATGTGCTGCTCAGCTGTTTATTTTTGTTTTTTTTCATTTCAGCAGATTATTATCTCCTCACCATCATGTGTTATGACCACTCTGTGTCCATCTGCAAACCCCTGCACTGTGGGACCCTCCTGGGCAGCAGAGCTTGTGCCCACATGGCAGCAGCTGCCTGGGCCAGTGGCTTTCTCACTTCTCTGCTGCACACAGCCAATACATTTTCCCTTCCCCTGTGCCAGGGTAATGCCCTGGGCCAGTTCTTCTGTGAAGTGCCCCAGATCCTCAAGCTCTCCTGTGCACACTCCAGCCTCAGGGAACTTTGGCTCATGGTCATTACTGCTTGGATATCTTCTGGCTGTTTTGTGTTCATTGTTTTCTCCTATGTGCAGATCTTCAGGGCTGTGCTGAGGATCCCCTCTGAGCAGGGACAGCACAAAGCCTTTTCCACATGCCTCCCTCACCTGGCCGTGGTCTCCCTGGTTATCAGCACTGCCATGTTTACCTACCTGAAGCCCTCCTTCCATCTCTCCTCATCCCTGGATCTGGTGGTATCAGTTCTGTACTCGGTGGTGCCTCCAGCACTGAACCCCCTCATCTCCAGCCTGAGGAACCAGGAGCTCAAGAAAGCTCTCAGAGGACTGATTTTTGGATGCTTTTCAACTATCCCAGACTACCTGCTTTCCTCTGTCACTGGGTCCTGGTTCACATCATGACAAGGCCAAGTCTCTCCTTATTTACATTGTTTCTGCTTCTGATGGTGTTGTCTTCAAAGCAATGGTATTATTCATTCTCTCCAATTTAATTATCCCTTCATCTTTTGTAACCCAGAGACTTCATGTAAGTGAGGAGTCTCAAGTATTTAAGTGAAATAAATGAACCTTTAACAATGTTTTTGTTAGTTTTGTACTATGCTCATCATATCAGGAATGAACAGAGCAGGAACAGCTCTTGAGGGCCATAAGGCTGTTATGTTGGCCTGGGGAGATGGGATGGCAGAAGGGGCTGCAGAGCTCTCAGGATCTTCTGGCCAGGAGAGCAGGGGACACATGGAGCCTCCTCTTCCTTTGGCCAGGCACATTCCCCCATCGGTGGGGCTGAGTCCTCTGGGAGCTGCAGCTGCTGCTGTGCCCTGGAGAGGGGCTGAGGCCGTGGGGCCAGTGCCCAGAGCAGCCTGGCCTGAGCAGGGCTGTGGGACCAGAGGCGGCTGGGCTGTGCTGGGGAGAGCCCCTTGGTGCTGCAGAGAGCTCAGGGCAGCTGGGAGAGCTTGAGGGGGAGCTGGGCTGGGCTGAGAGAAGCTGGCAGAGAAACCCATCAGTGTCCATCTCAGCCTGTGTGAGCGTGCAGGGGGAGGACTGAGCCCAGGGCTTGTGGGGCAGAGCCAGGGCCTGGGGAAGGGATGGAAAACAGGCAAGTGGCCAAGAGAGGAGGCTGCTCTGTGCCCTTGGTGGCACAGACAGAGCAGGGAGGGGGCCCAGGACATTTGTCAGCCCAGCCTCTGTCCCCAGCCGTTGCCAGCCCTGGCTGCTCAGCCCAGGTTTGCAGGTGAGTTTGGCTGTGCCCCAGCTCCATCCTGCTGCAGGGCTCAGGGCCTGTTCCCGGCAATGGCCAGCCCTGCACAGCCTCTCTGCTGGCCCCAAGCCTGGCAAAGCTATTTTGAATGTTAATGAGCCCTTAAGCACTGAATTCCTGAAGATCTGAAGGCTGAACAAGCCTCTGGAAAAGTAAAATTCAGCAGCAACCTCCAAGTTGCTGAGGATGTCAGCAGCCCCCACTGAGGCCATCCCTGCCAAGAGACTGTGGGGGCAATGAGCAGACAAGGAGAGCATCCCTGGGGCTGGGGAAGCAGAATGCAGAGGCACCACTGGGTCCAGGTGGGAAATGAACTGTGGAATGTGACTGTGAAAGTCCTGCCTGGGCTGTGCCAAGCAGGACAGCCAAGCCCTGACTCCCATGCCCTGGGAATGGGGCTCTGTGGCCTCACAGGATGCTTGTGGCTCTCCTGGGAGCAGTGGGTTGTGGGCTGTGGAATGGTGAGTGCAGGTGTAAGGCCCCAAACAACTCTCTCAACAAGACCTTTGAAAGGAATTACAGTTGTTTGTGGACTCTGAGTACAAGGCAATATTGCTGTGGGAACAATCCCTGGATGGAAGGAAATGTGGTGGTGAAATCCCAATTCTGGCCATGGGTGCCTGGAGGAGAAGGACAGTTCTTTTCCACATGAAGGACAGCAGAGAGCCCCAGTGTTTCAGTGGCAGATGAGAAGCGACTCTCAACATGTCAAGGTTGGCTGGAGCAGTCAGGTAGCCCCCGGGAGGCCAAACCAGGCAGACCTGTGCCATGTTCCCTTGGTTTTATGGGGCCCTGTAGTGTCACTATGGCCCCTTGCTCCCATGGGGGTTCATAGTGTCACAGTGGTCTTTGGTTCCACAATGTCACTATTAAGCATTGATTATATGAGGTCACTCTGTGTCACCATGGAGCTTTGGTTCCATGCAGCCCTGCAGTGACACAATGGACCCTTGGTTCCATGAGGCTGTGAAGTGTCTCAATATTCTCTCCATGGTTCCATGAGGCCTTGCAGTGTCCCAATGGACCTTCGGCTCCATGGGGTCTCACAGTGTCACAATGGTCTCCTGTGGTTCCACAGTGTCACAATGGACTCTTGGTTCTATAAGGCACTGCAGTGTCCCAGTGGCCTCTTGGTTTGATGAGGTCCTGTAGGGTCACAGTGGCCCCTTTGCTTGCATGAGGCCCAGCAGTGTCAAATTGCCCCTTGGTTCCACAAGCCTTGCAGTGTCACAATGGACTCTTGGTTCCATGGAACCACACACAGTCAGTATGGTCCCCTTGGTTCCATGAGGCCCTGCAATGTCACAGTGGTCTCCATGATTCCATGAGGCTCAGCAGTGTCCCAATGGTCCCTCGGTCCCACAAGGCCCCACAGTGTCACAATGGTCTCCTTAGTTCCATGGGGCCCTGGGGTGGTGCATTCCCAGACAGAGTCTCAAGAAAAAAGGGAGATTTGATAGATAACATAGAGAATAGCAAATAATGAGGCATGTTTGAAAAGGAATGTGAATTACAGGTCTGAGTAATGAACTTGTAGAGTACTTAATTGAAGATCAAGAGGCTATGCCTTTATGCCTAATACCTAAATCTAAGGTTATATCATTGAAAGAATTGTTATGAAAGTTGTAGTTTATCTGTAGGTCAAAGGACTTCTTGAACTACCAAGGCCTGAACTACAGGCCCTGAGCCAAAGGTGACCTCTAGATGAACCTTCCAACTAATGTTTATATTTGTATCTGCTAATTAACAAAATGATCTTTGTAGCTGTGATGAAATATGGATTTACCTTTCTGTATTTAGAAACTGGACAAAGCCACATCTGGCCTTCTTTGCGAGTGTAGGATCAAAGTCAACTCCCTTGGAGCCTTGGAGGCTCCAGGCTTCCTCCTGGAGCCATGGACAGGCTTTGGGAGAAACCAAACAGGAGAATGAATCCAGATGTTCCTGCACTAGAAGTGTGGAACAGTTCAGTTTGTGGAACAGCTGTCAGTTTGTTTGTTCTGCACTATCCAAGCTGGGTCCTCTCCCAGCGAGGTTAGAAGCCTCACCTGTGGGTGGACACAGCTGCAGGAATTCCCAGTGTCCAGAGTGGCTCTGCAGTCCTTGGCTGTGACAGCTTCCCCAGCTGATGTGTGGGGCTGGGTGATGGTAAAGTCTGAGGGTAACTGGTGATGGATCTTTCTAAATCCCTTCAGGCAATCTTTGGTAGAGATGATTGGGTGCATTGTTGATCTTATCCTTTTGTAATTCTTTGCTAATGATTCTGTGCATTGCTGAGCTTATCCTTTTGTAATTCTTTGCAGTTTTGTGTTATAATAAATTACACTGTTCCCTGAGTTGGTGTCTCTGTCTTTGGTAATGACACTGCCCACCAGCAAAACAGACACTGAGGGCCCCATAGAACCAAAGAGGCATTGTGACACTGCAGGGCCTCGTGTAACCCAGGGGACCATGGTGACACTGTGGGGCTTAAAGGAACCAAGATGCCATTGTGACACTGTGGGGCCCCATGAAGATAAGGAGACCATTGTGACATTGCAACGCCTCATGGAGCCAAGGGGCCATTGTGACATCATGGGGCCCTAACCAACCAAGGGACACTGTGACACTGTGGAGCACCATGGAACCAAGGAGAGCATTGTGACATTTTGGGGCTTCATGCAGCCCAGGGTCCACTGTGATACTGCAGAACCAAGGAGACCTTTCTGGGGTCCTTCTGGGCCCCATAGAAACAAGGGCCATTGTGACACTGTGGGGCATCATGGAACCAAGGGGCCATTGTGACACTGCAGGGCCTTCTGGAACAGTGGAGACCATTTGGACACTTCAGGGCCTCGTGGAGCCAAGGGGCCATTGTGACACTCTGGGGGCCCATGGAATAAGGGAGATCATTGTGACACACTGGGGCTCCATGGAACCATTCTGACACTGCAGGGACTTGAATAACCAAGGGTCCATTGTTATCCTCTCCCTGGCACTGCCCAGTCCAGCCTCTCCTTACTTCTGCCCCAGCCCAGCAGAGCAGCCCAGTCCTATCTGGCCTTGCAGCAAGAATGGGAAGCAATGGAGGTCAGGGACAGTGACTCTGTGTCTGGAATGCTCAGGAGATCCTCAGCTCTGGCATCTCCTGCAGCCCCAGGACAGCCCCACTGCCCAGGACAGCAGCAGAGAGTTTGCCCCGGGGCTCCTCAGGCAGCTCCTGCTGCCCCAGCTCTTGCCAGGACTCCTGTGCACACACACAAGGGCTCCTGCTCTTCTCCTGGCACATCCCAGCTGCCCACAGAGCCTTTCCCAGGGGATCACGGCTGTGCTGGCCTGAGCAGCCATTGCTGCAGCCCCTGCCCTGCTCCCCACAGCCCCACAGAGCTGGCGGTGCTGCTCTGCAGAGCACGGGGGCTGTGCTGCCCAGGGCCATGGGCTGCCTCTGCTGGGCTCTGCTGCTCCAGCTGGGACACACAGGCAGCTGATGGTGCTCCCTGCACTCAGCCCTCCCACACGAGCTCTGCTGGAGCCATGGAGGCTGCTCAGAGCTGCCTGCCTTGTTCCAGGCCTGCCAGATGGCCTTGGGGCTGCCCTGGATCCTCCTCTGGAAGTTCCCTGAGGCTCAGAGGAGGCACTGCCCACACTCCTTTCCCTGTCCCTGCTGTGTCCCCTGGGGCTGCAGAGCTCTCATGGGTCACAGCAGACATTCAGTCCTTTATCCCTGGGTGACCCCAGCCTGGACAGGCCTGTGCCCAGTGAGCTCCACTCACTGCTGACCCCTGGCACACACTGTCCTTGCAGGTCCCCTGTGTTCTCCTGGCAGCTCCCAAGTGCCTCCAGACAAACATTCCCCTGCCAGCAGCCCTGGCACAAGCTGGAGAGCCCCAGGAAGGTTCATCACAGACCATTCACCATCTGATGGCCACTGTCTACCAACAAGCAAAACCTGACCCACCCCTGAGTCCACAGTGGGGCCCTGAACTCATCCCACTGAGCCCTGGGAGAACAAGCAAAACACTGGGACCCTTAGATTCTATTGCTGTGGCAACTATGGAATAAAACCTGATTCTAATTGCAGTGCCCTCAGGAGATGCCCTTTGCTGCTGGCACTGCTGTGGTGGAGCCCAGCTGTGTCCCAGCAGTGCCCATGGCCTGTCCCTGCCTGTGCTCACAGCACAGACACGCAGCAGGACTGTGACCAAGCTGCCAGAGCACTCAGGCCTTACACCCACAGAAGGGCTGGGAAGGAGAGTGTGGAGCTGGGAAGAGCAGCTCTGAAAGGAGCAAGTGCTGCTGCTCCCTGGCCGTGCTGCTGTGCTGGGACTGGCTTCCTCTTCTCCCCGATAACTTCATGCAGGTCTCAGAGTTCAGATCCCACAGAAACAAGGCACAGCAAGGCAGTTTATTTTGTTCAAATATAGCAATAGCACAAATCCTGGTATACAGGACTTCCGGGTCAAACTCAAGAAGCATACAGTGAATGAGATGGGGGATGAATAAGCAAATTGAATTGAGCACAACATTATGACAAGAACCCACTGACCACCACCAAAGACCTGGGAAAGCAAGTTAGGCCTGTCATGACTGACATTAAGCAAACTATGCCGCAGAAACAAGGCACTTTTTTGCTTCTGAAAAGCATCCAGTCATCAATTTCCTAAGGGCATCCTGCAGTTCCTGGTTCCTGAGGCTATAGATGAGGGGATTCAGTACTGGAGGAACCATCAAGTACAGAACTGACAGTGCCAGATCCAGAGATGGGGAAGACATTGAAAGTGGCTTCAGGTAGGCAAAAAATGAGGTGGTGATAACCAAGGAGACCACAGCCAGGTGAGGGAGGCATGTGGAAAAGGCTTTGTGCCGTCCCTGCTCAGACAGGATCCTCAGCACAGCCCTGAAGATCTGCACATAGGAGAAAACTATGAACACAAAACAACCAAATAACAGAAAAGCACTAATCACAATGAGCCAAAGTTCCCTGAGGTATGATTTGGAGCAGGAGAGCTTGAGGATCTGGGGCACTTCACAGAAGAACTGGCCCAGGGCATTGCCCTGGCACAGGGGCAGGGAAAATGTATTGGCTGTGTGCAGCAGAGCAGTGAGAAAGCCACTGGCCCAGGCAGCTGCTGCCATGTGGGCACAAGCTCTGCTGCCCAGGAGGGTCCCACAGTGCAGGGGTTTGCAGATGGACCCAGAGCAGTCATAACACATGATGGTGAGGGCATAATACTCTGCTGAAATGAAAAAACCAAAAATAAATAGTTGGGCAGCACATCCTGCATGGGAGATATTCCTGGCGTCCCAGAGGGAATTGTGCACTGTCCCACTGGGACTCATCCACCCGTGTTCCTTCTCTGGGAAAACCTTCATCCAGGTCCCTGCCTGAGCTCCACTTGTGCTGTCTGAGTGTGCCATGAGCAGCCAGGCCTGTGCGTGGGGCTCTCGAGGAGCCATCCCTGCCCTGCTGCCCTGGGATTGTGGCCATGGGGCAGAGGGACAAGGCTGAATATTCAGAATTTGTCAGGGGAATCCCTCCTAATGCAGAAAGGCTTAGTAGCAATCTGCACTTCCAATTCTAAAGGATGTGGATGGCAGGAGTGAGTTTCAGCTATTTGTTTTCCTACCCACACATCATTCCTGGTTCTCAGAGGTTAAGAAATCCCCAGCATTTCTGCTGTACTCAGAGTTTGACACTGAGAAATGTGAGAGGCAAAGGGATTCCCTGAGGCTCAGGTGAGGGGCTGGATGGGCTTGTTCCCCACTGCCCTGGGTTTGCACCTTTGGCTGCAATCAGAGCACAATCACACTCCCCTGTCACCCTGGGAAGAAACCAGACCCTGCTGAGAGCAGAGGGATCACTGAATGTCTCACCCTCTCCAAAGGTCTCTCAGCAAGGTCTCAGCCCCTCCTTCTGCCAAGGACACTCACTGTTACCTTGGCAAACCCAACAGCATTTCCTCACTTGTGGCATCTCTGCACTTCCCCATGGGGCATTCAGGGAACTCTGAGAGGCTCTGGCACAGATTTGCACCCAGGAGGGAAGCTCAGAGCTTGGAAGGACACAGCAAGGAGATCCCCAGGTGTGCTCATGATGGCATCTCAGGGAGGGAGGCTCAGCTCCTTCCCCTTTCCCAGGGACTGCTTTGCCCACAGCCCCACAGGTCACAGGGAAGCTTGGACACCCCATTCCCATGGACACAGCTGCCTGGGAGGAATCCCAAGGGCAGTGCCTGCCTCAGCTGCTGCAAAGCCCAGAGCCTCCCTGAGAGCACCAGATAACAGTGACAGTATCAGAGGAATGCAGAAACAAGAGAAGATGTTGTGGTGCTGTGCCTGAGAGGGCAGGGCAGGGACAGCCTGGCACTCAGGACAGTGTTCCCTGTCCCCAGCTGTGCACGGCACGTCCCACACACCAACAGTGCCCTCCTGCCCACAGCATTGCTCTGTTCAGCTCCCTCTCCTTCCCTCATCATCTCCCTGTGCTGCACATGTTCCTCCTGAGAGGAGCCTTGTCCCTGTCAGTGCTCACAGAGCCCATCCCACCCTCTGTGCACTCGCCTGGCCCTACAGAAACCTGCCTGTCTGCAGGGCCCTGCCTGGGGGAGGCTCTGTGTGCAGGTGGGCAAGGGCAGCTGGCAAGAGCCCTGCTGGGCCCTGCAAAGGTGCTGCTGCTGCTGTCCTTGGGCTGAGCAGTGGCTGAAGGCCCTTGAGGAGGCTCCCAGCAGACACACTGAGCACCCAAAGGTACAGAGCAGGAGTTATTGTTCTTTGTGTCTGCAACCCTCGGCCCGGGAGCATCGCCCCCCCGGGACATCCCACAGGTGAGCGGGCAGGGGGAGCTCGGCCCAAATATCTTGGGCAATGCCTGGGCTTCTTTTTGGGAGGGGGGATTTTTGGACCTTGTAGGACTGCAGCACCTAACCCCAAATATCTTCATTGGCTGCCTGGAGGGTTTTTTTTGGGGGGGAGGGGGGCGGGGACGGGGTGGATATTTGGATCTTGCAGGACTCCAAATGTGAGTCGCAAATGCCTCTTGGGGGAATATGGGGGAGTCCCCAGCACGTGGGATTTTTAGGGGATTCCGGTGGCATCTGCCGGAGGCATGGGATGGGATGGGATGGGATGGGATGGGATGGGATGGGATGGGATGGGATGAGGCCTGGGAAGGGTTGGATGTGTATTGGGGAGTGGGATGAAGTCTGGGGCAGGGGGATGGGTGGGATGGAGCCTGGGATGAGGCAGCCGAAGGTTGGGGGTGATGAAGCCGGGGGGACCCCACTCCTTAGGGGCTTGTGGGGTATCCGGCAGCTGTGAGGGAGTTTTGGGGTACCCCTGATCCTTCGGGGGTGGCACTGGCAGCGGGGGGACACGTGGCTCCGGAACCTCTGGACCCCATCTGCGCCCCCCCTCGCCCCCAGCGCCCCCGGGAGCGGACTTTGGGGAGGGGGGAGGTGGGGGGCGCCCAGGCCGGGCCCCCCTTGCTGTCCCGGCAACTGGGGGCCGAGTGCGGGGGGAGCCCCGCGGGCATTGCCCGGCCCTGCCCGGCACGGCTGATGCCGCCCGCCCGCGCTGCGCACTGCTCCGGACTGGTGCTGCCAGTGCCGCGCGGGGCGGGGCCGCTTTGGGGACCCCCCAGGGCAGAGCGCTTTGGGCTGCTTTGGGGCTCTGGGCACCTGCAAAACCGGCGCTGGGCACGGCAAGAGCGTGTGGGGGCAGCTGGGGCCCTACTGGTGGCACTGGTGGCGCTGGGAGTCCCCCCGGCCGCGGGGTGAGCGGGGGGCGCGGTGAGAAGGGGGGCTGGGAGCCCAAATGGAGCGAGATGGGGATTGGGACCCCCAGAGTGGGCAGGAGGGGTCTGGAACCCCCAAAACCAATCATAGGGGAGGGGGTGTTGGGATTGAGGGAATGATGGTGCAAGGGCAGAAGAGCAAGGGAAAAGAGGGGGCTGGGACCCCCAAAGAGAGCGGGAGGGGGATGGGACACCCAAATGGAATCAGAAGGATCTGTGGATTGGGAGAAGGATGGGAAAGGGGAGGAGAGGAGAGGGAAAGGTGGGGTTGGCACGGAAGCAGGGCAGTTCCATGGGGGTCCAGCCCTGTCCCCCAGCATTGGATCCCTGCAGCAATTCCCTGGGGCTCTGGGGGAGGTGGATCTGCACTGGGGGTCCCCAAGCCCCCTGTCCATCCCTGGGACTGATCAGGGGGTTCCCCCCACCCAGCAGCCAGTGCTGCAGCAGCCGTGGGGCAGAGGAGGGTGGGGAATGGGGTTCTGGGGTGGGAGCAGAGGAGGAAGAGGAGGGAGAGAGGAGGAGGACTAGGAAAAGGAGGATCAGGAGAACCATGAGATTTCACCACCCACTGTGTCTGCAGCACCCCTGGCTCTGGGATCATTGCCCGCCCTGCGTTCCACAGGTCATCACAGAGGGGGAGCTCAACCCAAATCTATCGGGGGTCTCTGGTTGGGGTTTTCTTTTTAGAGGGGTTTTTGGAAGTTGCAGATTCGGGAATTAAGCGCCAGATATCTTTGCATGTTCCTGGCAGGGATTTTTTGGGCCAGAGGGTATGTTTGGATCTTGCAGGACTCCAAAGCTGAGCCATAAATGCACCTTTGGTGGAATATTGGGGGTGGTCCATGTGGGAATTTCTTGGTATTGTTAGGACAGGCCATTGGTTTTGGGGATCCCTGGGAGAGCCCAGGGGGGTGGAATGCAGGACTCCCAGAGTGCAGAGAGCAGAGAGGGGCAACACCGGAGCTGGGGGACCCCTGGCAGCCTGGAGGGGTGGGGGAGGCTGGAGATGAGGCAGGGCTGGGACACTGTGACACTGAAAGGGGCAATGGGGAGAGGGGGAAGCCCCGAGTGCCTGGAGTGGGGGGAGCCTGCAGAGGGGACCCTGGGAGCCCTTGGAGCCAAAGCAGAATCAGGGAAGAAGGGACCCCTGGGAGCACCGAAACCCCACAGCATCCCTAATCAGGACCCAGGAGAAGGAGGATCCCTGGGAGCCCCAGCAGCTTTGGGAATGGGAAACCCCAGAACCCCAAAGATGGGAGACTGGAAAGGGGGAACTCCTGGGAGGCTTTTTCTGAACTCATTTTTATTTTAGGAGGATTTTATAGACACAAAACACCTGGTGACTTCTAGAGATAGACTTGGGCGGGAGGAACCCCCAACCCAAGGCACTCACACCTTTTTTTTACCCAAACGAGGATTTCCAGTTCCCAAAACTTGGCCAGATGGAGAAGGAGGAAGCTGTGAGGAAGAGGAAGATGCCCCAGGACAGCCAGGCAGGTGAGGAGGAAGTCACTGCCCCTTTCCTGCTCTCTTCTCCTCCATCTCCCAGCTCAGCATCATCCCTAGCTGCAGGACAACCCTGCTGCTGACTCTGTCCTGGTAGGGATGGACTGGGGGGATCTCCTTCCCCTTCCCTCTGGCATGGAGGCAAATCCCAAATCCTCTCCTTGTCCTTTCTGCCCCAGGCAAAGAGCTGAGGAGAGAGACCAGGGAGGACAAGTCCTTACGGCAGAACCTCATGGAAGAGGCCATTTTGAGCAGCTCCATGACTCTGGAATCCAACCAGGAGGAAAAGTCCCAGAGATGCTGCCTAAGGAGGGGCTGCAAACCCAGCCCAGGGTGCTCTGAAGAGAAAAGACCCACCCTGTGCCAGGAAGTTGGCAAGAGCTTCAGCCAGATTTCGGAGCTGGAGATTCCTGAGAAGCTTCATGAGACCGAGAAGCCCTACGAGTGTGGGGAATGTGGGAAGAGCTTCAGAAAGATCTCCCAGCTTATGGACCACCATCGGATCCACACAGGGGAGAAACCCTATGAGTGTGGGGAATGTGGGAAGAGCTTCAGTCAGAGCTCCACCCTGATCTGTCACAAGAGGATCCACACTGGGGAGAGACCCTATGAGTGTGGGGAATGTGGGAAGAGGTTTCACACCAGCTCAGATCTCCTCCTCCATGAGCGGATTCACACAGACGAGAGGCCCTTCCGTTGCCCTGACTGCAGGAAAGGCTTCAAGCGCAACTCCCACCTCATCACCCACCAGCGCATCCACACAGGGGAGAGACCCTATGAGTGTGGGGAATGTGGGAAGAGCTTCAGCCAGAGCTCCAGCCTGATCTGCCACCAGAGGATCCACACTGGGGAGAGACCCTATGAGTGTCCCGAGTGTGGGAAGAGGTTTCAGACCAGCTCCAATCTCCTCAAGCACCAGCAGATTCACACAGAGGAGAGGCCCTTCCGCTGCCCCGACTGCAGAAAAGGCTTCAAGCGCAACTCCCACCTCATCACCCACCAGCGCATCCACACAGGGGAGAGGCCTTACAAGTATCCTGAGTGTGGGAAGAGCTTCTCCAGGAGCTCTCACTTGACCAGACACCAAGAGAGGCACCAGTAAGGGAAGCCCTGTGAGTGCCCCGAATGGGGAAAAGCTTCATGCACTGCTCGATATTCATCCCCCATCTGAGGACCCTCATTGGGAAGAGCCCTGGTGACCCACACTGCCAGTGACCCAGTGTTGTGGTTTGACCCTGGCCAAATGCCAGGCACTTACGAAATCTGCTTTCTCTTCTCTCCCCTGCTGCAGCTGTGCAGAGCAGAGGGGAAAAAGAAAACCCTAACACACAGACACAGACATACACACACACACACACACACACACACACAGGGGTTATGAGTTGTGATAATGAACCGGGCAGGATGCAGTGAAGGGCAAAACAGGCTGAGAACTTAAAGTTGCAAAGTGATTTCTTGGTAACCTAACCCTAAACAGAGTAAGCTCTTAATACACTACTCACCCCCCTCCTTCTTTCCCACCAATAGCACAGGGGGTTGTGGCTGGCAGGGTATGGGTTTTTTTGGTCAGTCCATGACCAAAATTTCTTCTGCTGTTCAGGGAGAGGAGTCCTCTACTTAGCCATGGGTCCCTCCCACTTGAGACAGTCCTCTGCAAACTTCTTTGCCATGGGTCCAATCTCTCAAGCAGCAGCCACTGGAATCTGCTGCCCCATGAGTTCTTGTCCACAGGGTTCAGAGCTCTGAGCCCAGGCCAGGCTGTTTCCATCCCAAGGAACAAGGCCTTTCCCTGCACTGGGACTCCCACTGGATCACAGCTTCCTCCAGGCATCCACCTGCTCCTCTAGCGTGAGCACCTCCCCATGGGCTGTGGGTGGATCTCTGCACCCCTTGTGGACCCCATGGGCTGCAGGGGGACAACCTGCTTCACCATGGTCCTCACCACGGCCAGCAGAGGATTTTCAGCTCTGGTGCCTGGAGCACCTCCTCTCCCACCTTCTCCACTGACTTTGGTGTCTCCATGTTGTTTTCCCTCACATATTCTCACCTCCTCCTCATCCTCTGTCTAAAAAGAAGTGCTTGCTCACATTGTTCTGATTTCTTCTTAAATATGATATCCCAGAGGTGTAACCAACATCTCTAATTGGCCCAGACTTGGCCAGCAGCATGTCCATCATCTTCAGAGCCATCAGAGATTGGCTCTGCTGGACATGGTGAAAACTTCTAGAACATTCACTCAGGACACACAGGAGCCATTTTTGTGCCCCTCCCCACCTACTAGCAAAAACTGGGCTAAGCAAAACCAACTCATGAACACAGGGGTGAGTTTTCTCCCAACCCTTCAGCCACTTCTTCAGGCCTACCACAACAGCTTTTGAAGGCTTTGAGTTTCCCCTAGATGCTAAAGATATCTTGCTGATGTTCTGGGCTAAGCAAAACTAACATACTCAGGTTGGGAAGGCACCTGGCTGGTGGCTTCCATGGCCTCCTGATTCCCTGTGGCCACCTGGACAAACACAGGGGCAGGAACATCCATCAGGACTCAGATTGACATGCAAAATTCATTGGGAAGAACTGATTTATTAATATTACACCCTAAAAGTTGTTACCTGCTGTGTAATTGTTTCTTGTGGTGGCATCAAGAAATGATGGATGATCTTGGAGGTCTTTTCCAACCTGAATAATTTCCTTCATCACCTTGTCAGAACAACCAAAGCTGAGGTAAAATAAGGGAATTAAACAAAGAGATGTAAAACTGCACCACTTTACTGTGGATTTGGGGGTGAATGTGGGGTTCAGGGGAATATCCATGAGGATTTGGATGTTCTGGGGCTGCCCAGGCTGGGGGACAGGACAACAGTCTCATAGCTGTTCCAGCAGAATGTGTCCACCTGAGCCCATCTGTTGTTCAAGAATTCTGGTTTTCTGTCCCAGTCCCTGGCCTGGGTCTCCCCATGTGAGGTGTGCCCCCCAAAGTGCCCAAATCACTGCTGAAGTGCCTGAGCTGCTCCCAGCTGTGGATGTTCCTGTCTACCAGCCTCTCCTGGTCAGTGCCATGGGGGGTGGGAGGGGGTTTAGGGAATCCTGGGGGAATTAGGAGGGGCTTTTGTGGCTTTTGGGGGCATTTGTGGTGCTGAGAGGGAGTTTGGCAGGCTCTGTGAGAGAGGTTTGGGGTCCTGGCAGGGCTGTGTGACTTGGAGAGAATTTGGGTGGGTGTAGGGGGAGATGGGAATGGGGTATGGTGGCTCTTGGGCCCATTGATATTGCAGGGAGTGGTTTGGGAGCATCCTAGGAGGAGCTGTTGGGTGGTTTGAGGAGCCTGGGAGTGACTTTGGGGCTGGGAGGTGGTTTTTGAGTGGTCATGACAAACCCAGATCCCCAAAGCTGCCACCATACCCCACCCCCCAAGGTGCTGCTGGGGTTTGGGGGCTCCATGTTGGAGTTCATCCTCCTGGCTCTGCGGGAGAAGGTGAAGGGTGTCTGTTAGGGAAGATGAAATAGGAAGGCCTTACAGATATGATAGCCTTGCAAAAGATGATGAGAATATGGAAAATGTGAGCGAGGTTGAAATGAAAACAAGATTCGAGTTGTAGAGTAACTAAGAGAACAATGGTATGACCAAGGCAGGTAATCCCCCTCTTGATAGAACAAGGCCCTCTGCCCAGGCAAGTCCAAGGGTCAGAAACATGACCCCGTATGGTAATGGGACGATTCTTATAGGCTGTATGTAAATGCTGTAGGACTTGTAGTTTGTCTTAGATTGGTTAAAGAAGAGTTGAATATTCAACAGAGAAGACAAGTTATTGTATTGTAAACGGCAAATCGCTCTCTTTTGGCTCTCTTCTTTTTGCTCTCTCTCTCTCTCTCTCCCCTTTCTGCTGGCCTGCTTGGAGTCGCGTCTTGCGACTCACAGGCCTCTCACCCCCACTCTATTTCACAATAAACCTTCATGTTCTAAAACTCATCTTTAGAGATCTCTTGTCCCTATTTTTACCCCCATAACTAAACCCCACGGACTCAATTCTTACAGGTGTCCCCAGGGGTCATGTGTGTCCCTGAGAGCATGTGTGACCCCCCCATCCCAGTGTCACCCCCTTTTCCCTCCCCACAGGGCTCCTGACCCAGCTCCTGCTCCCCCCAGGAGGGAATTTGGGGAGGGGGCAGAGGGGGTGCACAGCCCCCACCGGGGGATGACCCTGAGCCAGCGCCCTTTGTTTAGCAACAACCTGGGCTTGGGGCTGCAGGAGGAAGAGGCCGATGGGAAGCAGATCCTGCAGGTGGGACAGTGCTTGGGGTCAGGGCAAGGTCCTGCCCTGCACACCTGGCTCAGGTGTGACACTACCCCAGGAAGAGAGCGGGACATTCCCATCCCCACGGATCAGGGCTGTGAGCAGCACTTGGAGCACAGACATGGAAATACTGGGAGGAACTGGAAGCACACTGAGGGTGTGAATTATCCCCACCACCACCTTTCCAGGGCAGCCCTGTGATCTGAGAAATGCTCGTTAGGCCTCAGCCTTGGCCAACAGCCCCTGGGCTCAGCTCCTCTGCAGCTGATCACAAACACTGTCTGCTCCCAGGCACTGCTGCTGTCCAACCAGCTCCTGCTTTCTTTAGGAGCAGCCTTGGGAACTGTTTTTCTCCCCTCAGTGGCACAACATCCCTGTTCTCACAGTGTCAGAGAAAGCTGTTGATGCGAAGTGCAGCCAGGATGAAACATTGCTGTGACTAAAACCCATCTCTTGGGGCCCTATCAACAGGGCTCCAAAAGGAGCCCCTTGGAGCTCTCCTGGAGCAGTGAGCTCCCTCTGAGTGGGGCCTCTCCGAGCCGAGAACTCTCCCGTTTGCTGCACTCGGGGCATCCCCGAACAACGAGGGACCCTGGGCCGATCCCCCCACTCCTCCAGGCTCAACCCTTCGCCTGCTGGGGAGATGCAAAAGCATCTGCAGTGAGCATTTCCCTGCCCTCCAGGGCAATGTCTGACAGCTCCCTGGCACTGCCTGTGTCTGTCTGTGTGCACACACGTGTGCCTGTGCTCTGGAAATGGGGAGAAATGCTGCTCTGGGAGGTGTTGAAGTGCCTTGGATATCTGAGTGAGTTAGGCCTGTAAGTGAGGTTCAGTCATAAGGTATGAGCTAAGTGAAATGCTGCTCAGGGTTGTTCTTTTGCTAAGATGTTGAGTTTAAGGTGTAAGTTAAGGTTAATGTAGAAGTAAAGTTCAGTTAAGTTTGAGGGCTGTTAAGCTTTTAAGCCATATTCCTTTTATCCTTGCCCTCACTGTCCTTTTGTCACACACACACACACACACACACACAGGGACAGTTCTTGGTTCATTTCTGGTTTGATTGCCTGGATTTTCATTGGTTCTCTTGTTGCTTTTTTCCCCTGGTGTGCCTGAACTGTGCAGTCAGAAGCAGAGTGACTCTTGCCAAGGAACTTTGTTGTGCTGACACTTAATATTAAATCTGGTGTTTGCTGATCCCTTGCTGGGGATTTTTTAAGTGCTCTCAAGCCCTTGTTTGTAAGAGGTTGAAGGAGCCCTGGGCCAGGCTCTCGCCCTGGGGGACACAAGGACACTGCCAGGGGGTCCCTGTCCCCCTGTCCCACCCCCCAGGGCCCTGTCCCCTCTGTCCCCGTGTCAGTCCCTGGGGGTTGATCTTGTGGAACATCCTCTGGGGGAGGCTGTGGCACTGGGGGGCAGGGGGGACCTGGGGGGACAGGGGACCCTGCTGTGCACGAGCAGCGTTGGACTTGCCTGGGGGAATTGTGAGGGGGGCTGGGGCAGAGTGACCTCTCCAGTGACCTCACATAGCCACTCTGTGATGTCACAGCCCACTCTATGATGTCACAGTTGATACTGTGATGTCATACAACCTGCCCTCAGGTGACACACCACCATTCTGTGATGTCACACCCTCTGTGATGTCACCCAATGACCCTGTGATGTCATCGCCCAATCTGTGACATCACAGCCTGCTCTGTGACATCACACAGCCTGTTCCATGATGTCACAAAGCCAAATTGTGATGTCAAATCCTGCTCTCTGATGTCAGACAGAACCATCCTCTATGATGGCAGAGTCTGCTCTACAACCACACAGCCCTCCTTGTGATGACACAGCCCACTTGGTGTCTGAGCCTGCTTTATGGTGTCACATCACCACCATGTGACATTACATCCTGCCCTGTGATGTCACAGTCAGCTCTGTGATGTCTCAACCCACTCAGTGATGTCACAGCCCGCTGTGACCTCACAGCCTACCTGGGATGTGATGCAGCCACACTGTGATGTCACAGTGCGCTCTGTGATGTCACACAGTCCCCTCCATGACCTCACACAACCCACTCTGTAATGTCACACAGTCCCCTCTATGATGCCATAGCTGGTCCATGACCTCACACAACCTACTCTGTAATATCACACAGCCCCTTTCTGACATCACAGCTGCTCTGTGGCTCTCTGACACAGCCCCAGAGGTGCCCATGGCTATGACACAGCCCCCTCTGGGCCATGGCACAGCCCCTGCCAATGCTGAGCACCTGTGAGCTCTGGGTGTGCCCTGCTCGTGTCCCTGAGATGGCCTGGCAGTGCCCCAGCCCTGCTGGGCTGTGCACAGGAGCTGCTCCTGGGCAGAGCTGTCTCTCTGCAGCGCTGCCGCTTGCCAGGAGCTCCTCTGTGCCAGGAGCCCAGCCCAGCTCAGCAGCACAGCAACAGCACAGGGACTTGAATGACCCTTGTGGGGCTTTGGTGCCGTTTGCCTCAGACTCAGTCCCTCAGAGTATGTTTTAAAAACATCTAAAGAAGTCAAAGTGAGATTTAAATACTGAAGTTTCTTGTGTTAATGGGTTCCACTGAGAGACACAACTGAGAAAGTGTCCCCATGTTATGATCCAATTATTAAGGTTTTTTGGAAATACCTCTGCCTGAATTAAGGTACAAACGAGACCATATGCCAATCAATAGTATGGGTTTTATTTGATAGAAAATATGAGAGAGAGAGGGAAGAAAAGAGAGAAAAAGAGAAGTAGGAAAAGAGGTGGGGGGGTGGGACAGACATGGACAGGGACAAAGAAGTATCACCACTCCGTGGGCCCCACTGGTGTCCTGATGTCCTCTTCCGCTGGTCTCGGTGGTGGAAGTCCCCCCAAAGTGCAGGATGCTATGGGTTAATATACGCTCAGGCCAGGTAGAAATGTCCAGGCATGTCCCCCCGGGGGAGGGGCAGCCTCTAGCAGCAGACTCTGCTTGCATCACTTGCACTCCTGTGGTGCAAGGCGTCTGGGGAGCACTTTGGGGGGTCTGTGACTCCCCCTCAGCTGCCTCTCACGTGAGAGTCCCGTGGATGTGGCTTGTGGGGTTGGGGGTTCCACAGCTGGGCCAGTTTGTGTAATGGAGGATGAGTGTGTATTGCCTCTGACCAGAGGTTACGCCATCCTCCTCCCCCCTTCAGCTGGGGGGTAAGACTGTGCAAACCTGGCTTCTGTGAGCGGTGCTCTGCTCCCACCCCAAACTCAGCCAGAAATGATTCTCAGTACCGCTGGTGGCTTCAGCCTCTGTGGATGCATTCCTTTCCTTCAGACTGAGATGACTGAACAATAAGTTTCCCTTTATCTAATCTCAGCAGTTTGGCTCTCAGTCCAAAGTCCCAGTCAGGTATCCTCAGGGAGGCTTCTTTGATCAAAACTTTGTATCAATGTTTGAGGCATGAGCTATTTTCAGTCTCTGACACCCCAGGTTGCAGTTAAAGAAGAACACTGCAGGCAGTGATGGCAGGCGGGGACAAGCAAGACAAAAGTGACTCTGATGCAGAGCAAACCTGGATGTGTTTCATGAATCCAAAGGACCAAGCCCTGAGCCCCAGCCCCTGGTAAGGCTGATCCTGTCCCTCCCTCATTGCTCAGGGCTCTTCCCAGGGCACTGGGATGTGGGGATGTGCAATGCCAAGGGCAGGACCATGGGGTGGCCCCTGCCAGGCTGCTGGGCAGGGACAAGGAGGCCATGAGGCCCCAGGGCTGCAAGGGTCACTTGTGTCCTGCTGGCCTCAGGGCCAGGGACAGCAGCCATGGCCAAAGTGCTGCACAAGTTGGCTCTGTCAGGGCCTTGCAGCTTCTGCACATCCCTCTGCCCTCTCCAGCCCAGGCTGTCCTACGCTGTCCATGCCCTGTGCCTCTGTCCCTGCAGGCTGTTGTCATCCCCTGGCTGTCCCACCTCACTGGCCCTTCCTTCCCTGACAGCTCTGCGTCCTGCCTGGCTCTGCCTTGGCACACAAAGCCTTGGGCTGATCCAGACTCCTAACAAACCATGGCTCTGCCTTGATTTCCCTCTGGTCTAATGCTGTTCAGTAGGAAGTTTATTTCTATAGTTAAGGACAAATATTTCAAAGAGCTTCTAATATATCGGTGTTCCTAGTTTAAAGGGTGTATTTTTCCCTTTAGAGAAGAGGTGATTCCAGCATTCTGTGGCTGACATTGATCCAGGGTCTCCCCTAAGGAGGTCTGGCCTGGTCAGAGAAGCTGTGCCTTGACATCTGAGTGGGGACAACCCTGGTCCTCAATGCCCAACCTAATCCTGTCTCTCCTCACTCACCTGGGACATGCTTTGCTTGCACAACTAGCTGCACTCAGGCAAAGAGGGGTTTTCTTCTTTTATTTCTTGAAGCAATCTCAAGCTTCTAAGTTTCCCCACTGAAAACAGACACCCTCCTTAAGTGTATGCCAAACCCAAGCTGACACCAAGGAGGTTCCCCTTCCCCAAGGCAGAACCCTGCAAGGAATGTTTTAAACACATAAGAAGTTCTACAATAAACCCTAATCCAGGGTTCAGTGGAGGCAGAATTAGACCAAGTGCTGAAGGGCAGACAAGCTTTGAACTCCTTGCAGCTCAAAGCACCCAGGGGCTTGTTGAGAGGTGTGTGAGTGAGCCAAGAGTGAGGGGAAGGGAAATGCAGAGAGCCCTGGAAGTGCTTGTGTGCAGCCAGGCTGCTGGGAAGGGCACTGCAGCCCTGCCCTGGGCCAGCTGTGATGCTGGATTCTCATGCCGACCTGCCCTGGGCCATTGCAAGGGGCTGTTGCCATGGCCACTTCACTGAGCCCACGGCAGCAGCCCGTTGCTCAGGGCTGGTGTCACTGCCCAGAGCCACAGGGGATCCATGGCTGGGGTTTGTGCCATGGCCACCTGCCCTGTGCCGCGCTGGCTGGGCAGGCGCCGTGGAACCAGCAGCAAAGCCCAGTGCCAGGGCCAAAGGCCAGGTCAGCCTGACAGAAAGGGTCAGTGCTGGGGACTGTTTCCATGGCAACCATCGCTGGGACACCACACCTGGGTCACCTGTCATGGCAGTTGCCATGGAAACCCCTTGGAGGGACTGATGCCAGGGACACTTGCCCTGAGACCCTGCTGGGCTTGGGTGCCATGGCAACCACCGTAGGGCATCACTGGTACAGAGGTTGCCATGGCAACCAGCACAGAGCCCCCTTCCTACTGTCCAATGCCATGACAACCTGCAGGAGACACTTTGCTGAGGTTGGGTCCATGGCCAACAACCTTTGCCCTGCTGGGATGGGGATTGTCACGGTCAGAAAGGAGCCTGTGGAGCCGTGGTGATGCTGGATGGCCATGGGGTGCTGCTTTGGGTGGGGCAGAGGGAATTTCCTTCCCAGGGCTTTCCTGGGGCTGTGCTTTGGGGCTGTGCTCAGCACAGGGTTGATCACACACAGATGGTTTTGTTCTCGCTGAGCTTGCACAGAGCCAAGGCCTTTCCTGCTCCTTGTCCAGCCATGCTGGGGAAGGGCTGGGGGTGTGGGGGAGGTTGGGAGGGGACACAGGGGGACAGGTGACCCAACTGACCCCAGGGATATCCCAGACCATAGGACATCATGCTCAGTGTATAAAGTGGAGAAACAAGGAGGAAGGGGTGACATTTGGAGTGATGGTTTTTGTCTTCTCAGGGATCACTTGGGCAGGAGGGGATCCTGTTTTGCCGGTGGTCAGGGTCAGCACCAAAGACACAGACAGCAACTGAAGGAATTGTGTAATTTATATAAATTCAAAACTGCCAAGAATTACAAAAGGATAAGTTCAGCAATATACAAAATCATTTGCAAAGAATTACAAAAGGAGAAGCTCAGCAATGAACCCAATAATCACTACCAAAGATTGCCTATAATGATTTAGAAAGATCCATCACCAGTTACCCTCAGACTTCACCATCACCCAGCCCCACCCATCAGCTGGGGAAGCTGTCACAGCCAAGGACTGCAGAGCCACTCTGGACACTGGGAATTCCTGCAGCTGTGTCCAGCCACAGGTGAGGCTTCCAACCTCGCTGGGAGAGAGCCCAGCTTGGAGAGTGCTGAACAAACAAACTGACAGCACTCCCAGTGCAGGAACATCTGGATTCATTCTCCTCTTGGATTCTCCCAAAGCCTGGCCAGGGCTCAAGGAGGAACCAAGGGAGTTGACTTTGACCATACACCCCCAAACCAGGCCAGATGTTGGATTTCATGGCCTTGTTTAGATTCTAAATACAGAAAAGTCAATACATGTTTCACTAATTAGTGGATACATCTATCACAGTGCTAATGATCATGCATATTTTGGTAATGAGTGGATACAAAGATAACCTTAGGTTGGAAGGTTCATCGAGAGGTCACCTTTGGCTCAGGGCCTGTTGTTCAGGCCTCAGTCAGGCCTCTTGTTCAGGCCTTGGCACTTCAGGGATGTGGTTTAGTGCTGGGCTGACAGTGCTGGGTGAACAGCTGGGCTTGATGAGCTCAGAGGTCTTTTCCAACAGAAAAGATTCTAGAATTCCAGGATTCTATCTCCTGGATTTAGCTTGGTCCATGTTAGCAGCATTAGTTTGCTCAGAAAGTTCCCTCTTGGTCAGCTCTTGAGGCCTAAGGCTTCAGCTCCTTTATTCTGATATTTTATTCTTAGTGCACCTACTTGATCTTAATAGACGCAGTAACATCAGTACTTGAAAGCAAAGTGAGCATAGCAAGTTTGTATTTTGGAAGGAAACAGTTAAGAGAGAACAGGATTCGCTTCTCTGAACATTAAACAGGTTACAGAGTACCACTTTTCTTCAGGGTTTAATACTCACAGGGCACATCTCTGCTCTCATTGACTGCAGGGTGAGTTTGATTTGGAAATATTTAGAAAGCTCCAGGAGTACTCAGCAGCTTTTCCTAAGAATTCTCCTGCAGACACTTTTAGGGAGCACTTGAGGAGAGATCCTTCTTCTCTTTCTTGGCCATGCAGCCCATGGCATTGCTGGTGATTTCCAGGGGCTCCAAAGAGGAAAAGTCCTGTTCCAAGGCACCCCTGAGCACAGGCTTCCCAAGGCAAGGCCTGCGAAAGGAAGGCATTGTGTTAAGAAAGGACAGTTCTCCAGTTCCAGTGCCTTCGCCTCTCTGCCTGTGCCTGAGTTAGCCTAGGTGGAAATCACCAGCTGCCCATGGGGACTCAAAGTCCACAACACATGCATTTCAGGGAGTTTGAGCTTCAGGCAGATTCCTGTTGCCACTGCTGCCTTCCTGCAGGACGCTGGCAGAAGGTGCTTGTTTCTGTTCCAAAGTGCTTTGCACAGGCTGGGCTCTCTGGGCTTGCAGTAGAATGCAAACTGGGGAGGGTCACAGCCACCCTGGGATCAATTCTCTGCCTTGTCTTCACCCCAAAGCGGTGGTGCTTAGTCACTGAGGTGTTCATTCAATGGATTTATAAGTTCTAGTGCAGTGTCTTGCTGCCACAGGGAGCCCAAAATGCCAGGAGCTCGGGCTGTGCCCCCCTGCTGCCAGCCCAGCCCCACGTTGCTGCCGCACATCCCGGCAGACAGAGTGCACTGAGGAAAAGTCCTTTATCCCACTGCAAACAGGTGTGCACGTCAGGAAACAAAGACAAATGAAAGCAAGGCCTCTGGCCATGCTGTCACGAGTGGAAACAGAGGGTATATAGATTTTACCAGTTGCCTAGGCCTATGACAACTAGTGACCAAACCTATTCAGAGTGACCAGCACCCCAAAGCCCAGTCTCACTCGTAAGTTCTTATAAAGACAGCCAATTTATGTCTAATGTAAAATAGATTGTGGTTTATTAGACACAGGTGAGAACGGAACAAAGTACTAGACAAATTTTACTACACAAAACATGAAAAGCTATTCAAAGCTAAAACAAACATATATATATATTGCCCAAAATAGGGAGATTAAAAACAATACAGCGCTAAAAATGAAAATGGTACCTATTAATATTATTGTAGCTAGCAAAGAAGAATACAATTCTGGAAACTGAATGCTTCTTACCAAATCCAATTTTTGGAGCTGGGGATGCACCAGATCCGCTCTCAATCCCTCGGGTAAGTAACCGCAGAGCCTGCGTCCAAAGCTCAGGGGAGAAACTTTTCTCGTGCTCCGACATCCATGTAGAAAGCTTCTGATTTTACTGACTTTTTCGTGGTGTTTCATAGGGAAAAGAGTGTGTATTTTGCGGTCACTTGAAAATTATTCACATTCTCTCAGTGTCTCGCTCTGAGTTCCAGACACCAGCATTGATAGTCAGGATTAAGCCATTGACTTAATCTGAGCCATCGATCTCAGCTAGCAATCAGGGAGAGAGAGAAGGGGGGGGAGGTGTCTGTCCTGCCACACATGCCATCCGCCCTCTCCTCAGGCTCCTCCGTTCATCCTCCTGCCCTGAGGGCTGCGGGGGCGGGATGCCGTCTTGAGGGCAGCACCGGGATGGTCCGGGCAGGGCTGGATCGTCTGGGCAGGGCTGGATCGTCTGGGCAGGGCTGGGATTTGCTGGGAAGCCCCTGGATTGTCTGGGCTGTGCCTGGATCCCCATGGCAACACTGGATCCCCCGGTAGTCCCCAGCTCCCTCCCAAACACACCCACTATCTGCTCTTTGGGAACATGGTGATCTCCCAGATATATAGAACTGGTGAGAAACCTCATCAAGGTGTGTGATTGGGAAAAATGAAAATTCCTGCAGGAGAGGAGATGCATGGCAAAAGCATCATCCACCTTCCCTCAGCCCAGGCTGGGGCTGACAGCATCCACAGCACTGGGGCAGCTCGTGTCTGCTTCCTGAGGGAACTTTTTCCTCATCAAGTCAGATGAGGAATTTTTTCCTCATCAAGTCAGATGAGGAAGGAGAGGGCATTGCAGAGCTCATTTCAGTGCTCCAGCTGAAATGTCTATTGAACTAAAGGTGTGTATGGTGCCACTGGTCTGGTTTTGTGGAGTTCCCTTGTATACACTGGGCGACCACAAAAAAAAAGTATTTAATAGATATCCTGCTTTTTTCAGTAACTCTTTCTTCAGGCAAAATCATTAAACTTTAATGTGAAGACTCAACAAACTGTTTTTGTCACCTGCAGAGAGACCTAGAGGAAAGGAGACTGCTGCCCTGCTGTGGGAAAAATCCAAGCATACAGTGGCAAAAGATGGCCATGAAGAACCCTGATAAACAGGGGAGAGCAGCATGTTTGGGAATGTTCTCATGTCCTCCCCCATCTGCCTCTGCCTGGGTGCTGCTTCAGGGATCCCCTGCTTGGTGCAATGATGAAAATAAATTCACTCTTGATATTTCATCCCCAGTTTTGTGTTTGTCCCTGTAAGCTACAGAGATATGATGTAAAAAGGAATAATTGACATCAATCTAAACTGCTTGAGCCACTTCTGTAGCACTTCATTTGCTTCTCTGTTCCATCCCTGTGTTCAGGAATCTGTACTGGCCACATGCCTTACATGACTTACACCTTCCACACCAAGTGCTCCAGAGAAACTGAGCAGAGAGGTTGCTGCCAGCCACGCCCAGCAGAGTCAGGACACCGCCACGACACCAAATCAGCAGAGGAATTGAAGCCCAGAGTAATAAAGGCAGCTTGGCTTCACTCCAGTTTGTCACAGCTGATTAGAAGGATGCCTCAGGCAAGAGCTCCAGGCAAGGCAGGGAGTTCAAAAGGAGGAGCAGTGGTGAGACTGAACAGGATGCTCTGCTTCATCTGCAAAACCTCTGGTGATGTGGAGGACATTCAGATTATAAATACAGGAGCTCCTGTTGGCCACAGGAAACTGGGGATATGGACAAGGCAGGGAAATGCACGGGAATGAAGGATTGCAGCTGTGAGGTGCTCAGCACCCACCTCAGTGGGCTGCAGCTGCCCTTGGCCTGAGCTCGGGAGGATCTTCCCTTTTCCTTTGGAACTCCCTGGCAAACACGGAGCCTTTCAGCCCACAGCAGTCCCCTCTGTGGGAGCACCAAGAGATTCACAGCCTCGCCAGGCTGGGTTGCCACCCCGTGTGCTGCAGCTCCTGCCAGGCCTGCTCAGGGAGCACAGGCAGCTCTGCACACATCTGTCTCCTGGGAATTGCTGACTTGGGAGGGAGCAGCAGCCAGAGACTGCAAAGACAAAGCAAGCATCTGCTTTGCTATCAACCCCAATGCCAGGCAGTGTCCAGCATGGCACGTTGTGGCATCCTGGAGCTTTCAGCTGCACAATGCATGTGGCCAAGCACGTGTCCTCTCAGGCTCCTTGTCTCAGGAGATTTTCAGCCAGGCTGCAAGAGCTACATTTGCAAATGTGTTTGAGTGCTGCAGCACCTCTGCAGGCACCTGACACAGCCAGTGGGATCCAATGTCCTGGCAGGAAAATCCCTGTGTGCCTCACAATGAGTTCCACAAAACAGTCTGGCAGCTCCTGGCTTGCAGAACAGAGAGTTCTGGAAAATCTCCTTGGCATGGCTGAGAGCTCTCCTCCCTGCAGAGATCCTACACAATGATCTCTGCACCAGGGCAGCTCTCTAGGAGGAGGAGTGGACACAAGAAAAGGAGCTTTTGCATCAGACCAAGGCCTTGTGGCACAAGTCACAAGCACTTGGTGTCCCTGCATCCCTCCCGCCCCAGGCAGCGCCTTTCTCCTCTGCCCCACACAGCACACACTGCAACGCCCCAGAGACCAAAAGGCTTCGGCCTTCAGCAGCTTCCCCCAAATCAATGACTACAGCACCATGAAAACAACAAGCTCTTCTGATTTGTCAATTCCATAATTTTATTTCAATAAAAGCATCTTATGGAACCTGTTCTAACTGAGAAAGAGCTACAGCTCAACTGCCTGAGGAACATATTCCAGAGGAACATATTCCAGGCCAAATGCTAAATAATATTATCTATCATAAATAAAGAGCTACCTAGCAGTTTTCTTTACCAACTAATGTCTAGTTTAAACCTTCAGAACTCTTTACCTTGTTTAATTAATTAATTTAGTTAATTCAGTGATTAGGGTTTAATTTTAATGAAGTTAGTTCTTTAGTTAGTTATTTTTTATTAATAATTAATTTTTTTTTTGTTTCTTAATTAAACAGGAAAAGCGGGCATGAGAGGGCCTTTATCTGATTATCCTTAATTCTAGAAGAGAGTTCTACTAACATCTAGCCCTATTTTAACCTACAGAATTTAATTCTAATAAATTCTCTTACTTTTCCTCCTCAAGTTTTTGACACAGCAAGTACAATGGCACCTCAGTCTTGAGCCTCCTGGCTCTGCAGCAGATGGACATTGCCACCCAACTTGGTGGCATCTGCAACATGACTGAGGGTGCCTTCAGCGGTCTTGTCCAGGTCATTGGAAATGTCACTGCCAATGTCAGGGTTTGGTTACTCAGACCAGAACCCTGACTTGCTTTGGCACTTGCTTTGGCACGTCTTGTTTCCTGGTCACCTCCATGTCACAAAAAAGGGAAGCAGGTTCTTTGACTGGGGCCTTGCCAGAGTGGAGAAGGTGCCTTTGAACCAGATTTTTTGGGGAAGGGAACCTCTCCATCCCAAGCCTGCCAGTTGCATGCCAAGAGCTGTGAGGGATGCCTGGGACAATGCAAAGGCACTGCAGATCCTCCAGCCAACACATCCACTTTCTGCAGGGTCTGGCTCAGGGGCTGTGCACAAACACACATGGAGCAAAGGAGAGCAAGGACAGAGCGTTCCAGAGCTCATTCCAGTGCTCATGCCTCCATGGGTGTTACACCATTGGCATTCCCACGGAGCCATGGTGGGATGGCTCCTCTGACTGGAGCACTGGAATGAGGTGTCTGAGGCTCCCAAATGCCCTGAGCACCCTCCTGAAGTGGGACAGCTGCCACTCGGGGACAGCCACAGCCACAGCTGAGTGCAGGCCTTGCAGACGCTCAAACAACCACCTGTGCCACTCTAGGAATTGCTGTCCCCAAGTGCCATCTGGAATGTCCCGTAGGAGGGACCCTGAGACACTGTCTGTCGTCCTGTATCCTTCAGGCTGGGTGGCTGCATTCTGGCCACAAGTCACTTGGGAGGGACACAGAGCCACTGTCCTCATCAGCGTTCCCACTCAGCTCTCTGTCTTCGGCCCAGGCCTCTAATGAGAGAGACCCTGAGCCACTCTCTGCCTCACTGCTCCAGCTCAGCTGTGTCTTCAGCCCATGACCAACATGGCAAGGAGCCTGAGCCACTCTCTCCCTCAGACCTCCTGCTCGGCTCTTCATCTTCAGGCCATGCCTCACCTGGGAGGGACCCTGAGGCTCTCTCCTCCTCAGTGCTCCAGCTCAGGTCTGTGATCTCTACCCACTCTGTGGACAGCCCTGGCAAACTGCACACAGACCTGAGCTCCTCAGAGCTGGATCCCTCTGTGGTTGGTGCCTCTGACAGGCATGGCTCTGCTTCTGCCCCTGCCCCCTGCCCACCGAGATCTTCCAGATGGCTGGGCAAGAGGTTTGGGGGCACTGGTGCATAACTGAGTTTGGAGTTGAGGCCTTCTCCCCACTGTGCTGGGCAGAGCTGGGCCTTGGCCTGTGGCTGGTCATGGATGAAGGCTCCTGTGCTCTGCCCATGCCTGGCAGGGCCTCACAGGAGGCCTCTCTTCTCCACTTCTCCAGCTTGGGTGTCATTCGTGTTGCCCTTGACAGTCTTCCTCCAGGATGACACAGGACTTCTCATCAATGTGTGGCTCTGTCAGCACAGCCCCTGCTGCTGCCCCTGCCCCCTGCCCACCCAGAGCTTCCAGCTGGCCGGTCTCCGGGCTGGGGGGGCAGCAGGGGCTGTGCGGGGCAGCTGCCCGGCTCTCCGGCCCCAGTGCGGGGGCTGCTGCTGCCGTCCCTGTCCCCGTGCCCTGATGCGGGGGCCGCCGTGTCCCCGGCTGCTGGCCGCGTCGCCGGATCACAGCCGCCATCCCGCTCAGGATGGCACGGGAGCCGCGCCGCAGCGAGCGCAGCAGAGCCTGGCCGCGGCCCCTGGGGCTGTGCGGGGCTGCCCGGCTCTCTGCTGCTGCCGCCTGCGCCACAGAGGCAGCAGAAGCTGCTGTCTTTGCCACCTCTCGTGCCTTGGCAGTGGGATGCACGTGGTGCTCCTCATCCTCAGGAGCTCTGCCCAGAGCAGCAGCTTCTGGCTGGGTGTCCCCATGAGCTGCCTGGGCACGAGGTGTGCTGGGCAGGTCAGTGTCTGCCTCTTCTGCCAGCAGCTCAAAGGGGTCAAACATGAGCGCCGGGTAGAAGGGCTTGACCCATATATGGTAGACACTGATTTTGTTCCTGTTCTCCTGTGACGACTCCTGGTCACTGCTCTCTTCTCCACTGAACACTGACTGATCTGCATCTAGGGAAGAAAGCTCTAGGAGTCGTCCTGAGCCACTGCAATGTTCCAGTGGTTTGGGGTCATGTGAACAGGTCACTGGGATGCCTTCCTCCACACTACTGCCACCTTGGAGATCCCTGGAGCAGCCCCTGTCCTTGCTCTGTAGCTCCTCCAGGACTGTCCCTGCTGCTGACCCAGCCCACTGTCCAAGACCTTCCAGCGGGCTGGGAGAGGGCCTGGGGGGGCAGCGTTCCCGAATCAAGTCTGGAGTTGAGGTCTTTTCCCCGCTGTGAGGGGCTCTGCTGGGCAGAGCTGGGCCTTGGCCTGTGGCTGTGCACGGCTGAAGCTTCCCATGCTCCGCCCATGCCTCTTTTGGCCTCAAAGGAGGTCTCACTTCTCCACTTCTCCAGCTTGGGTCTATGTGCTGTTCCTCTTCGGACAGCTCTTGGAGGCTCTCCACCTCACAGTCTTCATCCAGGATGATGCAGGACTTCTCTTCGATCTCTGGTTCTGCCAGCACAGCCCCCGCTGCTGCCCCTGCCCCCTGCCCACCCAGAGCTTCCAGCTGGCCGGGCTCCGGGCTGGGTGGGCAGCAGGGGCTGTGCGGGGCAGCTGCCCGGCTCTCTGGCCCCAGTGCGGGGGCTGCTGCTGCCGTCCTTGTCCCCGTGCCCTGATGCGGGGGCCGCCGTGTCCCCGGCTGCTGGCCGCGTCGCCGGATCACAGCCGCCATCCCGCTCAGGATGGCACGGGAGCCGCGCCGCAGCGAGCGCAGCAGAGCCTGGCCGCGGCCCCTGGGGCTGTGCGGGGCTGCCCGGCTCTCTGCTGCTGCCGCCTGCGCCACAGAGGCAGCACAGGAGTCACGGTGCTCCTCAGCTTCCTGCGGGGCTGCCCGTGACTCGCAGTTGGACAGCTGCACGGAGCAGGAGAAGGATGAGGACCAGCTGGCCCTCTGCGGTGCAAACGGCCCCCTGGCACAGCAGCTCCCTCCGTGCCCGCAAGCCTGGCCCCAAGCCCGAGCGCATCCCTCACCTTCTGCCTCCCAGGGAATCGCAGCCACTTCTTCTCGGGCTGGACGCCCACGGTGCTCTTCTCACTTGTCGCCATCTCTGTCACGCTGTGACACTTCGCTACTGCGGGAGATGCTGTCTCCTGATAGAGCAGCTCTCTCTCCTGGCAGTGGCACCCCCGGGCTCTCGGTGCCTTTTATAGCCTCCCGCTCACGCCGTGTCCCCAGGTGTCACAATGGGCTCTGAGCACACGCAGCCACACGTCACAAAGGAGCCTGCAAGGCGCTGCTGTCCCCACGGGCCACTCCCCAGCAGCCCCAGGACAGCGGCGGGCTAGGGGGGCTCAGAACCAGCTGCAAACCGGCTGGAACCGGCTGGGACAGCAGTGTGCAAAGAGGGCGGTGACAGAGCTGTCACACAGCCTCTCGCAGGGACACATCAGGGACTGCAAAAGCAATCAGTGCATGTGCCACAGCTTTAAAAACTGTGTTTGCACATCATGCACAGCTGTAAAGTTGTAGAAGGCATCGCTGCAGGCTGAAATTTGTTTGTAAATAATTACAAGGTAGAAATGATTGTGGAAACTATTCAAAAAAATCCTTTTTCTTTCCAAAAAATCATTTTCTGGTATCTATTAACACTGATAATTGCACACTCAGCAGAGAATTCCTTTCTCAAATCAGGCTAGAGGCCCCACTGAAAAATGCAGAGGCTCTTGCACATGGAACATGTGCAACCCCAAGTTTAGGGTCAAGAACTTTGGTGTGCAAATACTAGGCTCATTGGGAAAAAGGTTTTTCTTCCACCAGAGTTGAGAATTCCATCATTTGCCCCTTTAGAATGCTGAATAAAACGGAGGAGAACTCCCACGGCTCAGGAGGCAAAGGAAAGAACTCCAGAGATGAGCTGTTGGAATACAATTTCAAAAAAGGCTGAAACGTTCACACAGCTCCATTTGAAACTGGGAAATTGCAAGAGGAAGTGATGGTGAATACTCCCATTTCAGAGAGCTTGGCTGGGCTCTTGTGAAGGACTTGTTCCCTGGGAGGGTGGGGAGGCCCTGGCACAGGGTGCCCAGAGAAGCTGTGGCTGCCCTGGATCCCTGCAAGTGTCCAAGGCCAGGTTGGACACTGGGGCTTGGAGCAGCCTGGGATAGTGGAAGGTGTCCCTGCCCATGGCAGGGGGTGGCACTGGATGGGCTTCAAGGTCCCTCCCAACCCAAACTGTTCTGGGGTTCCATGATTCTCTGGTTCTACAAACTACAGTGAAACATTTCACATCAGCGTGGAGAAGTCAATTCCATCCTGCTTAGAGATCCAAAGGATAATATTTGATGTGTTTCATCTGTTAGAATTTTGCCATGACTCTGGAACAGATTCCTCTAAAATGTAATAGTGGGATCCTAAAATCTTTCAATATAAGGATTTAATGTCTGCCATCTACCAATGATGACTCTGAATGAGGCTGCATGTCACACCCTCCAGTATTAATTTAACAAATAATTCTTCAGGATATTTGAATGACAGTGAATTTACTGTCATTCACAAACTCTGACACTGAAATTTCTTGAAAGTCAGAATGGAAAATGAATTGGATTTACCTCTCTAAATGACAAAATCTATTTTATAACTTTCAAATTATAAACATGTAAAAGTAGAAGAAGAACCCAGTGAAGCAAATTAGGAAGAACAGAGCTCTCTAAGGGATCCCTGAATGTTTTTTCACAGAAAATCACAGGAGCTCTCTTCAGCATTGAGTAAAAGCTTAAGTAAATTGAGTATCCATTAAGCATTGAGTAAATAAACATCTGTGATTTCCAGGCTCATTGTCATGCATGTTTTTAAAGTTATCCATAAACCCTTTAAATATGTTTGGCATTTCTATCTCTTAGAAGCTGTTGGGAAAGTTTTGTTACACTTCTTGAGGTGAATAAAACACACACTTGCTCTGAAATATTGCAAAGCAAAGCACAGACAATTGGTGTCTTGGTTCAACCCAGGCAGCACCTCACAGCCCCTCGGTCACTCCCCACCAGTGGGATCAGGGAGAGAGTTGGGAGGGTAAAAACTGGAGTGGATTGAGATCAAGGCACTTGAACAGGGAAAGCAAAAGGCACCACATGAGCAAAGCAAAAGAAGGAATTCCTTCAGCCCTTCCCAGGGCTGGGCAGCTGTTCAGCACCTCCAGGAGAGCAGGGCCCCATCCCACAGAACAGTGACTTGGGAAGACAAAAGGCATCCTCCCAAATGTTCCCCCTTCCTCCTTCTTCGCCCCACTGCATATCCTGAGCATGAAGTGATATGGTCTGGGATATCCCTGGGGTCACAATGATGCCTTAATAATTTTGGGGGTTTTTTCTCTTCATATGTCTGTAACTTGGTGTAGTTCTGTGCTCTTACAGAATGCTGAAAACCTCTGTTCCCAACACATTTAATCAAAACAAAGCTCTCTGGACAGAGATTCAAGGACATATTTGTTACCCTAGGGCCAGAAAATATCTAAACAACAGTGGAAAGAAGGGAGCAGGGCCTGGGGTGGTCAGTATCATCACCTGAAGGTGTGATTAGAGAATTAGGGACCAATATGCTAATAAGAAAAAACTTATAAAAGGTGAAGAGCTTCTGACCTGGTGTCCATTTTGGGTGTAGTCCCTGAGGGAGACTTTGTTGCCTGAACGTACCTTGAAGGCCTTGAATAAATTTGTCTGCCTTTTTTACACCTAATTGTTTTGGCCTCTGTTTCAGGTAGCCTGTTCCAGGCATCAGAGTCACCCAGAGATAAAGGACTGAATGTCTGCTGTGACCCATGAGAGCTCTGCAGCCCCAGGGGACACAGCAGGGACAGGGAAAGGAGTGTGGGCAGTGCCTCCTCTGAGCCTCAGGGAACTTCCAGAGGAGGATCCAGGGCAGCCCCAAGGCCATCTGGCAGGCCTGGAACAAGGCAGGCAGCTCTGAGCAGCCTCCATGGCCCCAGCAGAGCTCGTGTGGGAGGGCTGAGTGCAGGGAGCACCATCAGCTGCCTGTGTGTCCAGCTGGAGCAGCAGAGCCCAGCAGAGGCAGCCCATGGCCCCGGGCAGCACAGCCCCCGTGCTCTGCAGAGCAGCACCCCCAGCTCTGTGGGGCTGTGGGGAGCAGGGCAGGGGCTGCAGCAATGGCTGCTCAGGCCAGAACAGCTGTGATCCCCTGGGAAAGGCTCTGTGGGCAGCTGGGATGTGCCAGGAGAAGAGCAGGAGCCCTTGTGTGTGTGCACAGGAGTCTTGGCAAGAGCTGGGGCAGCAGGAGCTGCCTGAGGAGCCCCGGGGCAAACTCTCTGCTGCTGTCCTGGGCAGTGGGGCTGTCCTGGGGCTGCAGGAGATGCCAGAGCTGAGGATCTCCTGAGCATTCCAGACACAGAGTCACTGTCCCTGACCTCCATTGTTTCCCATTCTTGCTGCAGGGCCAGATAGGACTGGGCTGCTCTGATGGGCTGGGGCAGAGGTAGGGAGAGGCTGGACTGGGCAGTGCCAGGGAGGGGAAAACAATGGACCCTTGGTTATACAAGTCCCTGCAGTGTCAGAATGGTTCCATGGAGCCCCAGAGTGTCACAATGATCTCCCTTATTCTATGGGCCCCCAGAGAGTTGTTTTTGGGTGGTGTTGGTTTGGTTTGGGTGGTGTTGGTTGTTTTGGGGGGGGGTTTTGGTTGGTTGGTGGTTGGTTGGGTGTTGTTTTGGTTTGGTTTGTGTCACAGTGTCCCTTGGTTGGTTAGGGCCCCATGATGTCACAATGGCCCCTTGGTTCCATGAGGCCTTGCAGTGTCACAATGGTCTCCTTATCTTCATGGGGCCCCACAGTGTTACAATGGCACCTTGGCTCCTTTAAGCCTCACAGTGTCACCATGGTCCCCTGGGTTACACGAGGCCCTGCAGTGTCACAATGCCTCTTTGGTTCTATGGGGCCCTCAGTGTCTGTTTTGCTGGTGGGCAGTGTCAGTACCAAAGACAGAGACACCAACTGAGGGAACAGTGTAATTTATTATGACACAAAACTGCAAAGAATTACAAAAGGAGAAGCTCAGCAATGCACAGATTAATTAGCAAAGAATCATAAAAGGATAAGATGGACAAAGCACCCAGTCAGCACTACCAAAGATTGCCTGAAGGGATTTAGAAAGATCCATCACCAGTTAGCCTCAGACTTTACCATCACCCAGCCCCACACATCAGCTGGGGAAGCTGTCACAGCCAAGGACTGCAGAGCCACTCTGGACACTGGGAATTCCTGCAGCTGTGTCCAGCCACAGGTGAGGCTTCCAACCTCGCTGGGAGAGGGCCCAGCTTGGAGAGTGCTGAACAAACAAACTGACAGCACTTCTAGTGCAGGAACATCTGGATTCATTCTCCTCTTGGATTCTCCCAAAGCCTGGCCAGGGCTCAAGGAGGAACCAAGGGAGATTTCTTTCATAGTGCAGCCCCAACAAAGACAGATGGGGCTTTGTCTGGCTTCTAAATACAAAAAGGTAAATACAGGTTTCACCAATGCACAGATACATAGATCATTTTGGTAATAATGTTTCATTAATGAGCAGATACAAATATAACCATTGACTGGAAGGTTCGTCAAGAGGTCAGTATTGGTCAGGCCTCAGTAAAGGACTGTTCAGGCCTTAGTCCTTCAATGGGTCCTTTGACTGACAGATGAACTACAACCTTCATCAGAATTCTTTCAATAATACTCTTTTAGAATAGATTTAGGTATTAGGCATAAAGGCATCACCACTTGTTTTCAATTAAGTCCTGTTCAAGTTCATTACTCAGATCTATACTTTGCATTCCTTTTAAAACATGCCTAAATAGTTCCTATTCTCTATGTTATTTATCAAATCCCCCTTTTTACTGAGACTGTGTCTCTTTTCAGACAAGTCTCAGTGCTCCATTTTTTAGCACAAAGTGTCACAACAACTCTAACATGGACTCATAACACACCAAGTGCACACACTGCAATGATTACAGTCACTGCCACAAATGCATTTCACAGCAGCCTCCAATTTGACAGCCACGAAGCCAATCCCACCAGGGAGAATTTTCTTCTTTCTGCCACTCTTCTACTGCTCTTCCTATCAAGGTGATTCCTGACTGTTGAACTCAAACCCATCACTGACACAAGTGCATCATTCCTGTCCTAGAATAGCACAAGTTCCTCCCTGGACAGAAAGCAGATAATCCAAGGCCATGGAGTTCTGCAGAGCCCCACTGGTGTTTGTTGGAGCTCATAGGATGAGCTATTCAGTATTTTAACATTACAATTTTCTACTTCTTCTCATAATCAAATTAGCTCATTAACATAAACTCCATAGGACAAGGCAGTGCACATGGGACACAGGGTGAACCAGAATCTTTGGCTTTCTGAAATCAAAGGCACTCTTTGGGTGGAAAATGTTCCCTTGACCCTAACTCTTCCCTGTGGTTGCCAAAGTAGCCAAAAGGGTGGCACTGCAGCTGAGAGTGGTGTAACACTGACCCTTTGCAAGGCCAAGCTGCAGTGAGCAGTTATCAAACCAAAGTGTTCTGGAGGAATCTGAATTCCTGTTTTGGTATTGATAACTCTCATTTGCTTCTGATTTATCCTCATTAAATCTAATGCATAAAGGTCCAGCCATGCAGCTTCTGGAGTGGACCTGTAAGGGGTTCTCCATCAGGACAGGTTCCCATCTCCTCATTTTTTCATCTGCTCTTTTAACAAATCCTCTATCCACTCTACAAATCCTACAGCTTGTGGATAGTGTGGTATATGAAAAACCCAGCAGCCTGAATCACTTTATTTCTCACAGTAACAGACAAAGCATTCCATATCACAGTATCAGAAAACCCTATAAAAAGAGCCAATTTCATCCCATCCTCCTTTATTCATTATACACAAACTCGTCAATTTTCTCACTGACATTCAGGCCCTGGCCAAACATTTTCTGTAGGGTATTTAGTGTTACATCCCTGAGCAGCAAAAGGTAACAAACTGTCAGCATTATTTCACATTATTATTTTCTTTGCATCTATCTATATATATATACATACATACATACTTATTTTATTATATTTTTACATATAATTTTAATGATATATATATATTTATTTATTCTATTATTTCACTTGCACAAAGAAATCTAAGCTCAGAATTAAAAACTTTTGTTGCTCCATGTGCGAGCATTCCAAAACCAATTGTTCCTTCTGTTGGTGCTTTTTCCAATACACTGTTAACAAAATTTATCCTCATCTTCCCAAACCCACAAGATCTTTTCCTTTTTCCTTATGCAATTTTCGATGCATTTTAATACATCCAGCAGATCAGCTTCTTTTAGCTGACTTCCCCATTGCTCACACAGTGCTCTGATCTCAGCCCACTCCAGAGCCAGCCAACTATAGGGAAGGTCTTCCCAACCAGGAA
>NW_028147635.1:570587-614294 GCF_008360975.1 Lichenostomus cassidix | reverse complement strand
AGCAAAATGTCACTTTGTAAATATAAATGTAAGGAATTGGTCCCATCCAAGATTCCTGGTTGGGAAGACCTTCCCTATAGTTGGCTGGCTCTGGAGTGGGCTGAGATCAGAGCACTGTGTGAGCAATGGGGCAGTCAGCTAAAAGAAGCTGATCTGCTGGATGTATTAAAATGCATCCAAAATTGCATATGGAAAAAGGAAAAGATCTTGTGGGTTTGGGAAGGTGAGGATAAATTTTGTTAACAGTATATTGAAAAAAGCACCAACAGAAGGAACAATTGTGTTAGGAATGCTCCCACATGGAGCAACAGAAGTTTTTAATCTCGAGCTCAGATTTCTTTGTGCAAGTGAAATTATATAATAATATAATAAATAAATATATATAATTATATGTAAATATATAATTAAAATATGTATGTATGTGTATATATATATATATATACACAAATTAATAATAATGTGAAATAATGCTGACAATATTAATTTGTTAGCTTTTGATGCTCAGGGATGTAATACTAAATACCCTACAGAAAATGTCTGGCCAGGACCTGAACGTCAGTGGGAAAATTGGTGAGTTTGTGTATGATGAGTAAAGGAGGATGGGATGAAATTGGCTATTTTTATAGGGTTTGCTGATACTGCGATATGGAATGCTTTGTCTGTTACTGTGAGAAATAAAGTGATTAAGGCTGCTGGGTTTATCATATACCACACTATCCACAAGCTGTAGGATTTGTGGAATGGATGGAGGGTTTGTTAAAAGAGCAGATGAAAAAATGAGGAGATGGGAACATGTCCTGGTGGAGAACCCCTTACAGGTCCACCCCAGAAGCTGCATGGCTGGACCTTTATGCATTAGATTTAATGAGGATAAATCAGAAGCAAATGAGAGTTATCAATACCAAAACGGGAATTCAGATCCTCCAGGACACTTTGGTTTGATAACTGCTCACTGCAGCTTGGCCTTGCAAAGTGTTCATGTCATGGGAGGAGAAATCGATACAAATAATCAAGAAGAAATTAAATTCTGGTTAACAATAGTGAACAAGATTTGATTATGCAACCCCATGACAGGATAGGGCAATAACTGATAATACAGTTTTAAAAACAGTTGTGAAAAAAAGAGATCCACTTCAAATCTGTACTGCTTGTGGAGATAAAGGGTTTGGATCCACCACTCCTAATAATGGAGCCACAGTGTGGGTCCAGAGGCCAATTGGCCCTCCTGAGCCAACTAAAGGAACAGCTCTGGGGAAAGATAATGCAGTTTGAATCCTGAAACCTGGGCAGGAACAATGGGAATATG
This sequence comes from Lichenostomus cassidix, assembly GCF_008360975.1. NCBI lineage: Eukaryota > Metazoa > Chordata > Aves > Passeriformes > Meliphagidae > Lichenostomus > Lichenostomus cassidix. Next base: position 612,988 of record NW_028147635.1, on the reverse strand, counting down.
TCCCTGCAGCCAAGTGTTCTATGGGAGAACAAGTAGATGTTACAGGATGTTGTTTGACAGATCCTGCCAGACCAAATCTCCCTGTTTGCCCCAACGTTCCCTTTGGAAAATGCTCTGATCCACAGGGCTCCATGTGAAGGCTGATGTGACCCTGAGTGCCTTCCACAGGAATTCCAGCCAGGAGCCTGGAGCACCTCAAGGACTGGGACCTGGCAGCTCTCCAGCCGAAGGGGAAAGGACCCCACCAAGCCTTGTTACCCACAGACACCACGGTGAAGCTGAACAGCAAAGGACCTTGGGGCATTATTGTGGAATTAAAAAGGAGCCAGCTCCATGGACAATGGAATTATTGTTCCTGACCTGAATGAGATTGAGGAAAAAGAGTGAATAACCTTGTCACTAAAGTACTGCTTATGACTGTAAGTTGTATCTTGATAGTCAACCAGAATCTTTGTTTGCTAGAATCACCTCTGGAGTTTCACCAAGGGATTAGTCATGAAAATACTTATGAAAATATAAAGGTCAAAGTAGCCAAAGTATTCAGTGTAACTAATTGCTGGGTCTGTTCTCAACTAATGTTGGGAGGAACAGGATTCCCTTGGAGGGCCCACGCTACAGGGTGGCAGAACTCTGTCGATGGACTCTGACTTGTAACAGAGACAATGAAGGGATAATTAAAAAAAACTGTACTGTGGAAAAAAGGAATACATTTATCAATTTTAGAGGATTCACTAGGATTTGCCTTCAGGAGAAACCTACCTTGTTATAGCTAGAGGCCACAATGTGAAAGGATTTCTGTGCTTGAACATCACTCACAATGTCAATAGAGCTTGGGGTGCTGGAGCTGCTCAGGGTCAGTGTTACACCACTCTCAGCTGCAGTGCCACCCTTTTGGCTACTTTGGCAACCACAGGGAAGAGTTAGGGTCAAGGGAACATTTTCCACCCAAAGAGTGCCTTTGATTTCAGAAAGCCAAAGATTCTGGTTCACCCTGTGTCCCATGTGCACTGCCTTGTCCTATGGAGTTTATGTTAATGAGCTAATTTGATTATGAGAAGAAGTAGAAAATTGTAATGTTAAAATACTGAATAGCTCATCCTATGAGCTCCAACAAACACCAGTGGGGCTCTGCAGAACTCCATGGCCTTGGATTATCTGCTTTCTGTCCAGGGAGGAACTTGTGCTATTCTAGGACAGGAATGTTGCACTTGTATCAGTGATGGGTTTGAGTTCAACAGTCAGGAATCACCTTGATAGGAAGAGCAGTAGAAGAGTGGCAGAAAGAAGAAAATTCTCCCTGGTGGGATTGACTTCATGGCTGCCAAATTGGAGGCTGCTGTGAAATGCATTTGTGGCAGTGACTGTAATCATTGCAGTGTGTGCACTTGGTGTGTTATGAGTCCATGTTAGAGTTGTTGTGACACTTTGTGCTAAAAAATGGAGCACTGAGACTTGTCTGAAAAGAGAGTCAGTAAAAAGGGGGATTTGATAAATAACATAGAGAATAGGAACTATTTAGGCATGTTTTAAAAGGAATGCAAAGTATAGATCTGAGTAATGAACTTGAACAGGACTTAATTGAAAACAAGTGGTGATGCCTTTATGCCTAATACCTAAATCTATTCTAAAGAGTATTATTGAAAGAATTCTGATGAAGGTTGTAGTTCATCTGTCAGTCAAAGGACCCATTGAAGGACTAAGGCCTGAACAGTCCTTTACTGAGGCCTGAGCAATACTGACCTCTTGACGAACCTTCCAGTCAATGCTTATATTTGTATCTGCTCATTAATGAAACATTATTACCAAAATGATCTATGTATCTGTGCATTGGTGAAACATGTATTTACCTTTTTGTATTTAGAAGCCAGACAAAGCCACATCTGTCTTTGTTGGGGCTGCACTATGAAAGAAATCTCCCTTGGTTCCTCCTTGAGCCCTGGCCAGGCTTTGGGAGAATCCAAGAGGAGAATGAATCCAGATGTTCCTGCACTAGAAGTGCTGTCAGTTTGTTTGTTCAGCACTCTCCAAGCTGGGCCCTCTCCCAGCGAGGTTGGAAGCCTCACCTGTGGCTGGACACAGCTGCAGGAATTCCCAGTGTCCAGAGTGGCTCTGCAGTCCTTGGCTGTGACAGCTTCCCCAGCTGATGTGTGGGGCTGGGTGATGGTAAAGTCTGAGGGTAACTGGTGATGGATCTTTCTAAATCCCTTCAGGCAATCTTTGGTAGTGCTGACTGGGTGCTTTGTCCATCTTATCCTTTTATGATTCTTTGCTAATGAATCTGTGCATTGCTGAGCTTCTCCTTTTATAATTCTTTGCAGTTTTGTGTTATAATAAATTACACTGTTCCCTCAGTTGGTGTCTCTGTTGTTGGTACTGACACTGCCCACCAGCAAAACAGACACTGAGGGCCCCATAGAACCAAAGGGGCATTGTGACACTGCAGGGCCTCGTGTAACCCAGGGGACCATGGTGACACTGTGGGGCTTAAAGGAACCAAGGTGCCATTGTGACACTGTGGGGCCCCATGAAGATAAGGAGACCATTGTGACATTGCAAGGCCTCATGGAACCAAGGGGCCATTGTGACATCATGGGGCTCTAACCAGGCAAGAGACACTGTGACACTGTGGAGAACCACGGAACCAAGGAGAGCATTGTGACATTTTAGGGCTTCATGCAACCAAGGGTCCACTGTGGTACTGCAGAACCAAGGAGATCTTTCTGGGGTCCTTCGGGACCCCATAGAAACAAGGGCCATTTTGACACTGTGGGGCATCATGAAACAATGGGGCCATTGTGACACTGCAGGGCCTTCAGGAACCATGGAGACCATTTGGACACTTCAGAGCCTCGTGGAATTGAGGGGACATTGTGACACTCTGGGGGCCCATGGAATAAGGGAGACCATTGTGACACTCTGGGGCTCCATGGAACCATTCTGACACTGCCTGGACTTGTATAACCAAGGGTCCATTGTTTTCCTCTCCCTGGCACTGCCCAGTCCAGCCTCTCCCTACCTCTGCCCCAGCCCAGCAGAGCAGCCCAGTCCTATCTGGCCCTGCAGCAAGAATGGGAAGCAATGGAGGTCAGGGACAGTGACTCTGTGTCTGGAATGCTCAGGAGATCCTCAGCTCTGGCATCTCCTGCAGCCCCAGGACAGCCCCACTGCCCAGGACAGCAGCAGAGAGTTTGCCCCAGGGCTCCTCAGGCAGCTCCTGCTGCCCCAGCTCTTGCCAGGACTCCTGTGCACACACACAAGGGCTCCTGCTCTTCTCCTGGCACATCCTAGCTGCCCACAGAGCCTTTCCCAGGGGATCACGGCTGTGCTGGCCTGAGCAGCCATTGCTGCAGCCCCTGCCCTGCTCCCCACAGCCCCACAGAGCTGGGGGTGCTGCTCTGCAGAGCACGGGGGCTGTGCTGCCCGGGGCCATGGGCTGCCTCTGCTGGGCTCTGCTGCTCCAGCTGGGACACACAGGCAGCTGATGGTGCTCCCTGCACTCAGCCCTCCCACACGAGCTCTGCTGGGGCCATGGAGGCTGCTCAGAGCTGCCTGCCTTGTTCCAGGTCTGCCAGATGACCTTGGGGCTGCCCTGGATCCTCCTCTGGAAGTTCCCTGAGGCTCAGAGGAGGCACTGCCCACACTCCTTTCCCTGTCCCTGCTGTGTCCCCTGGGGCTGCAGAGCTCTCATGGGTCACAGCAGACATTCAGTCCTTTATCTCTGGGTGACTCTGATGCCTGGAACAGCTACCTGAAACAGAGGCCAAAACAATTAGGTGTATAAATAGCAGACAAATTTATTCAAGGCCTTCAAGGTACATTCAGGCAAGCTAAGTCTCCCTTGGGGACTACATCCAAAATAGGCACCAGGTCATGAGCTCTTCACCTTTTATAAGTTTTTTCTTATTATCATATTGGTCCCTAATTCTCTAATCACACCTTCAGGTGATGACACTGACCACCCCAGGCCTGCTCCCCCCTTTCCACCATTGTTTAGATATTTTCTGGCCCTGGGGTAATTAATATGTCCTTGAATCTCTGTCCCAAAAGCTTTGTTTTGGTTAAATGTGTTGGGAACAGAGGTTTTCAGCATTCTGTAAGAGCACAGAACTACACCAAGTTACAGACATTTGAAGAGAAAAAACCCCCAAAATTATTAAGGCATCATTGTGACCCCAGGGATATCCCAGACCATGTCACTTCATGCTCAGGATATGCAGTGGGGGGAAGAAGGAGGAAGGGGGAACATTTGGGAGGATGCCTTTTGTCTTCCCAAGTCACTGTTCTGTGGGATGGAGCCCTGCTCTCCTGGAGGTGCTGAACAGCTGCCCAGCCCTGGGAAGGGCTGAAGGAATTCCTTCTTTTGCTTTGCTCATGTGGTGCCTTTTGCTTTCCCTGTTGAAGTGCCTTGATCTCAACCCACTCCAGTTTTTACCCTCCCATCTCTCTTCCTGATCCCACTGGTGGGGAGTGACCGAGGGGCTGTGAGGTGCTGCCTGAGTTGAACCAAGACACCAACTGTCTGTGCTTTGCTTTGCAATGTTTCAGAGCAAGTGTGTGTTTTATTCACCTCAAGGAGTGTAACAAAAATTTCCCAACAGCTTCTAAGAGATAGAAATGCCAAACATATTTAAAGGGTTTGTGGATAACTTTGACATGCATGACAATGAGCCTGGAAATCACAGATGTTTATTTACTCAATGCTTAATGGATACTCAATTTACTTAAGCTTTTACTCAATGCTGAAGAGAGCTCCTGTGATTTTCTGTGAAGAAACATTCAGGGATCCCTTAGAGTGCTCTGTTCTTCCTAATTTACTTCACTGGGTTCTTCTTCTACTTTTACATGTTTATAATTTGAAAATTATAAAATATATGTTGTCTTTTGGAGAGGTAAATCCAACTTGGTTTCCATTCTGACTTTCAAGAAATTTCAGTGTCAGAGTGTGTGAATGACAGTAAATTCACTGTCATTCAAATATCCTGAAGAATTATTTGTTAAATTAATAGTGGAGGCTGTCACATGCAGCCTCATTCAGAGTCGTCATTGGTAGATGGCAGACATTAAATCCTTATATTGAAAGATTTTAGGATCCCACTATTACATTTTAGAGGAATCTGTTCCAGAGTCATGGCAAAATTCAAACAGATGAAACACATCAAATATTATCCTTTGGATCTCCAAGCAGGATGGAATTGACTTCTCCACGCTGATGTGAAATGTTTCACAGTAGTTTGTAGAACCAGAGAATCATGGAACCCCAGAACAGTTTGGGTTGGGAGGGACCTTGAAGCCCATCCAGTGCCACCCCCTGCCATGGGCAGGGACACCTTCCACTATCCCAGGCTGCTCCAAGCCCCAGTGTCCAACCTGGCCTTGGACACTTGCAGGGATCCAGGGGCAGCCACAGCTTCTCTGGGCACCCTGTGCCAGGGCCTCCCCACCCTCCCAGGGAACAAGTCCTTCCCAAGAGCCCATCCAAGCCCTCCAAAATGGGAGTATTCACCATCACTTCCTCTTGCAACTTCCCAGTTTCAAATGGAGCTGTGTGAACGTTTCAGCCTTTTTTGAAATTGTATTCCAACAGCTCATCTCTGGAGTTCTTTCCTTTGCCTCCTGAACCATGGGAGTTCTCCTCTGTTTTATTCTGCATTCTAAAGGGGCAAATGATGGAATTCTCAACTCTTCTGGAAGGAAAACCTTTTTCCCAATGAACCCATTATTTGCACACCACAGTTCTTGACCCTAAACTTGGGCTTGCACATGTTCCATGTGCAAGAGCCTCTGCATTTTTCAGTGGGGCTTCTATCCTGATTTTAGAAAGAAATTCTCTGCTGAGTGTGCAATTATCAGAGTTAATAGACACCAAAAAATGATTTTTGGACATCAAAAAGGATTTTTTTTAATAGTTTCCACAATCATTTCTACCTTGTAATTATTTACAAACAAATTTCAGCCTGCAGTGGTACCTTCTAGAACTTTACAGCTGTGCATGGTGTGCAAACACAGTTTTTTAAAGCTGTGGCACATGCACTGATTTGTGGCTAGCACAGGTTTTTCCCACGAGAACTCTTCTTGTGTTTTATAAATAAAGATAAAGTTTGGATGTTGTTGGAACAGTGTCCCAGAACTTGGGCAGTGCAGGCCTGGCCAATCAAGCCTGGGGGAAGGCTTCTGACTGACCAATCTGGGTGACTTTTGAGAACTCTATATATGTGATGAAATCAAAACAATAAAGGTCATTCCTTCTTGCCACTGAGAACTGGTGCTTTCATTACTCTGCTAGCTGCTCAACAGCGACACTGATTGCTTTTGCAGCCCCTGATGTGTCCCTGCGAGAGGCTGTGTGACAGCTCTGTCACCGCCCTCTTTGCACACTGCTGTCCCAGCCGGTTCCAGTCGCTTTGCAGCTGGTTCTGAGCCCCCCTAGCCCGCCGCTGTCCTGGGGCTGCTGGGGAGTGGCCCGTGGGGACAGCAGCGCCTTGCAGGCTCCTTTGTGACGTGTGGCTGCGTGTGCCCAGAGCCCATTGTGACACCTGGGGACACGGCGTGAGCGGGAGGCTATAAAAGGGCACCAAATGGCTAGGGGTGCTCACTGCCAGGGGAGCAGCTCCGTCTGGAGACAGCATCTCCCCGGGCTAGGGTAGCATCGGAGCGACTCCAAGATGTCCACGGACAAGGAGATGAGCAGCGACGTGCAGCCCAAGAAGAAGTGGCTGATGTTTGTCAGAAGGCAGAAGGTGAGGGATGGGCTAGCAGGCAGCTGCCTCGGGGCTCGGGGCGGGCTTGCGGGCACGGAGGGAGCTGCTGTGCCAGGGGGGCCGGTTGCACCGCAGAGGGCCAGCTGGTCCTCATCCTTCTCCTGCTCCGTGCAGCTGTCCAACTGCGAGTCACGGGCAGCCCCGCAGGAAGCTGAGGAGCACCGTGACTCCTGTGCTGCCTCTGTGGCGCAGGCGGCAGCAGCAGAGAGCCGGGCAGCCCCGCACAGCCCCAGGGGCCGCGGCCAGGCTCTGCTGCGCTCGCTGCGGCGCGGCTCCCGTGCCATCCTGAGCGGGATGGCGGCTGTGATCCGGCGACGCGGCCAGCAGCCGGGGACACGGCGGCCCTCGCATCAGGGCACGGGGACAGGGACGGCAGCAGCAGCCCCCGCACTGGGGCCGGAGAGCCGGGCAGCTGCCCCGCACAGCCCCTGCTGCCCACCCAGCCCGGAGCCCGGCCAGCTGGAAGCTCTGGGTGGGCAGGGGGCAGGGGCAGCAGCGGGGGCTGTGCTGACAGAACCAGGGATTGATGAGAAGTCCTGCGTCATCCTGGATGAAGAGTGGGAAGTGGAGAGCCTGCAAGAGCTGTCTGAAGAGGAACAGGACATAGACCCAAGCTGGAGAAGTGGAGAAAAGAGACCTCCTTTGAGGCCAAGAGAGGCATGGGCAGAGCACGGGAAGCTTCAGCTGTGCACAGCCACAGGCCAAGGCCCAGCTCTGCCCAGCAGAGCCCCTCACAGCGGGGAAAAGACCTCAACCCCAGACTTGATTCAGGAGCTCTGCCCCCCCAGGCCCTCTCCCAGCCAGCTGGAAGGTCTCGGACAGTGGGCTGGGTCAGCAGCAGGGACAGTCCTGGAGGAGCTACAGAGCAAGGACAGGGGCTGCTCCAGGGATCTCCAAGGTGGCAGTAGTGTGGAGGAGGAAATCGAAGTGTCCTGTTCACATGACCCAAAACCACTGGAGCATTGCAGTGGCTCAGGACGACTCCTAGAGCTTTCTTCCCCAAACGCAGATCAATCAGTGTCCAGTGGGGAAGAGAGCAGTGACCAGGAGTCGTCACAGGAGAACAGGAACAAAATCAGTGTCTACCATATATGGGTCAAGCCCTTCTACCCAGCGCTCGTGTTTGACCCCTTTGAGCTGCTGGCAGAAGAGGCAGACGCTGACCTGCCCAGCTCACCTCGTGCCCAGGCAGCTCATGGGGACACCCAGCCAGAAGCTGCTGCTCTGGGCAGAGCTCCTGAGGACAAGGAGCACCACATGCATCCCACTGCCAAGGCACGAGAGGTGGCAAACACAGCAGCTTCTGCTGCCTCTGTGGCGCAGGCAGCAGCAGCAGAGAGCCGGGCAGCCCCGCACAGCCCCAGGGGCCGCGGCCAGGCTCTGCTGCGCTCGCTGCGGCGCGGCTCCCGTGCCATCCTGAGCGGGATGGCGGCTGTGATCCGGCGACGCGGCCAGCAGCCGGGGACACGGCGGCCCCCGCATCAGGGCACGGGGACAGGGACGGCAGCAGCAGCCCCCGCACTGGGGCCGGAGAGCCGGGCAGCTGCCCCGCACAGCCCCTGCTGCCCCCCCAGCCCGGAGCCCGGCCAGCTGGAAGCTCTGGGTGGGCAGGGGGCAGGGGCAGCAGCAGGGGCTGTGCTGACAGAACCAGAGACTGAGGAAAACGCCTGTGTCATCCTGGAGGAAGACTGTCAAGGGGAACATGAATGACACCCAAGCTGAAGAAGTGGAGAAGAGAGGCCTCCTGTGAGGCCCTGCCAGGCCTGGGCAGAGCACAGGAAACTTCATCCATGGCCAGCCACAGGCCAAAGCCCAGCTCTGCCCATCAGAGCCCCTCACAGTGGGGAAGAGGCCTCAACTCAATACCCAGTTATGCACCAGTGCCCCCAAAGCCCCTTGCCCAGCCAGCTGGAAGATCTCGGTGGGCAGGGGGCAGGGGCAGGGGCAGAGCCATGCCTGTCAGAGGCACCAACCACAGAGGGATCCAGCTCTGAGGAGCTCAGGTCTGTGTGCAGTTTGCCAGGGCTGTCCACAGAGTGGGCAGAGATCACACACCTGAGCTGGAGCACTGAGGAGGAGAGAGCCTCAGGGTTCCTCCCAGGTGAGGCATGGCCTGAAGATGCAGAGCTGAGCAGCAGGCCTGGGGAAGAGAATGGCTCAGGCTCCTTGCCATGTTGGTCATGGGCTGAAGACACAGCTGAGCTGGAGCAGTGAAGCAGAGAGTGGCTCAGGGTCTCTCCCATTAGAGGCCTGGGCCGAAGACAGAGACCTGAGTGGGAACGCTGACAAGGACAGTGGCTCTGTGTCCCTCCCAAGTGACTTGTGGCCGGAATGCAGCCACCCAGCCTGGAGGATAGAGGATGACAGACAGTGACTCAGGGTCCCTCCTATGGGACATTCCAGATGGCACTTGGGGACAGCAATTCCTAGAGTGGCACAGGTGGTTGAGCATCTGCAAGGCCTGCGCTCAGCTGTGGCTGTGGCTGTCCCCGAGTGGCAGCTGTCCCACTTCAGGAGGGTGCTCAGGGCATTTGGGAGCCTCAGACACCTCATTCCAGTGCTCCAGTCAGAGGAGCCATCCCACCATGGCTCTGTGGGAATGCCAATGGTGTAACACCCACAGAGGCATGAACACTGGAATGAGCTCTGGAACGCTCTGTCCTTGCTCTCCTTTGCTCCAAGTGTGTTTGTGCACAGCCCCTGAGCCAGGCCCTGCAGGAAGTGGATGTGTTGGCTGGAGGATCTGCAGTGCCTTTGCATTGTCCCAGGCATCCCTCACAGCTCTTGGCATGTGACTGGCAGGCTTGGGATGAAGAGGTTCCCTTCCCCAAAAAATCTGTTTCAAAGGCACCTTCTCCACTCTGGCAAGGCCCCAAACAAAGAACCTGCTTCTCCTTCTTTGTGACATGGAGGTGACCAGGAAACAAGACGTGCCAAAGCAAGTGCCAAAGCAAGTGCCAAAGCAAGTCAGGGTTCTGGTCTGAGTAACCAAACGCTGACATTGGCAGTGACATTTCCAATGACCTGGACAAGACTGCTGAAGGCACCCTCAGTCATGTTGCAGATGCCACCAAGTTGGGTGGCAATGTCCATCTGCTGCAGGGCCAGGAGGCTCAAGACTGAGGTGCCATTGTACTTGCTGCCTCAAGAATTTGAGGAGCAAAAGTAAGAGAATTTATTAGACTTAAATTCTGTAGGTTAAAATAGGGCTAGATATTAGTAGAGCTCTCTTCTAGAATTAAGGATAATTGGATAAAGGCCCTCTCATGCCCTCTTTTCCTGTTTAATTAAGAACCAAAAAAAATTAATTATTAATAAAAATTAATAACTAACTAATTAAGTTCATTAAAATTAAGCCCTAATAGCTAAATTACTAAATTAATTAATTAAACAAGATAAGAAGTTCCAAAGGTTTAAACTAGACATTAGTTGGGAAAGAAAACTGCTAGGGAGGTCTTTTTTTAATGATAGATAATATTATTTAACATTTGGCCTGGAATATGTTCCTCAGGCAGCTGAGCTGTAGCTCTTGCTCAGTTAGAACAGGTTCCACAAGATGCTTTTATTGAAATAAATGATGGATTTGACAAATCAGAAGAGCTTGTTGTTTTCATTGCGCTGTAGTCATTGATTTGGGGGAAACTGCTGAAGGCCAAAGCCTTTTGGTCTCTGGGGCGTTGCAGTGTGTGCTGTGTGGGGCAGAGGAGAAAGGCGCTGCCTGGGGCGGGAGGGATGCAGGGACACCAAGTGCTTGTGACTTGTGCCACAAGGCCTTGGTCTGATGCAAAAGCTCCTTTTCTTGCATCCACTTCTCCTCCTAGAGAGCTGCCCTGGTGCAGAGATCATTCTGTAAGATCTCTGCAGGGAGCAGAGCTCTCAGCCATGCCAAGGAGATTTTCCAGAACTCTCTGTTCTGCAGGCCAGCAGCTGCCAGGCTGTTTTGTGGAACTCGTTGTGAGACAAACAGGGATTTTCCTGCTGGACATTGGATCCCACTGGCTGTGTCAGGTGCCTGCAGAGGTGCTGCAGCACTCAAACACATTTGCAAATGCAGCTCTTGCAGCCTGGTTGAAAATCTCCTGAGACAAGGAGCCTGAAAGGACACGTGCTTGGCCACATGCATTGTGCAGCTGAAAGCTCCAGGATGCCACAATGTGCCACGCTGGACACTGCCTGGCATTGGGGTTGATAGCACAGCAGATGCTTGCTTTGTCTTTGCAGTCTCTGGCTGCTGCTCCCTCCCAGGTGAGCAATTCCCGGGAGACAGATGTGTGCAGAGCTGCCTGTGCTCCCTGAGCAGGCCTGGCAGGAGCTGCAGCACACAGGGTGGCAACCCAGCCTGGCGAGGCTGTGAATCTCTTGGTGCTCCCACAGAGGGGACTGCTGTGGGCTGAAAGGCTCCGTGTTTGCCAGGGAGTTCCAAAGGAAAAGGGAAGATCCTCCCGAGCTCAGGCCAAGGGCAGCTGCAGCCCACTGAGGTGGGTGCTGAGCACCTCACAGCTGCCATCCTTCATTCCCGTGCATTTCCCTGCCTGGTCCATATGCCCAGTTTCCTGTGGCCAACAGGAGCTCCTGTATTTATAATCTGAATGTCCTCCACTGTAAGAATTGACTCCGTGGGGTTTAGTTATGGGGGTAAAAATAGGGACAAGAGATCTCTAAAGATGAGTTTTAGAACATGAAGGTTTATTGCGAAATAGAGTGGGGGTGAGAGGCCTGCTGAGTCACAAGACGCGACTCCAAGCAGGCCAGCAGAGAGGGGAGAGAGAGAGAGAGAGAGAGCAGGAAGAGAAGAGCTAAAAGAGAGCGATTTGCCGTTTACAATACAATAAATTGTCTTCTCTGTTGAATATTCAACTCTTCTTTAACCAATCTAAGACAAACTACAAGTCCTACAGCATTTACATACAGCCTATAAGAGTCATCACATTAGCATATAGGGTCTTGTTTCAAACCTTAGAAAAACTGCCTTTTTGGGATTTCTATCAGGCAGGTAAGGTCAGCCCTGGCCCTTGGACTTGCCTGGGCAGAGGGCATTGTTCAATCAGAAAGGGGGATTACCTGCCTTGGCCATACCATTGTTCTCTAGTTACTCTACAACTCGAATCTTGTTTTCATTTTAATCTCGCTCATATTTCCCATATTCTCATCATCTTTTGCAAGGCTATCATATCTGTAAGGCCTTCCTATTTCATCTCCCCCAACATGGCAGGTAAGGTCAGCCCTGGCCCTTGGACTTGCCTGGGCAGAGGGCATTGTTCAATCAGAAAGGGGGATTACCTGCCTTGGCCATACCATTGTTCTCTAGTTACTCTACAACTCGAATCTTGTTTTCATTTTAATCTCGCTCATATTTCCCATATTCTCATCATCTTTTGCAAGGCTATCATATCTGTAAGGCCTTCCTATTTCATCTCCCCCAACATCTCCCCCTCTTCGTTGAACAACTAATATGCTAGACACAGTTTTACTCACTAACTTTTGTACACACTGGAGTGTACAGGGTATTGCTACTAAAACTACAATTACTACTATTAGAATTTTTGGTTGATTTACAGGTAAAGCTTCACTACAGAAACTAAAGCAAAGGAATACAAGTAACATGCTTTCGCGTAAATGAATAAGGTTCATATATCTTTTTCTTCTTGAGCTGCTTTTTGGCAGAATACTTTTTCTTGATGGTTCTGCTGGCTCAGGTGTGGGTACTTGCTTCTTGCTTTTCAGTTGCAGGGTTGCTGGCTGATGTGAAGGCTTAGGCAGGTTTGGATACATGACACAGCTTTACGTTTTTTGCTGGAATCCACTTGAGGCTTTCACCTGTGGAAAAACATGCAAATCTCTTCCCCCAAGTTACAAGATTGTATGGTGTTTCTATTTGTTCTGATGCTACATTTTCAACTAAAGCTGGGGGGTCAGGTTCTTGTGCAGAGCTAGTCAAAAAATTGTAAACATACAAAACAATGATGTGTGAAAAACAAGCATTAGTTTTGTGTGACTGAGTTTGGTAAAGACAGGTGAGCCAAAGACACAACTTGTTGTTCACATCCTTTAGAACAGATCTTTCAACTATTTTAATAATATTAGTAACGAATGCCGAATCAGTGATTAGGTTGAAAGACTTTGGAAAGAGCTGAAAAGCTCTCCCAACTGCTGCTTGAAGTAAGGTTTTAAGTTTTTGAACATCTTGATTCCAGATTTCTGTATGTTTGTTTTGCGAAATTATTGCTGAATTGCGCATTTGCTTTGACCCATCGGTGAAGATAGTGACTGCATTTAAAGGCTCTTCACTGATCAGAGGTTTCTCTTTGTAGCATAATTTGGCTTTGATCAGTTTGTGTGCTGGATAACGAATAGAGCAAACGCCTGGAAAATCGAGCAAGGTACACAGCAAGTTTTCTGATTGGTGCATTGCCCAGTTAAAGTAAGTTTTGATTATAGGCAGATAACTAATTGCATATTTGTGACCTGCTATTGAGAGAAGATTTGCTCTGCCTTTTATGATTTGAGATATCATTTCTAAAGGTGTGATGAATGTCTTTGGCAACCTGTAAGAGAGAAGAACACATTCAATTATTAACAACAGATCTTTCGTAGTGGAATCACATTGAAAAATGAGACTGCACAGTCTCAGGTCTTTTTCTAATACCGCCACGAAAAAGAGTTTATCGGGCATACAGTGATATGCCTGTTTGTTTTGTAAGGCATGAATGATTTTTTCTAAGGCGTTGCAAGTTTCAGGAGTGAGAGATATACAGGATTTGATGCTATTGTTTCCTCTCAACAGATTAAAAAGTGGAGCAAGTTCATTCGTAGTGATTTTTAACTCAGGCATGGTGAAAGGATTTAGACTTCGTTCTTCACAAATTTGGCATTTAACTTCATGCAAGTCAGTTAATTGAAAATTATGAAAATAATTCTGGGAGTGTGCTGTACTTGTTAACGCGGGTGTTACGATGCAGCTCCCCTCTCCTCGTTGCAGGGTTTGAGTGTGGGGAGGTTGGATTGGGTGGCTCAGAGACGCTGATTGTTGCACGGGGTTCGCGTGACGTTTCACGGTGGCGGGGATTTGAATATAGAGCGGATTGTCTGGCACAGGGGATGGGGGAGCTGTGGGAACGGTGGTCGGAGCCGCGGCCGGCAGCGCTGGGGTCGTAGGCAGCTGCATAGATACTGAATCGTCGGGTATTGTAATGATAACAGACTGAGCAAGTATCTCCCCCGCGCAAAACAGGAGGGGAGAGGCCAGCCCCGCGGGGGTAGGGGGGGAGGGGGGGTTAGCCGCGATTGTGTCAGTCAGGGAGCGTGCAGCAGCAGGAGCGAGGGGAGGGGCCGCGGTGACCGGGCTGCTCCCGCCGGGGTCTGCCAAGGCTGCAGCCGGACGGGAGCGGAGAGGGGTGCGGGGGGCAGGGATGGGGCGGGTCCTTACGGTGGTAGCAGGGAGAGAGAGGCGGCGCGGGTAGGGGGTGGGGGGGGTCACAGTGTCGGCAACAGTAGAGGGGATTGTGGGGGTGGGGAAGCAGGGTGACACAGCGGTGACGTCGGTGGGCGGACGCGCAGGAGCGGAGGAGAGGGGCGGAGCCGCGCCGACGCCGAGGGAACCAGCAGGCGGAAATGAGGGGTGGGGAAGAGCGGAAGCGATCGGAGACAGCGTGGGGCGCGGCATGGTGGCCGGGGCCATCGGAAACTCGGGTGCCGGTGCGGCGGGGACCGGTGGGGGGGTGTAGAGCGCGGTGCGTGGCGGGCTCCCGGCGGCAGGGGGTAGGGTCGCGAGAGCGGGGGAGTCCGACGCGGGGTGCGCTGCGGGTGTCGTTTTAAAAGTAAAGAATTCTACGAGCGTCCTGCAGGCTGGTACTAGTTCCGCGGCGGAGAGATCGCGGCGCGAAATGTTATTAAAAAGTTTGTTCCCAACTATTTCCCAGAAATCTTTAGTAAAGACGACGGAGCGGTCCGCGTTTGGAAAATTAGTTAAGGTCCATTCTAAGAGGTTTTTTAGCTCCTGTTTAGGTAAATTATTTGGAGTGGAGCTCAATAGGCGTTTAAGTTGCTTATAGAGATCTCTGTCGTGTGCACTATGGGTTTGACCCATGGTGTGAGCAGGGGTGCTTACCTGGTGCCGCAGGGGGGGTCGTCCTCAGAGCACCGTCTCGCTCAGGACTTTCAGGGATGTTTTAAGAGCTTCGGGGTGTGCGTGCTGTGCACGACTTTCCGCGCTCGGGACTCTCCGTCCCAGTTCGGTTAAAGAGCTCCGTTTGTGGCGTTGCTCGGCAACAGCGTTCCGTGCTCGGGACCTCGTGGGTACGGTGGCGCTCAGAGCTATAGGATGAGCGATGCGTAGCAGCGTCCACCTATGCTCAGCGCACACGGATTCCACGGTAAGGCCCTTTTTAAGAGCTCCAGGTTTTTGAGCTGCGCAGCAGCAATCGCCCGTGCTCGACGGTAAATAGGCAAAAGTCCTCTGAGAGCTCCAGCTGATCCGTATTAGGAACGAATTGCTGTGCTCGAGGTGTGCCTGAATATTTTTTTAGAGCTCCAGCGTTTCCTTGCTATAGCAACCACGCCGTGCTCGCGGCACTGTTAAGGTAGCTTTAAATAGGTAAAATAGTTACCATCCACGGAGAAGGGTCTTACAGGGAGAAGCTGGGTCAGTCGTCCAACCACGTTATGGCGCCATCTGTAAGAATTGACTCCGTGGGGTTTAGTTATGGGGGTAAAAATAGGGACAAGAGATCTCTAAAGATGAGTTTTAGAACATGAAGGTTTATTGTGAAATAGAGTAGGGGTGAGAGGCCTGTGAGCCGCAAGACGCGACTCCAAGCAGGCCAGCAGAAAGGGGAGAGAGAGAGAGAGAGAGCAAAAAGAAGAGAGCCAAAAGAGAGCGATTTGCCGTTTACAATACAATAAATTGTCTTCTCTGTTGAATATTCAACTCTTCTTTAACCAATCTAAGACAAACTACAAGTCTTACAGCATTTACATACAGCCTATAAGAATCGTCCCATTACCATATGGGGTGATGTTTCTGACCCTTGGACTTGCCTGGGCAGAGGGCATTGTTCTATCAAGAGGGGGCATTACCTGCCCTGGTCATGCCATTGTTCTCTTAGTTACTCTACAACTCAAATCTTGTTTTCATTTTAATCTCGCTCATATTTCCCATATTCTCATCATCTTTTGCAAGGCTATCGTATCTGTAAGGCCTTCCTATTTCATCTCCCCCAACAGTGTTGCAATTATGTATTCATTGTGTGTCTATGTGTGTCAATCTGTTCTATGTTTGTATGTTTGTTATGTTCTGTGTCAAATAAATGGTATTTTTAGACAAATCGGCCAGATATCAAAGAATCTTGCGAACGGGACTAAGTCTTGGGAAACTAGCTGTCTTAAAGCCTGTCAAACTGCAAAAGCACATAAATCTCCTCTCTCCCATGCAAGACAGATGGGAATGTCCCGCTCCCTTCCCGGGGCAGTGTCACACCTGAGCCAGGTGTGCAGGGCAGGACCTTGCCCTGACCCCAGGCACTGTCCCACCTGCAGGATCTGCTTCCCATTAGCCTCTTCCTCCTGCAGCCCCAAGCCCAGGTTGGTGCTAAACAAAGGGCGCTGGCTCAGGGTCATCCCCCGGCAGGGGTTTGTGCACCCCCTCTGCCCCCTCCACAAATTCCCTCCTGGGGGCAGCAGGAGCTGGGTCAGGAGCCCTGTGGGGAGGGAAAAGGGGGTGACACTGGGATGGGGATCACACATGCTCTCAGGGACACACATGACCCCTGGGGACACCCTTCACCCTCTCCCGCAGAGCCAGGAGGATGAACTCCAACATGGAGCCCCCAAACCCCAGCAGCAACTTGGGGGGTGGGGTATGGTGGCAGCTTTGGGGGTCTGGGTTTGTCATGACCACTAAAAAACCTCTCCCAGCCCCACAGCCACTCCCAGGCCCCTCAAACCACTCAACAGCTCCTCCTAGGATGCTCCCAAACCACTCCCTGCAATATAAATTGGCCCAAGAGCCACCATAACCCCATTCCCATCTCCCCCTACACCCACTCAAATTCTCTCCAAGTCACACAGCACAGCCAGGACCCCAAACCTCTCTCACAGAGCATGCCAAACTCCCTCTCAGCACCACAAATGCCCCCAAAAGCCACAAAAACCCCTCCCAATCCCCCCAGGATTCCCTAAACTCCCTCTCATCCCCCATGGCACTAACCAGTAGGGGCTGGTGAACAGGGTCATCCACAGCTGGGAGCAGCTCAGGCACTTCAGCAGTGATTTGGGCACTTTGGGGGGCACACCCCACATGGGGAGACCCAGGCCAGGGACTGGGACAGGAAACCGGAATTCCTGAACAACAGATGGGCTCAGGTGGACACATTCTGCCAGCACAACTATGAGACTGTTGTCCTGTCCCACAGCCTGGGCAGCCCCAGAACATCCAAATCCTCATGAATATTCCCCTGAACCCCACATTCACCCCCAAATGCACAGTAAAATGGTGCAGCTTTAGATCTCTTTGTTTCATTTCTTTATTTTACCTCAGCTTTGGTTGTTGTGACAAGGTGAAGAAGGAAATTATTTAGGTTGGAAAAGACCTCCAAGATCATCCAGCATTTCTTGATGCCACCAGAAGAAACAATTACACAGCAGGTAACATTTTTTAGGGTGTAACATTAATAAATCAACTCTTCCCAATGAATTTTGGATGTCACTCTGAGTCCCCATGGATGTTCCTGCCCTTGTGTTTGTCCAGGTGGCCACAGGGAATCAGGAGGCCATGGAAGCCACCAGCCAGGTGCCTTCCCAATCTGAGTATGTTAGTTTTGCTTAGCCCAGAACATCAGCAAGCTATCTTTAGCATCTAGGGGAAACTTAAACCCTTCAAAAGCTGTTTTTAAAAGCTGAACACTCATAGGGCCTCTCCCCAGTGTAGATCCTCTTGTGATTGAACAAGTTTGAGCTCTGGCTGAAGCTCTTCCCACATTCCCCACATTCATAGGGTCTCTCCCCGGTGTGGATCCGCTGGTGGTCCATAAGCTGGGAGATCTTTCTGAAGCTCTTCTCACATTCCCCACACTCGTAGGGCTTCTTGGTCTCATGAAGCTTCTCAGGAATCTCAAGCTCCGAACTCCAGCAGAAGCTCTTGCCAACTTCCTGGCACAGGGTGGGTCTTTGCTCTTCAGAGCTCCCTGGGCTGGGTTTGCAGCCCCTCCTTGTGCAGCATCTCTGGGGCTTTTCCTCCCAGTTTGATTCCTGGGTCACAGAGCTGCTCAAAGTGGCCTCTTCTGTGAGGTTCTGCTCTAAGGATTTGTCCTCCCTGGTCTCTCTCCTCAGCTCATTGTCAAGGGAAGGAAGGACAAGGAGAGGATTTGGGATTTGCCTCCATGCCAGAGGGAAGGGGAAGGAGATCCCCCCAATCCATCCCTACCAGACAGAGTCAGCAGCAAGGTTCTCCTGCAGCCAGGGGCGATGCTGGGCTGGGAGATGGAGGAGAAGAGAGCAGGAAAGGGGCAGTGACTTCCTCCTCACCTGCCTGGCTGTCCTGGGGCATCTTCCTCTTCCTCAAAGCATCCTCCTCCATCTGGCCAAGTTTTGGGAAACGAAAATCCCCGTCTGGGTGAAAAAAAGGTGTGAGTGCCTTGGGCTGGGGGTTCCTCCTGCCCAAGTCTATCTCTAGAAGTCACCGGGTGTTTTGTGTCTATAAATTCCTCTTAAAATAAGAATGAGTTCAGAAAAAGCCTCCCAGCACATCCCCCTTTCCAGTCTCCTCTCTATGGGGTTCTGGGGTTTCCCATTCTCAAAGCTGCTGGGGCTCCCATGGGTCCTGGGGATCCCCCTTCTCCTGGGTCCTGATTAGGGATGCCGTGGGGTTTCAGTGCTCCCAGGGGTCCCTTCTTCCCTGATTGTGCTTTGGCTCCAAGGGCTCCCAGGGTGCCCCTCTTCAGGCTCCCCCAACTCCAGGCACTCAGGGCTTCCCCCTCTCCCCATCACCCCTTTCAGTGTCACAGTGTCCCAGCCCTGCCTCATCTCCAGCCTCCCCCACCCCTCCAGGCTGCCAGGGGTCCCCCAGCTCCGGTATTGCCCCTCTCTGCTCTCTGCACTCTGAGAGTGCTGCGTTCCACCCCCTGGGCTCTCTCACAGCTCCCCAAAATGATTGGCCTGTCCTGCTGATAGCAGGAAATTCCCAAATGGATCCCCCAATATTCCACCAAAGGTGCATTTATGGCTCAGCTTTGGAGTCCTGCAAGATCCAAACCTCCCCTTTAGCCCAAAATATCCCAGCCTGGGACATGCAAAGATATCTGGGGCTCACTTCCAGAATCTGCGAGTTCCAAACATCCCTCAAAAACTAACACCCTCCCAAAGACCCTCCGATAGCTTTGGGGTGAGCTTCCCCTCCCTGGTGACCTGTGGAATGCAGTGGGGCAATGATCCCAGAGCCAGGGGTGCTGCAGACACAGTGGGTGGTGAAACCTCATGGTTCTCCTGCTCCTCCTCTCTCTCCCTCCTCTTCCTCCCACTCCTCCTCTGCTCCCACCCCAGAACTCCCTTCCCCTCCCTCCTCTGACCCACAGCTGCTGCAGCACTGGCTGCTGGGTGGGGGGAACCCCCCGATCAGCCCCAGGGATGGACAGGGGGCTTGGGGACCCCCAGTGCAGATTCACCTCCCCCAGAGGCCCAGGGAATTGCTCCAGGCATCCAGTGCTGGGGGACAGGGCTGGACCCCCATGGAACTGCCCTGCTTCCGTGCCAACCCCACCTTTCCCTCTCCTCTCCTCCCCCTTCCCATCCTTCTCCCAATCCACAGACCCCTCCCAATTCAATTTCTTTTTCTCATCCCACTCCCGCTTTCTTTGGGGGTCCCAGCCCCATATCTTCCCCCCTCTTTCACCATCGTCCCATCAATCCCAATCCCCCCTCCGCTATGATTGGTTTTGGGGTTCCAGGCCCCTCCTGCCCACTCCGGGGGTCCCAATCCCCATTTCGCTCCATTTGGGCTCCCAGCCCCCCTTCTGACCGCGCCCCCCGCTCACCCCGCGGCCGGGGGGACTCCCAGCGCCACCAGTGCCACCAGTAGGGCCCCAGCTGCCCCCACACGCTCTTGCCGTGCCCAGCGCCGGTTTTGCAGGTGCCCAGAGCCCCAAAGCAGCCCAAAGCGCTCTGCCCTGGGGGGTCCCCAAAGCGGCCCCGCCCCGCGCGGCACTGGCAGCACCAGTCCGGAGCAGTGCGCAGCGCGGGCGGGCGGCATCAGCCGTGCCGGGCAGGGCCGGGCAATGCCCGCGGGGCTCCCCCCGCACTCGGCCCCCAGTTGCCGGGACAGCAAGGGGGGCCCGGCCTGGGTGCCCCCCACCTCCCCCCTCCCCAAATTCTGCTCCCGGGGGCGCTGGGGGCGAGGGGGGGCGCAGGTGGGGTCCAGAGGTTCCGGAGCGACGTGTCCCCCCGCTGCCAGTGCCACCCCCGAAGGATCAGGGGTACCCCAAAACTCCCTCACAGGTGCTGGATACCCCACAAGCCCCTAAGGAGTGGGGTCCCCTCGGCTTCATCACCCCCAACCTTCGGCTGCCTCATCCCAGGCCCCATCCCACCCATCCCCCTCCCACAGACTTCATCCCACCCATCCCCCTCCCACAGACTTCATCCCACACCCCAATCCACATCCAACCCTTCCCAGGGCTCATCCCATCCCTCCCGGCAGACGCCACCGGGACCCCCGAAAAATTGTCGTCTAGGGGACTCCCCAGTATTCCCCCAAGGGGCATTTGCGACTCATATTTGGAGTCCTGCAAGATCCAAACATCCGCCCCAGTCCCCTCCCCCCACCACCCGCCCAACCCTCCCAGGAGCAACCAAAAACATTTGGGGCTCCGTTCTGAAGTCCTGCAAGGTCCAAAAATCCCCCCCACCTCCCAAAAACAACCCCAGGCATTGCCCAAGATATTTGGGCCGAGCTCCCCCTGCCCGCTCACCTGCGGGATATCCTGGGGGGCGATGCTCCCGGGCCGAGGGTTGCGGACACAAAGAACAATAGACACACGTGGTGATTCCTTCTCCTGCTTCTCGTGCTGCTCCTCCCCTTCCTGTTCCTCTTCCCCGCTCCTCCCCCTTTATGCCTCCTCTTCCTCCCGCTCCCCCTCTTCCATCCCTCCTCCCCACCTGCTCTTCCTCCTGCTGTGTCTCTCCTCCTCCTCTCCTGCCGGTTTCTCCTCTTCCTTTTATTTCATACTCCCATCCCGGCTTTGTCTCACATCACCCCTGGTCCATCCCGTGCTCAGCAGAGCATCCTGTGCTCTGTCAGCACTCTCTGCTCCTTCGGCAAGGATTTGGGATTCATGCCAGGCACAGACACTGAACCTCACCCCAAACTGCCCCGGTGCCATTGCTGTCCCCTGGGCGCTGGGCAGCTGCTGTCCCAGGGGAAGCAGGGACACAAAGGAAGCCAAGTGCAGCCCAGCTGCCCGCGCTGATCCAGACGAGCCCCAGGGACAAGGTCCTGCAGAGCCACACGGAGCCCACGGCTCCTGGCTGGGAACGGCTTGTGTTGTGGCTGCCCCAGCGGCCAGAGCGAGTCCTGGAGCTCCCCCAGCTCCTGCAGCAGGACCCAGGTTCCACCTGCTCTGCCAGGCCCTGGCCAGGGGCCAGCAGATTCACTGGCTCCATGCAAAGGGGGAAGACAAGAAGAATGCATTGGATGCAGCCCCCAAGGACCTCGAGCAAATTGTTCAGGAACATCCAGACCTTGACCTGATGTTTGCAAAGCTACAGCTGGCAGAGTTCTGTGGTTCAGGAAACCCAGCACGGGAAGAGGAGACCTACAAGGAGCTGCAGGAGAAACACCCTGAGCCTCAAAGGGTGTCACACTCCAAATCTCTGCTGGAGAAAGTTCTTCCTCTCTGGAAAGAGATCCCGGGATGAGGTAAAAGCAAAGTTCGTGGCTTGTGACAAATTTTCCATTGCAGGAAGAGCAGAAGAGGAACTGCAGGTGGAGGTTGGGAGCCTGGGAAGGAGGGAGTGGTGTGCAAGGTGGTTTTTTAGGGTTTGTTTTAGTTCTCCTCCTCATACTGTGATTTGCTTGGGTTTGGGGGGTGTTTGGTCACTGCCCCACCCCAGCCACTGCAGCCTCTGGTCCAGCCCCAAAGTGGCTGCCAAGCCCCTGGCACCTAAAAACCCCACCTGTGAGAGGGAGCAGAGCAGGTAAAGGCTGTGACACAGGTGTGACACTGACATGTCCCACAGCTCCAGAGCTCACAGCAGCTGAGATGGAGCTGGATCCAAGGCTGGGACTGTGGATCTCTCCCTCCCTCCCTCTCTCTTCCCCTCTCTCTTCTCCTGACATTCTCTTCTCAAAATCTGGATAACTTGAAATTGAACATGTTATAATTAGCTGTGACAGTGCTTTGTGAAATGCATTACTGTAATTCCAAGTTTAATATAAGGTATATGCTAAGTGAAATACTATTCCTCTGTCAAATTGTTAGGTCACTGGTTATAAATTAGGTTAAATAGAGTAAAGTGCTGTTCTTTTGCTAAGTTTTTATTTTTAAGATAGAAGTTAAGGTTAAGCTATAAGTTAAGTTCTCTTAAGTTTGACGGCTGTTAATCTTTCAGGCCATATTCCTTTTATCTTTTTCCCTCACTGTCTTTTTGTCAGATGCACCTAAACACACCCAAACACACCCACACCCACACACACACACACACACACACACATACTGTTCTCCATTCATTTCTGGTTTGGTTGCCTGGATTTGCTTGGTTTTGTTGTTACTTTTTCCCCTGGTGTGCCTGAACTGTGCAGTCAGGAGCAGAGTGACTCTTGCCAAGGAACTTCGTTGTGCTGTTGCTTAATATTAAATCTGGTTTTTGCTGATTCCTTGCTGGGGATTTTTTAAGTGCTCTCAAGCCCTCGTTCATAAGAGGGTGAAGGAGCCCTGGGCCAGGCTCTCGCCCTGGGGAACACAGGGACACTGCTGGGGGGTCCCTGTCCCCCTGTCCCACCCCCCAGGGCCCTGTCCCCCCTGTCCCTGTGTCAGGCTCTGGGGGTCGATCTCATGGAACATCCTCTGGGGGAGGCTGTGGCACTGGGGGGCAGGGGGAACCTGGGGGGACAGGGGACCCTGCTGTGCACGAGCAGCGTTGGACTTGTCTGGGGGAACTGTGAGGGGGGCTGGGGTGGAGTGACTGCCCCAGTGATGTCATATAGCTACCCAGTGATGTCACACAGCCACCATGTGATGTCACAACCTTCTCTGTTATGTCACAACCCCTCTGAGATGTCACCCAGCAACCCTGTGATGTCACAATCCTGTCTGTGATGTCACAGCCTTCTCTGTGTCATCACACAGCCTGCTCTTAGATGTCACAGACAGCTCTGTGATGTTACACAGCCACACTGTGATGTCACATCCCGCTCTGTGATGTCAGACAGAGCCACCCTCCATGATGGCAGAGTCTTCTTTGCAACCACACAGCCCCCTTTGTGATGTCACAGCCCACTCTGTGTCACAGCCTGCTCTGTGATGTCACACAACCAACCAGTGATTTCACAGCCCAGTCTATGATGTCACAGTCAGCTCTGTGATGTCTCAACCTACTCTGATTTCAGAGCCCTCTGTGATATCACAGCTCACTCTATGTCATGCAGCCACACTGTGATGTCACAGCCTGCTCTGTAATGTCACACAGTCCCCTCTATGATGCCATAGCTGCTCCATGACCTCACACAACCCAGTCTGTGATGTCACACAGCTCCTTTCTGACATCACAGCTGCTCTGTGGCTCTCTGACACAGCCCCAGAGGTGCCCATGGCTATGACACAGCCCCCTCTGGGCCATGGCATAGCCCCTGCCAATGCTGAGCACCTGTGAGCTCTGGGTGTGCCCTGCTGGTGTCCCTGAGATGGCCTGGCAGTGCCCCAGCCCTGCTGGGCTGTGCACAGGAGCTGCGCCTGGGCAGAGCTGTCTCTCTGCAGCGCTGCCGCTTGCCAGGAGCTCCTCTGTGCCAGGAGCCCAGCCCAGCTCAGCAGCACAGCAACAGCACAGGGACTTGAATGACCCTCGTGGGGCTTTGGTGCTGTTTGCATCAGACTCAGTCCCTTGGAGTGTGTGAAGAAACTTCACAACAAAACAAAGTGATGTCGAAATACTGAAGTTCCTTGTAGTTTAAATGGGTCCCACTGAGGGACATGACTGAGAAAGTGTCCCCAGGTTCCAGTTAGAGAAGAACACTGGAGGCAGTGATGGCAGGTGGGGACAAGCAAGGCAAAGATGTCTCTGATGCTGAGCAAACCTGGATGTGTTTCAGGAATCCAAAGGGCCAAGCCCTGAGCCCCAGCCCCTGGCAAGGCAGATCCTGTCCCTCCTTCATTGCTCAGGGCTCTTCCCAGGGCACTGGCATGTAGGGATGTGCAATGCCAAGGGCAGGACCATGGGGTGGCCCCTGCCAGGCTGCTGGGCAGGGACAAGGAGGCCATGAGGCCCCAGGGCTGCAAGGGTCACTTGTGTCCTGCTGGCCTCAGGGCCAGGGACAGCAGCCATGGCCAAAGTGCTGCCCAAGTTGGCTCTGTCAGGGCCTTGCAGCTTCTGCACATCCCTCTGCCCTCTCCAGCCCAGGCTGTCCCATGCTGTCCATGCCCTGTGCCTCTGTCCCTGCAGGCTGTCGTCATCCCCCAGCTGCCCCACCTCACTGGCCCTTCCTTCCCTGACAGCTCTGCGTCCTGCCTGGCTCTGCCTTGGCACACAAAGCCTTGGGCTGATCCAGACTCCTAACAAACCATGGCTCTGCCTTGATTTCCCTCTGGTCTAATGCTGTTCATTAGGAAGTTTTTTTTTAGTTATGGAGAAATATTTCAAAGAGCTTCTAATAAATCTCCATTCCTGTTTTAAAGGGTGTATTTTTCCTGTTTAGAGAAGAGGTGATTGCAGCATTCTGTGGTTGTCATTCATCCAGGGTCTCCCCTAAGGAGGTCTGGCCTGGTCAGAGAAGCTGTACCTTGAGTTCTGGCACAGTATGGACAACCTTGCTCCACATTCCTTAAACACACATCCTATCTCTCCTCTCTTACCTGGGACCTGCTCTCCTTGGAGAACTGGCTGCACTCAGGCTAAGGGGACTTCTCTTTTCTTTTTTCTTTTTTTTTTTTTTGTTTGTTTGTTTGAAGCAATCTCAAGCGCCTTAGTTTCCCCACTGAAAACAGACACTCTCCTCAATGGTGTGCCAAACCCAAGCTGCCACTAAAGAGGTTCCTCTTCCCCAAGGCAGAGCCTTGCAAGGAATGTTTTAGACACATAAGAAGTTCTACAATAAACCCTAATGCAGGGTTCAGTGAAGGCAGAATTAGACCAAGTGCTGAAGGACAGACAAGCTTTGAACTCCTTGCAGCTCAAAGCACCCAGGGGATTGTTGAGAGGTGTGTGGGTGAGCCAAGAGTGAGGGGAAGGGAAATGCAGAGAGCCCTGGAAGTGCTTCTGTGCAGACAGGCTGCTGGGAAGGGCACTGCAGCCCTGCCCTGGGCCAGCTGTGATGCTGGATTCTCATGCCAACCTGCACTGGGCCACTGAAAGGGGCTGTTGCCATGGCCACTTCACTGAGCCCACGGCAGCAGCCCATTGCTCAGGGCTGGTGTCACTGCCCAGAGGCACAGGGGATCCATGGCTGGGGTTTGTGCCATGGCCACCTGCCCTGTGCCATGCTGGCTGGGCAGGCGCCGCGGAACCAGCAGCAAAGCCCAGTGCCAGGGCCAAAGGCCAGGTCAGCCTGACAGAAAGGGTCAGTGCTGGGGACTGTTTCCATGGCAACCATCACTGGGACACCAAACCTGGGTCACCTGTCATGGCAGTTGCCATGGAAACCCCTTGGAGGGACTGATGCCAGGGACACTTGCACTGAGACACTGCTGGGCTTGGGTGCCATGGCAACCACCATAGGGCATCATTGGAACAGAGGTTGCCATGGCAACCAGCACAGAGCCCCTTCCTACTGTCCAATGCCAGGACAACCTGCAGGAGACAGGTTTGCTGAGGTTGGGTCCATGGCCAACAACCTTTGCCCTCCTGGGATGGGGATTGTCACGGTCAGAAAGGAGCCTGTGGAGCCGTGGTGATGCTGGATGGCCATGGGGTGCTGCTTTGGGTGGGGCAGAGGGAATTTCCTTCCCAGGGCTTTCCTGGGGCTGTGCTTTGGGGCTGTGCTGAGCACAGGGTTGATCACACACTGATGGTTTTGTTCTCGCTGAGCTTGCACAGAGCCAAGGCCTTTCCTGCTCCTTGTCCAGCCATGCTGGGGAGGGGCTGGGGGTGTGGGGGAGGTTGGGAGGGGATACAGGGGGACAGGTGACCCAACTGACCCCAGGGATATCCCAGACCATAGGACATCACGCTCACTGTATAAAGTGGGGGAACAAGGAGGAAGAGGGGACATTTGGAGTGATGGTTTTTGTCTTCTCAGGGATCACTTGGGCAGGAGGGGATCCTGTTTTGCCAGTGGTCAGGGTGAGCACCAAAGACACAGACAGCAACTGAAGGAATTGTGTAATTTATATAAATTCAAAACTGCCAAGAATTACAAAAGGATAAGTTCAGCAATATACAAAATCATTTGCAAAGAATTACAAAAGGAGAAGCTCAGCAATGAACCCAATCATCACTACCAAAGATTGCCTATAATGATTTAGAAAGATCCATCACCAGTTACCCTCAGACTTTACCATCACCCAGCCCCACCCATCAGCTGGGGAAGCTGTCACAGCCAAGGACTGCAGAGCCACTCTGGACACTGGGAATTCCTGCAGCTGTGTCCAACCACAGGTGAGGCTTCCAACCTCGCTGGGAGAGAGCCCAGCTTGGAGAGTGCTGAACAATCAAACTGACAGCACTTCCAGTGCAGGAACATCTGGATTCATTCTCCTCTTGGATTCTCCCAAAGCCTGGCCAGGGTTCA
This sequence comes from Lichenostomus cassidix, assembly GCF_008360975.1. Taxonomy (NCBI): domain Eukaryota; kingdom Metazoa; phylum Chordata; class Aves; order Passeriformes; family Meliphagidae; genus Lichenostomus; species Lichenostomus cassidix. The sequence continues at coordinate 586,303 of NW_028147635.1, read as the reverse complement.
AGGAGGAACCAAGAGAGTTGACTTTGATCCTACACTGTCAAACAAGGCAAGATGTGGCCTTGTCCAGTTTCTAAATACAGAAAGGTAAATTCATGTTTCACCAGTGAACAGATACATAGATCATATTGCTAATAAAGCTTTGTTAATGAGTGGATAAAAAGATAACCTTTGGTTGGAAGGTTCATCGAGAGGTCAGCTTTGGCTCAGGGCCTGTTGTTCAGGCCTTGGTTCTTCAATTGGTCCTTTGACCAGCAGATGAACTAAAACTTTCATAACAATTCTTTGGATAACAGAGTCTTAGATTTAGGTGTTACTTTAGTGACAAGGTTATTCATTCTTTTTCCTCAGTCTCATTCAGGTCAGGAACAATAATTCCATTGTCCATGGAGCTGGCTCCTTTTTAATTCCACAATAATGCCCCAAGGTCCTTTGCTGTTCAGCTTCACTGCGGTGTCTGTGGGTAACAAGGCTTGGTGGGGTCCTTTCCCCTTTGGCTGCAGAGCTGCCAGGTCCCAGTCCTTGAGGTGCTCCAGGCTCCTGGCTGGAATTCCTGTGGAAGGCACTCAGGGTCACATCAGCCTTCACATGGAGCCCTGTGGATCAGAGCATTTTCCAAAGGGAACGTTGGGGCAAACAGGGAGATTTGGTCTGGAAGGATCTGTAAAACAACATCCTGTAACATTTACTTGTTCTTCCATAGAACACTTGGCTGCAGGGACATATTCCCATTGTTCTTGCCCAGGTTTCAGGATTAAAACTGTGCTGTCTTTCCCCAGAGCTGTTCCTTCAGCTGGCTCAGGAGGGCCATTTGGCCTCTGGACCCACACCTTGGCTCCATTATTAGGACTGCTGCATCCAAACCCTTTAACTCCACAAGCAGTACAGATTTGAGGTGGATCTCCTTTTTTCACAACTGTTTTTAAAACTGTATTATCAGTTTTTGCCCTATCCTGACATGGGGTTGCATAATCAAATCTTGTTCACTATTGTTAACCAGAATTTAATTTCTTCTTGATTATTTGTATCAATTACTCCTCCCATGACATGAACACTTTGCAAGGCCAAGCTGCAGTGAGCAGTTATCAAACCAAAGTGTTCTGGAGGAATCTGAATTCCTGTTCTGGTATTGATAACTCTCATTTGCTTCTGATTTATCCTCATTAAATCTAATGCATAAAGGTCCAGCCATGCAGCTTCTGGAGAGGACCTGTAAGGGGTTCTCCATCAGGACAGGTTCCCATCTCCTCATTTTTTCATCTGTTCTTTTAACAACCCCTCCATCCATTCCACAAATCCTACAGCTTGTGGATAGTGTGGTATATGAAAAACCCAGCAGCCTTGATCACTTTATTTCTCACAGTAACAGACAAAGCATTCCATATCACAGTATCAGCAAACCCTATAAAAAATAGCCAGTTTCATCCCTTCTTCCTTTTTTCATTATACACAAACTTGCCAATTTTCCCACTGATGTTCAGGTCCTGGCCAAACATTTGCTGTAGGGTATTTAGTGTTACATCCCTGAGCAGCAAAAGGTAACAAACTGTCAGCATTATTTCACATTATTATTTCGTTTGTATATATACATATAAATATATATACATACAAACATATTCTAATTATATTTTTACATATAATTTTTATTTTATATATATATTATATTATTATATTATTTCACTTGCACAAAGAAATCTGAGCTCGAGATTAAAAACTTCTGTTGCTCCATGTGGGAGCATTCCAAACACAATTGTTCCTTCTGTTGGTGCTTTATACAATATACTGTTAACAAAATTTATCCTCATCTTCCCAAACCCACAAGTTCTTTTCCTTTTTCCATATGCAATTTTGGATGCATTTTAATACATCCAGCAGATCAGCTGCTTTTAACCAACTTCCCCATTGCTCACACAGTGCTCTGATCTCAGCCCACTCCAGAGCCAGCCAACTTTAGGGAAGGTCTTCCCAACCAGCAATCTTGGATGGGACTGATTCCTTACATTTACAATTAAAAAGTGACATTTTGCTGTGATCTGGACAGACTATGCCAATTTTGTTTTGCCAGTGGGCAGGGCCAGCACCAAAGACACAGACACCAACTGAAGGAATCAGTGCAATTTCCTATCGTTCAGAGCAGCAAAGAATCACAACAGGAGAAGCTCAGCAAGGCACCCAATCATTCCTACCAAAGATTGCCTGAAGGGATTTAGAAACATCCATCACCAGTTAGCCTCAGACTTTACCATCACCCAGACCCACACATCAGCTGGGGAAGCTGTCACAGCCAAGGACTGCAGAGCCACTCTGGACACTGGGAATTCCTGCAGCTGTGTCCAGCCACAGGTGAGGCTTCCAACCTCGCTGGGAGAGAGCCCAGCTTGGAGAGTGCTGAACAAACAAACTGACAGCACTTCCAGTGCAGGAACATCTGCATTCATTCTCCTCTTGGATTCTCCCAAAGCCTGGCCAGGGCTCAAGGACGAACCAAGGGAGTTGACTTTGACCATACAGCCCCAAACCAGGCCAGATGTTGGATTTCATGGCCTTGTTTAGCTTCTAAATACAGAAAAGTCAATACATGTTTCACTAATTAGTGGATACATCTATCACAGTGCTGAAGATCATGCATATTTTGGTAATGAGTGGATACAAAGATAACCTTAGGTTGGAAGGTTCATGGAGAGGTCACCTTTGGCTCAGGCCTGTTGTTCAGGCCTCAGTCAGGCCTCTTGTTCAGGCCTTGGCACTTCAGGGATGTGGTTTAGTGCTGGGCTGACAGTGCTGGGTGAACGGCTGGGCTTGATGAGCTCAGAGGTCTTTTCCAACAGAAAAGATTCTAGAATTCCAGGATTCTATCTGCTGCATTCAGTCTGGTACAAGTTAGCAACATTACTTTGCTCAGGAAGTTCCCTCTTGGTCAGCTCTTGAGGCCTAAGGCTTCAGGCCCTTTAGCTCCTGGTGCTAAGCTGCTCATGCTGAACAAGACGACTCAGAGAGAAGAATACAGCTCATCCAGTTCCTTCTGGGACACTGAGAGGGGAGGGTGTGAAAACAGGAGCATTGCTTGGTGTCACCTCCTCTCTGCCCTTCACGCCTTTCAGTGCTCTGAAACAGCCAAAAGCTTTCTTCAAGAGTGCAAGGAAGCAGCTGTTCCTTCTGCCAGGTCTGGCTCTCTCCAGTCTCTGCACTTGACTGCTTTTGTCCCTCTTGCTGTGCCCTCTGTTCCCCCTCTGCTCGCTGGCTGCTGCCCAGGACTGTGGAACTGGCCCAGATCAAGTGCTCGAGAGCCTCATTTCTCTGCCCTTGGAGCTGCCTGGGCACAGCAGCCTTTTCCATCTGCAAGCTCCATATGGACAGGGAGTGCCCAGCTCCGTTCCTTGCACAACCTCCAGGAGCCCAGGGCCTGCCATCTCAAGTCCCTGCTGGCACTGAGGGCTCCCAGGTACCTCAGGCTGCTGTGACACCACTGCAAACAGGAGGCAAGAGTGGCAGGGGCTGTGCTCAAAGTCAGCTCCATTTGCTGCTACTGCTGCTGCTGCTGTGGGGTCATTTGTCCAGCCCTGCCCCAGACTCAGGGATCAGCTCCAGGCCCTGCTGCTGCTCCCTCGGGATCAGCCACAGTTTGGTTGTTGCTCTCAATGCCAGCAGAAGCAGTGGCTGAAGCAGCAGGTACTGACAGTGCCCCAAGCCCCGGGGCCAGCGGGAAGGGAGCTGCTTCACATCAGGACCAGGAGCAAAGGACATTTCTTTTTTAAGACATATTTTCTGGTTTAAGAAAAAAAAAGGGAAAGAAAAAAACCACATGAAATACGAAAGATAAAAACAAAACTCAGGTGTGTAGTAAAAAACATTCTGTAACTTTGGATTAAGAGGCAACTGATCTTTTGTAAAAGAGAACTGAGTTATTTACTTTGTAAGTGAGCTGATGGCATGGATCTATCTTACTGACCTCAGCAGCCTTTTTTAAAGATTTTGGAGTTTGTTTCCAATACTGTTTTTTTTAATTGTGGCTGAAGTATTAGGAAATTGATTGTGCCATGCCAGCTCCGAGCAGGACCGGGAATCTAAACTCTGTCAAACCCCAACTCCTTTAGAAGATGCCCTTCCTTCTCACTCTGTGAATGAGCTGTACATTCCCTCTGAAATTGTCAGTAGTTTCATAAAGACAGAAAGTCCCACTTACAGCTTTTTGCTCTGGTTTGGAAGTGGAGAAGGGCAATTCTTCATTCACTAACTCCAGACTGCACTGCCTCAGGAACACAGCCCACTCGCCAGGTTTGGCTCACTCGTGGCACTTCTAGAGGAGGAAGAAAGTGCAATTGCACAATTCCAACCCAAAAGGAATGAAGAGTGGGACAGACAAAACATCCTGTGGACATACAGGCGTTCAGCTGGGACTGTGGAGTGTTGGGGTTCTTGCCAATTGGATGTGTATCCCTCACTGCAATCTCTGGGCCTGCAGGAGAGTCTCACTCACCTGCACAAGCAGAAAGCTCCGTCGGTGTGCTCAGAACAGGCTCGTCTGATGCAGAGCTGTCAGAGCAATGGGAGGGCAGAGCAGACCCAGCCGTGCCCAGGGCTGAGCCCCAGCAGAGCCCTGGCAGAGCCCAGAGCAGCCTCAGCATCCGCAGAGCCCTGCTGGAAGGAGAGAAACCAGAAACTGCCCGTCAGCTGAAGGCTCCTGTCCCCCTTGTCCCAACTGCCCCCAGTGCCCAGGCCATGCTGGCTGAGCTCAGAGCTGTGCCCAAACCTCCCCATCATTGCTGCTTTTGGGAGGAGAGCAGGAGGGCAGGACATGTGCCCAGCCTCCAGCCAGCCATGGCAGATCCACTTCCTCAGCAGCTGCCCAGAGCCAAAGAGCAGCTTGGCAGATGACTGAAGAAGTTGCATCCATCCCAGCCAAAGGGGAAAACTTTTGGGGCCCAGCTAGGCTGTGCAATGCACAGATGTGGGAGCATCCCCCTGGCTTTGAACTCACCTGCAAATTGGGTGTGGAGTGTGTCTTTGAAGAAAGTGCCACAGTGATTAAAGCTGATCATCTTCAGCTTGCATGTCGCCAGGTCAAGGAAGAGGTTGTCAATCCTTGAAGTCCTCCTTGGTGTCTCCAACTGAAGCTCCACCTGGTGCAGCATCTCCAGGGGCTCCTGCTCCTTCCCTGGGGGCCACACCAGGCTGTCAGTGTTCTGCCCAGGGCCCCAGCCAACAATGAACCAGGACAAGATGTGTGGAGCTGTTACCCGCCAGGCCCCTGGATCAAACTGTGCATGTGGATCTCTCCCATCTTCTAGGGCAGATGAACATCCTGCATCCAAGGATCCTTGAAGAGGTCCTCCAGCGATGGCCTGTCCAAGGGTTGCATGGACAAACACCTCTTAATAACATCTTGGCACTCTGAGGAGAGAAACCAGAAACTGCCAGTCAGTTGGAGAAGGCTCCTGTCCACTTTTCCCTCCCAGTTCCCGTGCCCAGGCCATGCTGGGTGTGCTAGAACTGTGCCTAAACTTCCCCAGGCATTCTCTGTTTTGGAGGAGAGCAGGAGAGCAGGACATGTGCCTCCTCCTCAGCAGCTGCCAGAGCAGGATGCTCATGAGCCTGCTGCTCTCTCCCAGCACTGGTATTCCCCCTGTGCCACAGAGGTGAGGATCCACCTTGAGAGAGTCGTCGTGGGAACAAGATCCGCCCCCAGATGATCTCCTGGCCCCTCCTGAATGGGTGCTTCCCGACGACCAGGTGGTACAGCAGGAGGCCCAGGGTCCAGATCGTTGCTGCCCCACCATTGTAGAATTTGAGGTGGATCCACTCTGGTGGGCTGTAGGACAGGGTTCCTATGGAATACAGATGGAGTTCATCAGGGGATGCTGCTGTTCCCAGAGCCTCACCCCACATCCCTGGGCATGCAGGGGCTGCACCAGTGGCACACAGGGTGACCTGCTGCCCTCTCATCAGCACCTGTGACTCGTGTACAAACTTGGGGTTGGAAAAGAAGCCACTGGTGTTGGAATGAGGGAGCAGAAGCCCTGGGGAGGTCCAACCACGACATGCAAAATAAAACCATTCCCAGAGGTGGGAAAAACCACTCTCATCCCTCTCTGCCTTGGCCCCGAAAAACAATTACAAGCCAAGGCAAACAAGGGGAGTGGAGCAGTCCAAGACCTTCCTCACCTGCCTACCAAACTGTCTGGGGCATGGAGTCTGACACCCCTCACTGCTACACTCATTGGGGTTTTGTCAGACTGACTGCCCCAGCCCCAGCCCAGCCAAGCGCAGAGTGGGTGGTGAAGGTGGTCAACAGGGCTGCAAGCTGCCCCCCTTCGACCCCCACCCAAAAGTAACTTGGCTGAAGAGTTAATCCCATGCCTGGCAGCTACAGGAGAAGCCCTGGTGCTACACCCAGGCTGGACCATGAGATGCCCAGGAGCATCCCCTGGGAAGGCTCACCTGCAAATTGGGTGTAGGCTGTGTCTTGGAGGAAGGTGCCACAGCCAAAATCGATGAGTTTCAGCTGCATGGTGTCCAGGTCGAGCAGGATGTTCTCAGGCTTGATGTCCCTGTGCAGCACCCCGCAGCTGGTGCAGTGCTGCACGGCCTCCAGCACCTGCCGGAACATCCCCCGTGCCTCCTCCTCCGGCAGGAACCTCCGCTCCGCCAGGAAATCCCAGAGGTCCTGACAGCGCTCCGGACGCTCCAGCACCAACAGGTAGTCGCTGGGGAGCTCAACCCACTCCAGGAGCTGGATGACACCAGCACAGCCAGTGGACACCTTGTGCAGCAGCACGATCTCCAGGGGCGCACGGGTGCCATCGGGCTGCGGGAGGACCACGATGCCATCAGTGGGGCTGAGGCTATGCCAGGGCTCTGGGACCCCTCAGCCAGCCCGGGATGCTCTGCGCCCCCCGCTCACCCCACGCCCGCTCTGCCTCCCTCGAGGCGTCCTGGCAGCTCCCACCCTGCCGGGCCCCGGCTTATCCCCGCCCGGCACGGCCCGGGTTCTGCCGCTGGCCCCGCTCACTCACCAACTCGCCCCAATGATGGATGCGGTTCCGCGGTACACATTTGATGGCCACCTGCGAGCAAGAGACATCAGCGGGCTCAGCTCGCTACCCGCTCTGCCGAGCCCCACCCTCCTCCTCCTCCTCCTTCTCCTCCCCCTCCTCCTCCGCCCGCCGCCAGCCCCGCCACTCACCGGGGCGCCGTCCGCCAGCCGCGTCCCCGCGTAGACGCTGCCGAACCCGCCTGTGCCCAGCAGCGCACCCAGCCGGTACCGCTCCTGCAGGGCCTCCTGCGCCTTCCCTGCGGGCGACACGCGGCCGTCACCGCTCGGCCCGGGGCCACACACGGCCCCCGACCGCCTCTGCACCGCCCCGGGCCGGGCATGCCCCTCTGAACGGGGCACGGGCGGCTCGGGGCCGGCGGCCGGACTGCCGAGCGGCAGAGCTCGGGCCGGGGAAGCTGCGGCCGAGGCGGCGGGAGCGGCCGCGCCGTGTGTGTCCTCCTCGGGCCCCGGGAGGAGCCGGGGCCGCCGCCGGGCTTGGAGCCGGGGCCGCCGCCGGGCTTGGAGCCGGGGCCGCCGCCGGGCTTGGAGCCGGGGCCGCCGCCGGGCTTGGAGCCGGGGCCGCCGCCGGGCTTGGAGCCGGGGCCGCCGCCGGGCTTGAAGCCGGGGCCGCCGGGGCTGGCGCCGGGCTTGGGGCCGGGACAGCCGGGGCCGCCGCCCGCACAGGCGGAGCCAGGGACAGGCGATGCTGCCCCAGCCGTGGCCACTGAGGCCCGCCCAGCAGCGCCACAGCCATGCCGGCGACAGCCGGTCGGAGCCGAGAGCGCGGCGGGCCGCCCGGGGGCGGGAAGGGGGCAGCCCCGGCCGGGGCAGGGGGCGGGCCGGGCGCATGGCCCCGCCCGGCAGGGGGAGAGGGAGCCCGCGAAAGGGAGGGGACACAGGGAAAGGGACACCGGGAGAGGAGGCGGGACAGGGGGAGAGGGAGAGGAGGAGCAGGAGAAAGGGACGGAGAGGGTCCTAGAAACTGTTCCTTAGCTGCAGCTGCGCCGCTGCCGCCGCCGCCGCCGCCGCCGCCGACGCCGCCGCGGCCGCCGCCGCCGCCGCCGCCGCCACCGCCGCCTCCGCCGCCGCTGCAACTGAAGCTCCGGGGCCGTTAGTCCGAGTGGCCGTTAGTCCGAGTGGCCGTTTGTCCGTTCCCCGCTCGCCCCCGCGCGCCCCACGGCCGAGCCCCGCGCGCCCCCGGGGGCAGCCCCTGAGTCTGTCCAAACACGGGAACTTTGCCGTGTTCAGCCCACATCCAGAGGCTTGACTGCTGCACAGTGGCACAGCAATCCCCTTGGCTGCTCTGTGCATTGTCCCTGCTGAGGGTCAAACACTAGCAGAGCACATTCCCTGTCTCTAGAATTCATACCTGAACCAAGCACTGCACTTGTGTCTCCAGCATTGCTTTCCAAGCAGAATGGGGAAAGACAAACTGTGTGTAACTCATGGTATTACAGAGAGTCTAAAACATGCTAAGTCATGGATCTTCGAGGTGAGATCCATTTCCAGTTAATGCCATAGAGAAGTAGTGCAACATGGAAAAGGAGAGCACATAAATAAATAGAGGAAAACATCTCAGATTGTTTCTTTACATTTTCATTTCACTTCTGGAAAGCTGTTTCAGTTTTCCAGGAATCTTCTCCACAGTCGTGCTTGCTCTTTTCAAGAACCTTTCCTGGAGGGAATGAATTGCAGGAATTATTGGGCTGCACTGGCCCTGGCCGGGTGCCTGGTGCCACCAAAGCCACTCTGTCACTCTCCTCACAGGTGCAGGACACAGAACTCAGGAGGAAAGGCTCGTGGGCTGGGATGAGGGCAGGGAGAGGTCACTCACTGGTCACTGTCAGGGGCACAACAGACACAAGTTAGGGAAATTAATGGAATTGATTTCTAAGCAAATCACAGTATGAGAAGGAGAACTAAAACAAACCCTAACAAAACAGTTTCCCCACCCCTTCCTCCTTCCCAGGCTCCCAGCCTCCACCTGCAGTCCCTGCTCTGCTCTATCTGCACAGGAAATTTGTCACCAGCCACCAACTTTGCTTTAGCCTCATCTTGGGATCCCTTCCTGGAGAGGAAGAACTTTCTCCAGCAGAGATTTGGAGTGTGACAGCCTTTGAGGCTCAGGGTGTTTCCCCTGCAGCTCCTTGTAGATCTCCTCTTCCCGTGCTGGGTCTCCTGAACCACAGAACTCTGCCAGCTGTAGCTTTGCAACCATCAGCTCAAGGTCTGGATGTTCCTGAACAATTTGCTCGACATCCTTGGGGGCTGCATCCAATGCATTCTTCTTGTCTTCCCCCTTTGCACGGAGCCAGTGGATCTGCTGGCCCCTGGCCAGGGCCTGGCAGAGCAGGTGGAACCTGGGTCCTGCTGCAGGAGCTGGGGGAGCTCCAGGACTCGCTCTGGCCGCTGGGGCAGCCACAACACAAGCCGTTCCCAGCCAGGAGCCGAGGGCTCTGTGTGGCTCTGCAGGACCTTGTCCCTGGGGCTCGTCTGGATCAGCGCGGGCAGCTGGGCTGCACTTGGCTTCCTTTGTGTCCCTGCTTGCCCTGGGACAGCAGCTGCCCAGCGCCGAGGGGACAGCAATGGCACCGGGGCAGTTTGGGGTGAGGTTCAGTGTCTGTGCCTGGCATGAATCCCAAATCCTTCCCGAAGGAGCAGAGAGTGCTGACAGAGCACAGGATGCTCTGCTGAGCACGGGATGGATCCAGGGTGGACAGCTCCGGACTGGTGCTGCCAGTGCCGCGCGGGGCGGGGCCGCTTTGGGGACCCCCCAGGGCAGAGCGCTTTGGGCTGCTTTGGGGCTCTGGGCACCTGCAAAACCGGCGCTGGGCACGGCAAGAGTGTGTGGGGGCAGCTGGGGCCCTACTGGTGGCACTGGTGGCGCTGGGAGTCCCCTGGCCACAGGTGAGGAGCTCTGGGGTGAGCTGGGGGAGGAGCAGGGGGATGGGGCTGGTAGATGGGAGAAGGGGTGCTAAAAGGTGGGGTGAGACCCCCCTAACCGAGTGGGAGGGGAGTGGAACCCTGTAAAAATCAATGTTTACCAAATATGTTAAAAGCCACTAAGAATGAAGAGGGATGGATGAATTACCTTTTGTAATGAGGGAAATAAAGGAAAAAACCCACAACAAAACCCACTGGGGGACTGAGTCCAGGATATCTAATCTTTGAAATTCTCTGCTTGGTGTGGGATAGAATGAAATTGCAAAATCAGTAACAGTGAATTGTTAAATTTATTTAAAAACAATCCCATAAACAGGAAAAGGCCACCTCCTGGAACAGTTAAACTGGGAAATTCACCTGGAAGTTACTGGAAATCGATTTCTCCAAATTACCCAGACAAATTGGGAATCACTGTCTTTTGGTATTGGTGGACAAATTTTCTGGATGGCCAGAGGTCTTTCCCTGTCGCACCAATAAATCCAGGGAAGTAGTAAATATTATGCTTAATCAATCATACCAAGATTTGGGGGCAACTTGGTTTGTCTTCAGGGAGAAGCCTCCATTTTATAGCAGATGTGGTGCAACAGCTGAGCAAAACCCTGGGTATAAAAAGGGACTGACACAGCCCTAGGTGACCACAGGTGAGTGGGAAAGTGGAAAGGATAAATCAGAATTTGAAACAACAAATTAGGAAAATGTGCCAGGAAACCTCTTCAAAACAGCCACAGACACTTCCTCTGGCTCTTCTGTGAGTCAGAATTCAGCCAGGGACAAAACCAGTGAATTGCTGTAGGGTTGGCTGTACCAAACACCATCAGTTCCTGGAGAAATCCATCCAAAGGGAGAAACAGATTTAAATCTATACCTGGTTTCTTTAGGAAAGGTGGTTTATAACCCTGTCGGGACCAGTTGCTGTGGATGTCCCTGTTGATCCATTCCAGTCTGGGGATTTTGTGTATGTAAAGAGTTGGAGCTCTGAACCCTTGAAGGAAGAGTGCAAAGGAGCTTTCCAAGTTCTCCTGGTAACCTACACTGCCCTCAGGGTGGAAGGAATTGAACCCTGGGTTCATCACACGCAGGTAAAACCAGCAACCACATATTAAATACAGCAGAGAGAAAACTGACTGATACCCTGGACCCTGCAGGTTATATATATATATATACACTACTGTTTTAGGTATCAAATATGAGTTTCTAAGGGGATACTGTTTATTGGATCTAGATGAAGATGATGACTAATTGCATATTTATAATAACAATAGAAACTATGTTGTTAACCTCTGGGGAGGGGAATGTGATCTTAAAGTTAGTGCAAGATTTTTGCAGATTACAGAATGTAACCCCTATAACAGCTTGTTTGCCAACACATTTTCTCTGCAGAAAATCCAATTCCGTGGGGAGCTTTAGTCAGTGCTTTGACGAAAATCTGGGAACACGTGTGGGAAGGAAATAGCACCCAGGGCAAATGGAAAGGGATGGAAGGAGAATATTCCTTACAAAGGAATTCTTACAGATCAGAACGATACTGTTGAGAATTGTAATATCTCAAAACTGGATCTGGAAATCACCTCAGGAAATACCTATTGGCTGACAGATTACAACCCCTTGGGGATGTCAAATTCCAGAAGTATGGAATAGCCCTCAGACAGGACAGTGGGAATATATCCAGCCAGTTCAGTGGTGTCTGGACTGGGAAGGGAGCCCAGGCCTCCCAGAGGACCCCTTACAGGTGGGTATAAAATAGCCTGATTTAATAAGGCCAAGGCCAAAGGATCCCAGGGCAAAGGAAAAGTGGAATTGCATTTGGATAGACACTTGAACTGTTTGGAATCCTGAGGTACAGTGGCTCATGGCTGTGGCCCAGGCTCTGAGGGTGGGATGTGTCTGTAGAAATTATTCTGCCTTTCTTAATGACACCTGTTAGGTCTCACCTAACAAACAGTTCAGCTTGGCGAGACACAGACTGTCAGCAGGACATGGTAAAATCATTAGTTCACTCAGGATGGGTGGGAAGTGATGGAATTTGGGGCACACATTTGCCCTTGGGGGAATCAAGAGCACAATGCACACTTGGGCTATTAAGGTTATGTCCCTTGTGGAAGGAATCACCCCTGGGAACCCAGCTGTGGGGAAAGGTTAAAGGGGATGAAACTTGGAAACATCCCAGCATGGGAACTGCAGTGGGATGGATTTTGGAATCCATCTTTACTCCTCAAAGATCTGCCTTTAGGAACAGACCAAACACACACCATTGGACTGCAAATGGGAACTTTAGTGAATGCAACTCAGTTGGGGTTTACTGAAATAAATGAACAGTTGCAAGCCACAACTAAAATGACCTTACAGAACAAACTGTCATTAGATCTTTTGCTGTTACATGGAGTATGAGGATACTTGAATTGAAACAACACACTTGTTGTGTGCACCTTCCAAATGTGATGCTGAATTGGATGATTAGGCAGAGAGGATAAAATTGGTTGCTGCATCCAGCAGGGAATTAAGGGGAAGATTAGAAAGTAACTGGTTAAATAAAATATTTAAAGGACTTGGATTTTCTCTGACTGCTTGGTTGGCCTTACTTTTGTAAAGTATAATTGGGATCACAGTAATAATTGTGATTATGACACTTGCTTTAAGCTGTGTAAAGAACACAACTGTGAATGCAACTGAGGAACTCACGGGATGTGAGTAAAAGAGCAGAGTGAGGCTTGTGAAGGCTTGAAGGGAAGAGAAGCTTCCCAAGCCTCAAAGAGGGGGAATGTTGCCAGATGAAGAATCATTTGCACCTGCTGGGTTCATACAATGTTTATTCTCCAGAACCCCCTGGCCCCTGGAACCACACAATGCTTATTGTGTAGGAAGCAATCAGCCCAGGTGTGCCAACTTCTACCAGCTCACCAGGCAGTCAGGTATGGCTTTGGGGTCACCAACCACCAGGGACCACCAAAGAGAGCCCCAGGACAGAAGAACAGATGTGCAAAGGGTGGGGGAAATATGGTAATAATTTTGGGGAAAGATTATCATATGTAAGTTTATTCTGGGACAATCACTGAATATGTATGTAAAGTACAGGCTATAAACAGGACCTTTCCTGTGCTCAGCATGCACAGCTTTGAGAGGAGCTCTTCCCTGTGCATCTGGCCAAATAAAAAATGCTGCTGCTTAATGCTGCATTGGGGTTAAGGAGGTTTTTATTTTACTGAATTTTTGGTGACACCTCTCTGGCTGTGTCATAGAACCACAGAGCAGCTGTGATGTCAGAAAGGTGCTGTGTGACATCACAGAATGGGTTGTGTGAGGACATCGAGCAGCTGCAACATCATAGAGTCAATGTGTGACATCACAGAGCAGGCTGTGACACAGAGGAGGCTGTGTGACATCACAGGTGTGACATCACAGGATGGTGATGGGACATGGTAGAGTGGGCTGTGAGATCACAGAGCTGCCTGTGGGACATCACAGAGCGGGCTGTGACAACACAGCAAAACACAACTGCAGGGCAGTTGTGTGACATCACAGAGTGGGCCACACAATGACATCACAGAATGGGTAGTGACAACACAGAGTGGGTTGAGACATCAAAGGGGGGACTGTGTGACATCACAAGGCAACTGTTACATCACAGGGCAGCCATGACATCACAGACTCGCTGTGTGACATCACAGAGGAGGTAGTGTCCTACCACAGAGAGGGATTTGACATCACAAGATGGCTGTGTGACATCCCAGAGTGGGCACACACTGTGACATCACAGGGTAGTTGTGAGAGGTCACTGGGGAAGTCACTCTGCCCCAGCCCCCCTCACAGTTCCCCCCAGAGAAGTCCAACGCTGCTTGTGCACAGCAGGGTCCCCTGTCCCCCCAGGTCCCCCCTGGCACCTCGGGGTCAAGGCAGGACCTTGCCCTGACCCCAAGCACTGTCCCACCTGCAGGATCTGCTTCCCATCAGCCTCTTCCTCCTGCAGCCCCAAGCCCAGGTTGGTGCTAAACAAAGGGCGCTGGCTCAGGGTCATCCCCCGGCGGGGGCTGTGCACCCCCTCTGCCCCCTCCCCAAATTCCCTCCTGGGGGCAGCAGGAGCTGGGTCAGGAGCCCTGTGGGGAGGGAAAAAGAGGTGACACTTGGATGGGGGTCACACATGCTCTGGGGGACACACATGACCCCTGAGGACACCCTTCACCTTCTCCTGCAGAGCCAGGAGGATGAACTCCAACATGGAGCCCACAAACCCCAGCAGCACCTTGGGAGGCAGCATATTGTGGCAGCTTTGGGGGTCTGGGTTTGTCATAACTGCCCTAAAACTCTCTACCAGCCCCACAGCCACACCCAGAGCCCTCAAACCACCCCAGAGCTCACAGACAGGACCCCCAAACCACTCCCTGCAATATAAATGGGCCCAAGAGCCACCAAACACCATTCCCATCTCCCCCATAAACCCACCCAAATTCTCTCCAAGCCACACAGCCCAGCCAGGACCCCAAACCTCTCTCACAGAGCATGCCAAACTCCCTCTCAGCACCACAAATGCCCCCAAAAGCCACAAAAGCCCCCCCCCCAGCCCCCCCAGGATCCCCAAACCCTCTCCCACCCCCCATGGCACTGACCAGGAGAGGCTGGTGGACAGGAACATCCACAGCTGGGAGCAGCTCAGGCACTTCAGCAGTGATTTGGGCACTTTGGGGGGCACACCCCACATGGGGAGACCCAGGCCAGGGACTGGGACAGACAACCAGAATTCCTGAACAACAGATGGGCTCAGGTGGACACATTCTGCTGGAACTATGAGACTGTTGTCCTGTCCCCCAGCCTGGGCAGCCCCAGAACATCCAAATCCTCATGAATATTCCCCTCAACCCCACATTCACCCCCAAATCCACAGTAAAACAGTGCAGCTTTAGATCTCTTTGTTTAATTTCTTTATTTTACCTCAGCTTTGGTTGTTCTGACAAGGTGATGAAGGAAATTATTTAGGTTGGAAAAGACCTCCAAGATCATCCATCATTTCTTGATGCCACCAGAAGAAACAATTACACAGCAGGTAACAATTTTCAGGGTGTAACATTAATAAATCTTCCAGCAGCAGATGCCATGAGGTGCATCCCCATCTTCTCGGCAGGGGTGGGATGAGGGCTCTGGGGAGATGGCAGCGAGCACAGGAGCATCCTGCTCTGGGCAGCTGCTGAGGAGGTGGCTCTGCCATGGCTGGCTGGAGGCTGGGCACATGTCCTGCCCTCCTGCTCTCCTCCCACAGGCAGCAATGATGGGGAGGTTTGGGCACAGCTCTGAGCTCAGCCAGCATGGCCTGGGCACTGCGGGCAGTTGGGACAAGGGGGACAGGAGCCTTCAGCTGACAGGCAGTTTCTGGTTTCTCTCCTTCCAGCAGGGCTCTGCAGATGCTGAGGCTGCTCTGGGCTCTGCCAGGGCTCTGCTGGGGCTCATCCCTGGGCACGGCTGGGCCTGCTCTGCCCTCCCATGGCTCTGACAGCTCTGCATCAGACGAGCCTGTTCTGAGCACACCGACGGAGCTTTCTGCTTGTGCAGGTGAGTGAGACTCTCCTGAGATTGCCCAGAGATTGCAGTGAGGGATACACATCCAATTGGCAAGAACCCCAACACTCCACAGTCCCAGCTGAACGCCTGTATGTCCACAGGATGTTTTGTCTGTCCCACTCTTCATTCCTTTTGGGTTGGAATTGTGCAATTGCACTTTCTTCCTCCTCTAGAAGTGCCACGAGTGAGCCAAACC
>NW_028147635.1:539432-570092 GCF_008360975.1 Lichenostomus cassidix | reverse complement strand
TCCCCATCCCAGGAGGGCAAAGGTTGTTGGCCATGGACCCAATCTCAGCAAAGTGTCTCCTGCAGGTTGTCCTGGCATTGGACAGTAGGAAGGGGCTCTGTGCTGGTTGCCATGGCAACCTCTGTACCAATGATGCCCTATGGTGGTTGCCATGGCACCCGAGCCCAGCAGTGTCTCAGTGCAAGTGTCCCTGGCATCAGTCCCTCCAAGGGGTTTCCATGGCAATGCCATGACAGGTGACCCAGGTGTGGTGTCCCAGCGATGGTTGCCATGGAAACAGTCCCCAGCACTGACCCTTTCTGTCAGGCTGACCTGGCCTTTGGCCCTGGCACTGGGCTTTGCTGCTGGTTCCGCGGCGCCTGCCCAGCCAGCGCGGCACAGGGCAGGTGGCCATGGCACAAACCCCAGCCATGGATCCCCTGTGGCTCTGGGCAGTGACATCAGCCCTGAGCAATGGGCTGCTGCCGTGGGCTCAGTGAAGTGGCCATGGCAACAGCCCCTTGCAATGGCCCAGTGCAGGTTGGCATGAGAATCCAGCATCACAGCTGGCCCAGGGCAGGGCTGCAGTGCCCTTCCCAGCAGCCTGTCTGCACACAAGCACTTCCAGGGCTCTCTGCATTTCCCTTCCCCTCACTCTTGGCCCACTCACACACCTCTCAACAAGCCCCTGGGTGCTTTGAGCTGCAATGAGTTCAAAGCTTGTCTGTCCTTCAGCACTTGGTCTAATTCTGCCTTCAACTCTGGTTGTTGAGGCAACTCTGGATTTGTGTTTATTGTAGAACTTCTTATTTGTTTAAAACATTCCTTGCAGGGTTCTGCCTTGGGGAAGGGGAACCTCCTTGGTGGCAGCTTGGGCTTGGCACACACTTAAGGAGGGTGTCTGTTTTCAGTGGGGAAACTTAGGAGCTTGAGATTGCTTCAAGAAATAAAAGAAGAAAACCCCTCTTTGCTTGAGTGCAGCCAGTTGTGCAAGCAATGCAGGTCCCAGGTGAGTGAGGAGAGACATGACAGGGTTGGGAATGTGGAGCAAGGTTGTCCACACTGTGTCAGACCTCAATGCACAGCTTCTCTGACCAGGCCAGACCTCCTTAGGAGACACCCTGGATCAATATCAATCTCACAATGCTGCAATTACCTCTTCTCTAAAGAGAATAGCAATAAAATACTCAGTTTAAAATAGGAATCCATATTTCTTAGAATCTTATTTCATTGAAATATTGCTCCATAAGTATAGAAAATAAACATCCTAATGAACTGCATTAGTCCAGAGGAAAATCAAGGCAGAGCCATGTTTTGTTAGGAATTGCTTGATCCTAATGAGCCCTGTGGTGCATTTGGTGCTGAGACCTTGAACCTCAGGGCCTGAGAGCAGATTGCACAAACCTTTCCATGAGCCAGTCAGAGGGAAAACCCAAAGTGTCTCAAAGCTTTAATGGGTTCCACTGAGGTCCATCCTCAACACAAGTTCCTTATGGACTCCTTGGAGGAGAATTGGAGGCCACGGTTGTACAGACCTCCCAGAGACTCCAAATCAAAACAAGTACTTTAATAAACCTAGAGCACCTTGAAGCATTAATGAGCCCCACTGAGTCTTGTTACTGACAAAGAATCTCAAGGGACTCATTACAGCAGATAATTGAAGGCCATGATTGCACAAAGCTCTCAGAGACTCTAAGGGAAAGGAAAACCCAAAGTCCTTTGAAAAACCTGCAGTCCCTGGGAGCATTAAGAAGCCCCCCAGGGCCATTCCTGCCAAAGGCTCCCCAGGACTCCTTCCAGCAGATCCTCGAGGCTACTGGGATGTGGGGTAGGGATGTTGAGGGCAGGACAAGGGGGTGACAGTGCCCAGCCTTGCTGGGGCTGTGCCAGGAGGGCCCAGTGCCTCAGGACAAGGTGTTTCCTCACAGCCCTTGGTAGCAGAGACACTGCTGTTCCCAAGGGTGCAAAGAGTTGGCTTCTCTTTGTCCCCACATTGTTGCGGTTTAGAGGATGTTGCAGCAGACTTTACCCTAGAGCTTCTCTACCCAGCCCGGTTCAGCGCCTCAGTGCTCCAAACCCTCTGTCCCAGGGCTGGACACTGCGCTCTCACCGGCCGGGGAGCCATAAGGCTAGCTCTGGTTCGTCTGCTTCCACAACCGGCGGTGATAAAGGAGGCGAGGAGGGTCTATGCGTTGTGTCCATGGAAGATGTTTATTCGCATGGTGCAGCAGAGGCCAACGACCTCCCCGAGGCAGAGATGCCTCGAGGGCGAAGGCCTCACATGCACAGCCACACGTGGAGCATAAACACACGTGGAGCATAGACAGCAAGATGGCAGAGGGTAAGGGGTTTTATAGGGAAACAGAGAGGGGCAGGGACAGCACACAGGCCCAGTGACCTCTGGGTACAGGGGAGGTACAGGGGCGGAGTTAGGAGTACAGGAACCAATAGGGAAAACTGGGGGCGTGGCTAGGACTGTGTGGAGTAGGGAAGGCAGGACAATAGGTGACAAGTACAGTCGTTAAGAAAGGGGTGTGGGGAACTTGCACCACGTGTCATCCCTGCCTCCAATTTCCTCCTCCAACTGGGACATGGGGACACTTTCTCAGTTGTGTCCCTCAGTGGGACCCATTTATGGTATTAGGAACTTTGGAGTTCAATTCTGCCTTTGAATACTTGAGAGGTTTCTGCAACTCCCTCTCAGGGACTGATGTTCAGAGCCTGAGCACCAAAGCCCCACGAGGGTCATTCAAGTCCCTGTGCTGCTGCTGTGCTGCTGAGCTGGGCTGGGCTCCTGGCACAGAGGAGCTCCTGGCAAGCGGCAGCGCTGCAGAGAGACAGCTCTGCCCAGGAGCAGCTCCTGTGCACAGCCCAGCAGGGCTGGGGCACTGCCAGGCCATCTCAGGGACACGAGCAGGGCACACCCAGAGCTCACAGGTGCTCAGCATTGGCAGGGGCTGTGCCATGGCCCAGAGGGGACTGTGTCATAGCCATGGGCACCTCTGGGGCTGTGTCAGAGAGCCACAGAGCAGCTGTGATGTCAGAAAGGAGCTGTGTGACATCACAGACTGTGTTCTGTGAAGTCACAGATTGGGCTATGACATCCCAGAATTGGTTGTGTGAGGTCATGGAGCAGCTAAAGGATCACAGAGAGAACTGTGTGATATCACAGGGCAGGCTGTGATATCGCAGGGTTGCTGTATGACCTCAGAGCAGGCTGTGCAGTTACAGATTGAGCTGTGTAACATCATTGAGTGGCTGTATGGCATCACAGAGTGGGCTGTGTGACATTACTGACTGGCTTGTGACACCACAGAGCAGGCTGTGACATCCTAGAGCAGGGTGTGATATGTGACATCAAAGAGAGGGCTGTGGAAACACTGGTTGGTTGTGACTCATCAAAGAGCGACTGTGACATCAGTGTAGCTGAATGACATCATACAGAAAGCTGTGAGGTCAGAGAGTAGACTGTGTGACATGACAGGGTGGTGACGTGACATCATCGAATATGCTGTGACATCACAGGACAGCTTTATGTGGCCATAGTGAAGGCTGTGTGAAATCACAGAGAGGATTGTGAAATCACAGAGTGGGCTATGACAACACAGGGTGGCTGTGTGACATCACAGGGTAGCTGTATGACATCACTGGGGAGGTTACTCTGCCCCAGCCCCCCTCACAGTCCCCCCAGACAAGTCCAACGCTGCTCGTGCACAGCAGGGTCCCCTGTCCCCCCAGGTCCCCCCTGACCCCAGTGCCACAGCCTCCCCCAGAGGATGTTCCTACAAGATCGACCCCCAGAGCCTGACACAGGGACAGGGGGGACAGGGTCCTGGGGGGTGGGACAGGGGGACAGGGACCACCCTGGCAGCGTCCCCGTGTCCCCCAGGGCGAGAGCCTGGCCCAGGGCTCCTTCACCCTCTTACGAACGAAGGCTTGAGAGCACTTAAAAAATCCCCAGCAAGGGATCAGCAAAAACCAGATTTAATATTAAGCAACAGCACAGAAACGTTCCTTGGTAAGAGTCACTCTGCTCCTGACTGCACAGTTCAGGCACACCAAGGAAAAAAAGCAACAACAAAAGCAAGGAAATCCAGTCAATCAAAGCAGAAATGACCTGAGAATTGGCACTCTGTGTGTGTGTGTGTGTGTGTGTGTGTGTGTGTGTGTGTGTGTGTGTGTGTGTGACAAAAGGGCAGTGAGGGCAAGGATAAAAGGAATATGGCCTAAAAGCTTAACAGCCCTCAAACTTAACAGAACTTAACTTCTACCTTAACCTGAATTTATACCTTAAACTTAACAACTTAGCAAAAGAACAACCCTTAGCAGCATTTCACTTAGCTCATACCTTATGACTGAACCTCACTTACAGGCCTAACTCACTCAGATATCCAAGGCACTTCAACACCTCCCAGAGCAGCATTTCTCCCCCATTTCCAGAGCACAGGCACACGTGTGTGCACACAGACAGAAAGAGGCAGTGCCAGGGAGCTGTCAGAAATTGCCCTGGAGGGCAGGGAAATGCTCACTGTGGATGCTTTTGCATCTCCCCAGCAGGCGAAGGGTTGAGCCTGGAGGAGTGGGGGGATCGGCCCAGGGTCCCTCGTTGTTCGGGGATGCCCCGAGTGCAGCAAACGGGAGAGTTCCCGGCTCGGAGAGGCCCCACTCAGAGGGAGCTCACTGCTCCAGGAGAGCTCCAAGGGGCTCCTTTTGGAGCCCTGTTGATAGGGCCCCAAGAGATGGGCTTTAGTCACAGCAATGTTCCATCCTGGCTGCACTTTGCATCAACAGCTTTCTCTGACACTGTGAGAACAGGGATGTTGTGCCACTGAGGGAAGAAAAACAGTTCCCAAGGCTGCTCCTAAAGAAAGCAGGAGCTGGTTGGACAGCAGCAGTGCCTGGGAGCAGACAGTGTTTGTGATCAGCTGCAGAGGAGCTGAGCCCAGGGGCTGTTGGCCAAGGCTGAGGCCTAATGAGCATTTCTCAGATCCAGGGCTGCCCTGGAAAGGTGGTGGTGGGGATAATTCACACCCTCAGGGTGCTCCCAGTTCCTCCCAGTATTTCCATGTCTGTGCTCCAAGTGCTGCTCACAGCCCTGATCCGTGGGGATGGGAATGTCCCGCTCCCTTCCCGGGGCAGTGTCACACCTGAGCCAGGTGTGCAGGGCAGGACCTTGCCCTGACCCCAAGCACTGTCCCACCTGCAGGATCTGCTTCCCATCGGCCTCTTCCTCCTGCAGCCCCAAGCCCAGGTTGGTGCTAAACAAAGGGCGCTGGCTCAGGGTCATCCCCCAGTGGGGGCTGTGCACCCCCTCTGCCCCCTCCCCAAATTCCCTCCTGGGGGGAGCAGGAGCTGGGTCAGGAGCCCTGTGGGGAGGGAAAAGGGGGTGACACTGGGATGGGGGTCACACATGCTCTCAGGGACACACAGGACCCCTTTGGACACCCTTCACCTTCTCCCGCAGAGCCAGGAGGATGAACTCCAACACGGAGCCCCCAAACCCCAGCAGCACCTTGGAGGTTGGGGTCTTCAGGCAGCTTTGGGAGTCTGGTGTGGTCATGACAACTCTAAAATGCTCTCCCAGCCCCACAGTCACTCGCAGCCCCCTCAAACATCTCCCCAGGTCCCCCCAGCCACTCCCTGCAATATAAATGGGCCCAAGAGCCACCAAATCCCTTTCTCATCTCCCGCTACACGCACCCAAGTTCTCTCCAAGCCACACAGCCCTGCCAGGATGCTTAACCAACCTCACAGAGCCCCCAGAAACCCCCTCAAACTCTCTCCTAGCACCACAAATGCTCCCAAGAGCAACAAAAGCCCCTCCCAATGCCCCCAGGATCCCCTAAACGCCCTACCACCCCCCATGGTACTGACCAGGAGAGGCTGGTGGACAGGAACATCCTTAGCTGGGAGCAGCTCAGGCACTTCAGCAGTGATTTGGGCACTTTGGGGGGCACACCCCACATGGGGAGACCCAGGCCAGGGAGTGGGACAGAAAACCAGAATTCCTGGAGAACACATGGGCTCAGGTGGACACATTCTGCTGGAACAACTATGAGACTGTTGTCCTGTCCCCCAGCCTGGGCAGCCCCGGGATATCCAAATCCTCATGGATATTCCCTGAACCCCACATTCACCCCCAAATGCACAGTAAAATGGTGCAGCTTTAGATCTCTTTGTTTAATTTATTTTACCTCAGCTTTGGTTGTTGTGACAAGGTGAAGAAGGAAATCATTTAGGTTGGAAAAGACCTCCAAGATCATCCATCATTTCTTGATGCCGCCAGAAGAAACAATTACACAGCAGGTAACAGTTTATAGGGTGTAACATTAATAAATCAGCTCTTCCCAATGAATTTCTGATGTCAGTCTGAGTCCTGATGGATGTTCCTGCTCCTGTGTTTGTCCAGGTGGCCACAGGGAATCAGGAGGACATGGAAGCCACCAGCCAGGTGCCTTCCCAACCTGAGTATGTTGGTTTTGCTTAGCCCAGAACATCAGCAAGCTATCTTTAGCATCTAGGGGAAACTCAAACTCTTCAAAAGCTGTTGTGGTAGGCCTGAAGAAGTGGCTGAAGGGTTGGGAGAAAACTCACCCCTGTGTTCATGAGTTGGTTTTGCTTAGCCCAGATTTTGCTAGTGGGTGGGGAGGAGCACAAAAATGGCTCCTGTGTGTCCTGGGTGAATGTTCTAGAAGTTTTCACCATGTCCAGCAGAGCCAATCTGTGATGGCTCTGAAGATGATGGACATGCTGCTGGCCAAGTCTGGGCCAATTAGAGATGTTGGTTACACCTCTGGGATATCATATTTAAGAAGAAATCAAAACAATGTGAGCAAGCAATTCTTTTTAAACAGAAGATGAGGAGGAGGTGAGAATATGTGAGGGAAAACAACATGGAGACACCAAGGTCAGTGGAGAAGGTGGGGGAGGAGGTGCTCCAGGCACCAGAGCTGAAAATCCTCTGCTGGCCGTGGTGAGGACCATGGGGAAGCAGGTTGTCCCCCTGCAGCCCATGGGGTCCACGAGGGGTGCAGAGATCCACCCACAGCCCATGGGGAGGTGCTCACGCTAGAGGAGCAGGTGGATGCCTGGAGGAAGCTGTGATCCAGTGGGAGTCCCAGTGCAGGGAAAGGCCTTGTTCCTTGGGATGGAAACAGCCTGGCCTGGGCTCAGAGCTCTGAACCCTGTGGACAAGAACTCATGGGGCAGCAGATTCCAGCAGCTGCTGCTTGAGAGATTGGACCCACGGCAAAGAAGTTTGCAGAGGACTGTCTCCAGTGGGAGGGACCCATGGCTAAGTAGAGGACTCCTCTCCCTGAAAAGCAGAAGAAATTTTGGTCGTGGACTGACCAAAAAACCCATACCCTGCCCACCACAACCCCCTGTGCTATTGGTGGGAAAGAGGGAGGGGGGTGGGCAGAGAAACAGTGTATTAAAAGCTTGTGTTTAGTTCTCATTTGCCTCCTCTGACTCTGTTCAGGGTTAGGTACCAATAAATCACTTTGCAACTTTAAGTTCTCAGCCTGTTTTACCCTTCACTGCATCCTGCCCAGGTCATTATCTCGACTCATGAGCCCTGTGTGTGTGTGTGTCAGGGTTTTTTTTTCCCCTCCCCTCTGCACAGCTGCAGCAGGGGTGAGAAGAGAAAGCAGATTTTGTAGGTGCCTGGCATTTGGTCAGGGTCAAACCAAAACACCGGGTCACTGGCAGTGTGGGTCACCAGGGCTCTTCCCAATGAGGGTCCTACAATGGGGGATGAATACGGAGCAGTGCATGAAGCTCTTCCCCCACTCGGGATACTCGCAGGGCTTCCCTTACCGGTGCATCCGTTGGTGTCTGGTCAAGTGAGAGCTCCTGGAGAAGCTCTTCCCACACTCGGGACACTCATAGGGTCTCTCCCCTGTGTGGATGCGCCAGTGCCTGATGAGGTGGGAGTCGCGCTTGAAGCCTTTCCTGCAGTCAGGGCAGCGAAAAGGCCTCTCGTCTGTGTGAATCTGCTCATGGATGAGAAGATTGGTGGTGGTCTGAAACCTCTTCCTGCACTTGGAACACTCATAGGGCCTCTCCCCAGTGTGGATCCTCTTGTGACAGATCAGGTGGGAGCTCTGGCAGAAGCTCTTCCCACATTCCCCACACTCGTAGGGCTTCTCCCCGGTGTGGATGCACCGGTGCCTGATGAGGGTGGAGTTTTGCTTGAAGCCCTTCTGGCACTCAGCGCAGCGGAAGGGCCTCTCCTCTGTGTGAATCCGCTGGTGCAGGAGGAGAGCTGAGCTGGTGTGAAACCTCTTGCCACACTCGGAACACTCATAGGGCCTCTCCCCTCTGTGGATCCTCTTGTGACGGTTCAGGGTGGAGCTGTGTCTGAAGCTCTTCCCACATTCCCCACACCCATAGGGCTTCTCCCCAGTGTGGCTCCGCTGGTGGTCCATAAGCTGGGAGATCTTTCTGAAGCTCTTCCCACATTCCCCACACTCGTAGGGCTTCTCAGTCTCATGAAGCTTCTCAGGAATCTCCAGCTCTGAACTCCGGCTGAAGCTTTTGCCAACTTCCTGGCACAGGGTGGGTCTTTGCTCTTCAGAGCACCCTGGGCTGGGTTTGCAGCCCCTCCTTGTGCAGCATCTCTGGGGCTTTTCCTCTCTGTTGGATTCCTGGGTCATGGAGCTGCTCAAAGTGGCATCTTCCATGATGTTCTGCCGTAAGGACTTGTCCTCCCTGGTCTCTCTCCTCAGATGGTTGTCTGGGGAAGGAAGGACAAGGAGAGGATTTGGGATTTGCCTCCATGCCAGAGGGAAGGGGAAGGAGATCCCCCCAGTCCATCCCTACCAGGACAGAGTCCGCAGCAGGGGTGTCCTGCAGCCAGGGGCAATGCTGGGCTGGGAGATGGAGGAGAAGAGAGCAGGAAAGGGGCAGTGACTTCCTCCTCACCTGCCTGGCTGCCCTGGGGCATCTTCCTCTTCCTCACAGCCTCCTCCTCCATCTGGCCGTTTTGGGAATCGGAAATCCTCGTTTCGGTAAAAAAAAGGTGTGAGTGCCTTGGGTTGGGGGTTCCTCCTGCCCAAGTCTATCTCTAGAAGTCACTGGCTGTTTTGTGTCTATAAAATCCTCTTAAAATAAGAATGAATTCAGAAAAAGCCTCCCACGAGTTTCCCCTTTCCAGTCTCCTGTCTTTGGGGTTCTGGGGTTCCCCATTCTCAAAGCTGCTGGGGCTCCCATGGGTCCTGGGGATCCCCCTTCTCCTGGGTCCTGATTAGGGATGCTGTGGGGTTTCAGTGCTCCCAGCGGTCCCTTCTTCCCTGATTGTGCTTTGGCTCCAAGGGCTCCCAGGGTCCCCCTCTTCAGGCTCCCCCAACTCCAGGCACTCAGGGCTTCCCCCTCTCCCCATCAACTCTTTCAGTGTCACAGTGTCCCAGCCCTGCCTCATCTCCAGCCTCCCCCCCCTCTTCAGGCTGCCAGGGCTCCCCCAGCTCCGGTATTGCCCCTCTCTGCTCTCTCCACTTGGGGAGTACAATGTTCCACCCTCCCAGCTCTCTCACAGATCCCCAAAACTGATGTCCTGTCCTGATGATAGCAGGCAATTCCCAAATGGATCCCCCAATATTCCACCAAAGGTGCATTTATGGCTCAGCTTTGGAGTCCTGCAAGATCCAAACCTCCCCTTTGGCCCAAAAAATCCCTGCCAGGGACATGCAAAGATATCTGGCACTCACTTCCAGAATCTGCAAGTTCCAAACACCCCTCAAAAACTAACACCCTCCCAGAGACCCTCTGATAGCTTTGGGGTGAGCTCCCCCTCCCTGGTCACCTGTGGAATGCAGGGGGGGCAATGATCCGAGAGCCAGGGGTGCTGCAGACACAGTGGGTGGTGAAACCTCATGGTTCTTCTGCTCCTCCTTTTCCTGCTCCTCCTCCTCCTCTCTCCCTCCTCTTCCTCCTGCTCCTCCTCTGCTCCCACCCCAGAACCCCATTCCCCTCCCTCCTCTGCCCCATGGCTGGTGCAGCACTGGCTGCTGGGTGGGGGGAACCCCCCGATCAGCCCCAGGGATGGACAGGGGGCTTGGGGACCCCCAGTGCAGATCCACCTCCCCCAGAGCCCCAGGGAATTGCTCTGGGGATCCAGTGCTGGGGGACAGGGCTGGACCCCCATGGAACTGCCCTGCTTCCGTGCCAACCCCACCTTTCCCTCCCCTCTCCTCCCCTTTCCCATCCTTCTCCCAATCCACAGACCCCTCCCAATTCAATTTCTTTTTCCCATCCCCCTCCCGCTCTCTTTGGGGTCCCAGCACCCTCTTTTCCTCCCCACTTCTCCCCCTTTCACCATCGTCCCCTCAATCCCCAACCCCTCCTTCCCTATGATTGGTTTTGGGGGTTCCAGGCCCCTCCTGCCCACTCTGGGGGTCCCAATCCCCATCTCGCTCCATTTGGGCTCCCAGCCCCCCTTCTCACCACGCCCCCCGCTCACCCCGCGGCCGGGGGGACTCCCAGCGCCACCAGTGCCACCAGTAGGGCCCCAGCTGCCCCCACACGCTCTTGCCGTGCCCAGCGCCGGTTTTGCAGGTGCCCAGAGCCCCAAAGCAGCCCCAAGCGCTCTGCCCTGGGGGGTCCCCAAAGCGGCCCCGCCCCGCGCGGCACTGGCAGCACCAGTCCGGAGCAGTGCGCAGCGCGGGCGGGCGGCATCAGCCGTGCCGGGCAGGGCCGGGCAATGCCCGCGGGGCTCCCCCCGCACTCGGCCCCCAGTTGCTGGGACAGCAAGGGGGGCCCGGCCTGGGCGCCCCACACCTCCCCCCTCCCCAAATTCTGCTCCCGGGGGCGCTGGGGGCGAGGGGGGGCGCAGGTGGGGTCCAGAGGTGCCGGAGCCACGTGTCCCCCCGCTGCCAGTGCCACCCCCGAAGGATCAGGGGTACCCCAAAACTCCCTCACAGCTGCCGGATACCCCTCAAGCCCCTAAGGAGTGGGGTCCCCCCGGCTTCATCACCCCTAACCTTCGGCTGCCTCATCCCAGGCCCCATCCCACCCATCCCCCTCCCCCAGACTTCATCCCACACCCCAATCCACATCCCACCCTTCCCAGGCCTCATCCCATCCCTCCCGGCAGACGCCACCGGGACCCTCGAAATCTGTCGTCTAGGGGACTCCCCAGTATTCCCCCAAGGGGCATTTGCGACTCATATTTGGAGTCCTGCAAGATCCAAACATCCGCCCCAGTCCCCTCCCCCCACCACCCGCCCAACCCTCCCAGGAGCAACCAAAAATATTTGGGGCTCCGTTCTGAAGTCCTGCAAGGTCCAAAAATCCCCCCAGCCTCCCAAAAAGAAGCCCAGGCACCGCCCAAGGTATTTGGGCCGAGCTCCCCCTGCCCGCTCACCTCCGGGATGTCCCGGGGGGCGATGCTCCCGGGCCGAGGGTTGCAGACACAAAGAACAATAGACACACGTGGTGATGCCTTCTCCTCCTTCTCGTGCTGCTCCTCCCCTTCCTGTTCCTCTTCCTGCCGCTCCTCCCCCTTTATGCCTCCTCTTCCTCCCGCTCCCCCTCTTCTATCCCTCCTCCCCACCTGCTCTTCCTCCTGCTGTGTCTCTCCTCCTCCTCTCCTGCCGGTTTCTCCTCTTCCTTTTATTTCATACTTCCATCCCGGCTTTGTCTCACATCACCCCTGGTCCATCCCGTGCTCAGCAGAGCATCCTGTGCTCTGTCAGCACTCTCTGCTCCTTCGGGAAGGATTTGGGATTCATGCCAGGCACAGGCACTGAACCTCACCCCAAACTGCCCCGGTGCCATTGCTGTCCCCTCGGCGCTGGGCAGCTGCTGTCCCAGGGGAAGCAGGGACACAAAGGAAGCCAAGTGCAGCCCAGCTGCCCGCGCTGATCCAGACGAGCCCCAGGGACAAGGTCCTGCAGAGCCACACGGAGCCCTCGGCTCCTGGCTGGGAACGGCTTGTGTTGTGGCTGCCCCAGCGGCCAGAGCGAGTCCTGGAGCTCCCCCAGCTCCTGCAGCAGGACCCAGGTTCCACCTGCTCTGCCAGGCCCTGGCCAGGGGCCAGCAGATCCACTGGCTCCATGCAAAGGGGGAGGACAAGGATGCATTGGATGCAGCCCCCAAGGACCTCGAGCAAATTGTTCAGGAACATCCAGACCTTGAGCTGATGTTTGCAAAGCTGCAGCTGGCAGAGTTCTGTGGCACAGGAGACCCAGCACGGGAAGAGGAGACCTACAAGGAGCTGCAGGAGAAACACCCTGAGCCTCAAAGGGTGTCACACTCCAAATCTCTGCTGGAGAAAGTTCTTCCTCTCTGGAAAGAGATCCCGGGATGAGGTAAAAGCAAAGTTCGTGGCTTGTGACAAATTTTCCATTGCAGGAAGAGCAGAAGAGGAACTGCAGGTGGAGGTTGGGAGCCTGGGAAGGAGGGAGTGGTGTGCAAGGTGGTTTTTTAGGGTTTGTTTTAGTTCTCCTCCTCATACTGTGATTTGCTTGGGTTTGGGGGGTGTTTGGTCACTGCCCCACCCCAGCCACTGCAGCCTCTGGTCCAGCCCCAAAGTGGCTGCCAAGCCCCTGGCACCTAAAAACCCCACCTGTGAGAGGGAGCAGAGCAGGTAAAGGCTGTGACACAGGTGTGACACTGACATGTCCCACAGCTCCAGAGCTCACAGCAGCTGAGATGGAGCTGGATCCAAGGCTGGGACTGTGGATCTCTCCCTCCCTCCCTCTCTCTTCCCCTCTCTCTTCTCCTGACATTCTCTTCTCAAAATCTGGATAACTTGAAATTGAACATGTTATAATTAGCTGTGACAGTGCTTTGTGAAATGCATTACTGTAATTCCAAGTTTAATATAAGGTATATGCTAAGTGAAATACTATTCCTCTGTCAAATTGTTAGGTCACTGGTTATAAATTAGGTTAAATAGAGTAAAGTGCTGTTCTTTTGCTAAGTTTTTATTTTTAAGATAGAAGTTAAGGTTAAGCTATAAGTTAAGTTTTCTTAAGTTTGAGGGCTGTTAATCTTTCAGGCCATATTCCTTTTATCTTTTTCCCTCACTGTCTTTTTGTCAGATGCACCTAAACACACCCAAACACACCCACACCCACACACACACATACTGTTCTCCATTCATTTCTGGTTTGGTTGCCTGGATTTGCTTGGTTTTGTTGTTACTTTTTCCCCTGGTGTGCCTGAACTGTGCAGTCAGGAGCAGAGTGACTCTTGCCAAGGAACTTCGTTGTGCTGTTGCTTAATATTAAATCTGGTTTTTGCTGATTCCTTGCTGGGGATTTTTTAAGTGCTCTCAAGCCCTCATTCATAAGAGGGTGAAGGAGCCCTGGGCCAGGCTCTCGCCCTGGGGAACACAGGGACACTGCTGGGGGGTCCCTGTCCCCCTATCCCACCCCCCAGGGCCCTGTCCCCCCTGTCCCTGTGTCAGGCTCTGGGGGTCGATCTCATGGAACATCCTCTGGGAGAGGCTGTGGCACTGGGGGGCAGGGGGGACCTGGGGGGACAGGGGACCCTGCTGTGCACGAGCAGTGTTGGACTTGTCTGGGGGAACTGTGAGGGGGGCTGGGGCAGAGTGACTGCCCCAGTGATGTCATATAGCTACCCAGTGATGTCACACAGCCACCATGTGATGTCACAACCTTCTCTGTTATGTCACAACCCCTCTGAGATGTCACCCAGCAACCCTGTGATGTCACAATCCTGTCTGTGATGTCACAGCCTTCTCTGTGTCATCACACAGCCTGCTCTTAGATGTCACAGACAACTCTGTGATGTTACACAGCCACACTGTGATGTCACATCCCGCTCTGTGATGTCAGACAGAGCCACCCTCCATGATGGCAGAGTCTTCTTTGCAACCACACAGCCCCCTTTGTGATGTCACAGCCCACTCTGTGTCACAGCCTGCTCTGTGATGTCACACAACCAACCAGTGATTTCACAGCCCGGTCTATGATGTCACAGTCAGCTCTGTGATGTCTCAACCTACTCTGATTTCAGAGCCCTCTGTGACATCACAGCTCACTCTATGTCATGCAGCCACACTGTGATGTCACAGCCTGCTCTGTAATGTCACACAGTCCCCTCTACGATGCCATAGCTGCTCCATGACCTCACACAACCCACTCTGTAATGTCACACAGCTCCTTTCTGTCATCACAGCTGCTCTGTGGCTCTCTGACACAGCCCCAGAGGTGCCCATGGCTATGACACAGCCCCCTCTGGGCCATGGCACAGCCCCTGCCAATGCTGAGCACCTGTGAGCTCTGGGTGTGCCCTGCTGGTGTCCCTGAGATGGCCTGGCAGTGCCCCAGCCCTGCTGGGCTGTGCACAGGAGCTGCTCCTGGGCAGAGCTGTCTCTCTGCAGCGCTGCCGCTTGCCAGGAGCTCCTCTGTGCCAGGAGCCCAGCCCAGCTCAGCAGCACAGCAACAGCACAGCGACTTGAATGACCCTTGTGGGGCTTTGGTGCCGTTTGCCTCAGACTCAGTCCCTCAGAGTATGTTTTAAAAACATCTAAAGAAGTCAAAGTGAGATTTAAATACTGAAGTTTCTTGTGTTAATGGGTTCCACTGAGGGACACAACTGAGAAAGTGTCCCCATGTTATGATCCAATTATTAAGGTTTTTTGGAAATACCTCTGCCTGAATTAAGGTACAAACGAGACCATATGCCAATCAATAGTATGGGTTTTATTTGATAGAAAATATGAGAGAGAGAGGGAAGAAAAGAGAGAAAAAGAGAAGTAGGAAAAGAGGTGTGGGGGGGGGGGGACAGAGATGGACAGGGACAAAGAAGTATCACCACTCCGTGGGCCCCACTGGTGTCCTGATGTCCTCTTCCGCTGGTCTCGGTGGTGGAAGTCCCCCCAAAGTGCAGGATGCTATGGGTTAATAATATACGCTCAGGCCAGGTAGAAATGTCCAGGCATGTCCCCCCGGGGGAGGGGTAGCCTCTAGCAACAGACTCTGCTTGCATCACTTGCACTCCTGTGGTGCAAGGCATCTGGGGAGCACTTTGGGGGGTCTGTGACTCCCCCTCAGCTGCCTCTCACGTGAGAGTCCCGTCGATGTGGCTTGTGCGGTTGGGGGTTCCACAGCTGGGCCAGTTTGTGTAATGGAGGATGAGTGTGTATTGCCTCTGACCAGAGGTTACGCCATCCTCCTCCCCCCTTCAGCTGGGGGGTAAGACTGTGCAAACCTGGCTTCTGTGAGCGGTGCTCTGCCCCGACCCCAAACTCAGCCAGAAATGATTCTCAGTACCGCTGGTGGCTTCAGCCTCTGTGGATGCATTCCTTTCCTTCAGACTGAGATGACTGAACAATAGGTTTCCCTTTATCTAATCTCAGCAGTTTGGCTCTCAGTCCAAAGTCCCAGTCAGGTATCCTCAGGGAGGCTTCTTTGATCAAAACTTTGTATCAATGTTTGAGGCATGAACTATTTTCAGTCTCTGACACCCCAGGTTGCAGTTAAAGAAGAACACTGCAGGCAGTGATGGCAGGCGGGGACAAGCAAGACAAAGGTGACTCTGATGCAGAGCAAACCTGGATGTGTTTCATGAATCCAAAGGGCCAAGCCCTGAGCCCCAGCCCCTGGTAAGGCTGATCCTGTCCCTCCCTCATTGCTCAGGGCTCTTCCCGGGGCACTGGGATGTGGGGATGTGCAATGCCAAGGGCAGGACCATGGGGTGGCCCCTGCCAGGCTGCTGGGCAGGGACAAGGAGGCAATGAGGCCCCAGGGCTGCAAGGGTCACTTGTGTCCTGCTGGCCTCAGGGCCAGGGACAGCAGCCTTGGCCAAAGTGCTGCACAAGTTGGCTCTGTCAGGGCCTTGCAGCTTCTGCACATCCCTCTGCCCTCTCCAGCCCAGGCTGTCCTACGCTGTCCATGCCCTGTGCCTCTGTCCCTGCAGGCTGTCATCATCCCCCAGCTGCCCCACCTCGCTGGCCCTTCCTTCCCTGACAGCTCTGCATCCTGCCTGGCTCTGCCTTGGCACACAAAGCCTTGGGCTGATCCAGACTCCTAACAAACCATGGCTCTGCCTTGATTTCCCTCTGGTCTAATGCTGTTCACTAGGAAGTTTATTTCTATAGTTAAGGACAAATATTTCAAAGAGCTTCTAATATATCGGTGTTCCTAGTTTAAAGGGTTTATTTTTCCCTTTAGAGAAGAGGTGATTCCACCATTCTGTGGCTGTCATTGATCCAGAGTCTCCCCTAAGGAGGTCTGGCCTGGTCAGAGAAGCTGTGCCTTGACATCTGAGTGGGGACAACCCTGGTCCTCAATGCCCAGCCTAATCCTGTCTCTCCTCACTCACCTGGGAGCTGCTTTGCTTGCACAACTGGCTGCACTCAGGCAAAGAGGGGTTTTCTTCTTTTATTTCTTGAAGCAATCTCAAGCTTCTAAGTTTCCCCACTGAAAACAGACACCCTTCTTAAGTGTGTGCCAAACCCAAGCTGCCACCAAGGAGGTTCCCCTTCCCCAAGGCAGAACCCTGCAAGGAATGTTTTAAACACATAAGAAGTTCTACAATAAACCCTAATCCAGGGTTCAGTGGAGGCAGAACTAGACCAAGTGCTGAAGGGCAGACAAGCTTTGAACTCCTTGCAGCTCAAAGCACCCAGGGGCTTGTTGAGAGGTGTGTGAGTGAGCCAAGAGTGAGGGGAAGGGAAGTGCAGAGAGCCCTGGAAGTGCTTGTGTGCAGACAGGCTGCTGGGAAGGGCACTGCAGCCCTGCCCTGGGCCAGCTGTGATGCTGGATTCTCATGCCAACCTGCACTGGGCCATTGCAAGGGGCTGTTGCCATGGCCACTTCACTGAGCCCACAGCAGCAGCCCATTGCTCAGGGCTGGTGTCACTGCCCAGAGCCACAGGGGATCCATGGCTAGGGTTTGTGCCATGGCCACCTGCCCTGTGCCGCGCTGGCTGGGCAGGCGCCGCGGAACCAGCAGCAAAGCCCAGTGCCAGGGCCAAAGGCCAGGTCAGCCTGACAGAAAGGGTCAGTGCTGGGGACTGTTTCCATGGCAACCATCGCTGGGACACCACACCTGGGTCACCTGTCATGGCATTGCCATGGAAACCCCTTGGAGGGACTGATGCCAGGGACACTTGCCCTGAGACACTGCTGGGCTCGGGTGCCATGGCAACCACCATAGGGCATCATTGGTACAGAGGTTGCCATGGCAACCAGCACAGAGCCCCCTTCCTACTGTCCAATGCCAGCACAACCTTCAGGAGACACTTTGCTGAGGTTGGGTCCATGGCCAACAACCTTTGCCCTGCTGGGATGGGGATTGTCACGGTCAGAAAGGAGCCTGTGGAGCCGTGGTGATGCTGGATGGCCATGGGGTGCTGCTTTGGGTGGGGCAGAGGGAATTTCCTTCCCAGGGCTTTCCTGGGGCTGTGCTTTGGGGCTGTGCTGAGCACAGGGTTGATCACACACAGATGGTTTTGTTCTCGCTGAGCTTGCACAGAGCCAAGGCCTTTCCTGCTCCTTGTCTAGCTGGGGAGGGGCTGGGGGTGTGGGGGAGGTTGGGAGGGGATACAGGGGGACAGGTGACCCCAAGTGACCCCAGGGATATCCCAGACCATAGGACATCATGCTCAGTGTATAAAGTGGAGGAACAAGGAGGAAGGGGTGACATTTGGAGTGATGGTTTTTGTCTTCCCAGGGAACACTTGGGCAGGAGGGGATCCTGTTTTGCCGGTGGTCAGGGTGAGCACCAAAGACACAGACAGCAACTGAAGGAATTGTGTAATTTATATAAATGCAAAACTGCCAAGAATTACAAAAGGATAAGTTCAGCAATATACAAAATCATTTGCAAAGAATTGCAAAAGGAGAAGCTCAGCAATGAACCCAATCATCACTACCAAAGATTGCCTATAATGATTTCGAAAGATCCATCACCAGTTAGCCTCAGACTTTACCATCACCCAGACCCACACATCAGCTGGGGAAGCTGTCACAGCCAAGGACTGCAGAGCCACTCTGGACACTGGGAATTCCTGCAGCTGTGTCCAGCCACAGGTGAGGCTTCCAACCTCGCTGGGAGAGAGCCCAGCTTGGAGAGTGCTGAACAAACAAACTGACAGCACTTCCAGTGCAGGAACATCTGGATTCATTCTCCTCTTGGATTCTCCCAAAGCCTGGCCAGGGCTCAAGGAGGAACCAAGGGAGTTGACTTTGATCCTACACTCTCAAACCAGGCCAGATGTTGGATTTCATGGCCTTGTTTAGCTTCTAAATACAGAAAAGTCAATACATGATTCACTAATCAGTGGATACATCTATCACAGTGCTAATGATCATGCATATTTCGTTTATGAGTGGATACAAAGATAACCTTTTGTTGGAAGGTTCATCAAGAGGTCACTTTTGGCTCAGGGCCTGTTGTTCAGGCCTCAGTAAGGCCTCTTGTTCAGGCCTTGGCACTTCAGGGATGTGGTTTAGTGCTGGGCTGACAGTGCTGGGTGAACGGCTGGGCTTGATGAGCTCAGAGGTCTTTTCCAACAGAAAATATTCTATAATTCCAGGATTCTATCTGCTGGATATAGCTTGGTCCATGTTAGCAGCATTAGTTTGCTCAGAAAGTTCCCTCTTGGTCAGCTCTTGAGGCCTAAGGCTTCAGCTCCTTTATTCTGATATTTTATTCTTAGTGCACCTACTTGATCTTAATAGACGCAGTAACATCAGTACTTGAAAGCAAAATGAGCATAGCAAGTTTGTATTTTAGAAGGAAACACACAGTTAAGAGAGAACAGGATTTGCTTCTCTGAACATTAAACAGGTTACAGAGTAACACTTTTCTTCAGGGTTTAATACTCACAGGGCACATCTCTGCTATCATTGACTGCAGGGTGAGTTGGATTTGGAAATATTTAGAAAGCTCCAGGAGTACTCAGCAGCTTTTCCTAAGAATTCTCCTGCAGACACTTTTAGGGCACACTTGAGGAGAGATCCTTCTTCTCTTTATTGGCCATGCAGCCCATGGCGTTGCTGGTGATTTCCAGGGGTTCCAAAGAGGAAAAGTCCTGTTCCAAGGCACCCCTGAGCACAGGCTTCCCAAGGCAAGGCCTGCGAAAGGAAGGCATTGTGTTAAGAAAGGACAGTTCTCCAGTTCCAGTGCCTTCGCCTCTCTGCCTATGCCTGAGTTAGCCTAGGTGGAAATCACCAGCGGCCCATGGGGACTCAAAGTCCACAACACATGCATTTCAGGGAGTTTGAGCTTCAGGCAGATTGCTGTTGCCATTGCTGCCTTCCTGCAGGACGCTGGCAGAAGGTGCTTGTTTCTGTTCCAAAGTGCTTTGCACAGGCTGGGCTCTCTGGGCTTGCAATAGAATGCAAACTGGGGAGGGTCACAGCCACCCTGGGATCAATTCCCTGCCTTGTCTTCACCCCAAAGCGGTGGTGCTTAGTCACTGAGGTGTTCATTCAATGGATTTATAAGTTCTAGTGCAGTGTCTTGCTGCCACAGGGAGCCCGACATGCCAGGAGCTCGGGCTGTGCCCCCCTGCTGCCAGCCCAGCCCCATCACTGCCGCACATCCCGGCAGACAGAGTGCACTGAGGAAAAGTTCTTTATTCCCACTGCAAACAGGTGTGGGCGTTAGGAAACAAAGACAAATGAAAGCAAGGCCTCCGGCCATGCCATCCGCCCTCTCCTCAGGCTCCTCCGTTCATCCTCCTGCCCTGAGGGCTGCGGGGGCGGGATGGCGTCTTGAGGGCAGCACCGGGATGGTCCGGGCAGGGCTGGATCGTCTGGGCAGGGCTGGATTGTCTGGGCAGGGCTAGATAATTTAGGCAGGGCTGGATCGTCTGGGCAGGGCTGGATCGTCCGGGCAGGGCTGGATCGTCTGAGCAGGGCTGGATCGTCTGGGCAGCTCTGGATCGTCTGGGCAGCTCTGGATCATCCAGGCAGTGCTGGGATTTGCTGGGAAGCCCCTGGATTGTCTGGGCTGTGCCTGGATCCCCATGGCAACACTGGATCCCCCGGTAGCCCCCAGCTCCCTCCCAAACACACCCACTATCTGCTCTTTGGGAACATGGTGATCTCCCAAATATACAGAACTGGTGAGAAACCTCATCAAGGTGTGTGATTGGGAAAAATGAAAATTCCTGCAGGAGAGGAGATGCATGGCAAAAGCATCATCCACCTTCCCTCAGCCCAGGCTGGGGCTGACAGCATCCACAGCACTGGGGCAGCTCGTGTCTGCTTCCTGAGGGAACTTTTTCCTCATCAAGTCAGATGAGGAATTTTTTCCTCATCAAGTCAGATGAGGAAGGAGAGGGCATTGCAGAGCTCATTTCAGTGCTCCAGCTGAAATGTCTATTGAACTAAAGGTGTGTATGGTGCCACTGGTATGGTTTTGTGGAGTTCCCTTGTATACACTGGGTGACCACAAAAAAAAAGTATTTAATAGATATCCTGCTTTTTTCAGTGACTCTTTCTTCAGGCAAAATCATTAAACTTTATTGTGAAGACTCAACAAACTGTTTTTGTCACCTGCAGAGAGACCTAGAGGAAAGGAGACTGCTGCCCTGCTGTGGGAAAAATCCAAGCATACAGTGGTAAAAGATGGCCATGAAGAACCCTGATAAACAGGGGAGAGCAGCATGTTTGGGAATGTTCTCATTTCCTTCTCCACGTGCCTCTGCCTGGGTGCTGCTTCAGGGATCCCCTGCTTGGTGAAATGATGAAAATAAATTCACTCTTGATATTTCATCCCGGTTTTGTGTTTGTCCCTGTAAGCTACAGAGATATGATGTAAAAAGGAATAATTGACATCAATCTAAACTGCTTGAGCCACTTCTGTAGCACTTCATTTGCTTCTCTGTTCCAACCCTGTGTTCAGGAATCTGTACTGACCACCTGCCTTACACGACTTACACCTTCCACACCAAGTGCTCCAGAGAAACCGAGCAGAGAGGTTGCTGCCAGCCAGGCCCAGCAGAGTCAGGACACTGCCACGACACCAAATCAGCAGAGGAATTGAAGCCCAGAGTAATAAAGGCAGCCTGGCTGGTGCTTGGCTTCAGTGCAGTTTGTCACAGCCGATTGGAAAGATGCCTCAGGCAAGAGCTCCAGGCAAGGCAGGGAGTTCAAAAGGAGGAGCAGTGGTGAGACTGAACAGGGTGCTCTGCTTCATCTGCAAAACCTCTGGTGATGTGGAGGACATTCAGATTATAAATACAGGAGCTCCTGTTGGCCACAGGAAACTGGGCATATGGACCAGGCTGGGAAATTCACAGGAATGAAGGATGGCAGCTGTGAGGTGCTCATCACCCACCTCAGTGGGCTGCAGCTGCCCTTGGCCTGAGCTCGGGAGGATCTTCCCTTTTCCTTTGGAACTCCCTGGCAAACACGGAGCCTTTCAGCCCACAGCAGTCCCCTCTGTGGGAGCAGCAAGAGATTCACAGCCTCGCCAGGCTGGGTTGCCACCCTGTGTGCTGCAGCTCCTGCCAGGCCTGCTCAGGGAGCACAGGCAGCTCTGCACACATCTGTCTCCTGGGAATTGCTCACTTGGGAGGGAGCAGCAGCTGGAGACTGCAAAGACAAAGCAAGCATCTGCTTTGCTATCAACCCCAATGCCAGGCAGTGTCCAGCGTGGCACATTGTGGCAGCCTGGAGCTTTCAGCTGCACAATGCATGTGGCCAAGCACGTGTCCTCTCAGGCTCCTTGTCTCAGGAGATTTTCAGCCAGGCTGCAAGAGCTGCATTTGCAAATGTGTTTGAGTGCTGCAGCACCTCTGCAGGCACCTGACACAGCCAGTGGGATCCAATGTCCTGCAGGAAAATCCCCGTGTGCCTCACAATGAGTTCCACAAAACAGCCTGGCAGCTGCTGGCCTGCAGAACAGAGAGTTCTGGAAAATCTCCTTGGCATGGCTGAGAGCTCTCCTCCCTGCAGAGATCCTACAGAATGATCTCTGCACCAGGGCAGCTCTCTAGGAGGAGAAGTGGATGCAAGAAAAGGAGCTTTTGCATCAGACCAAGGCCTTGTGGCACAAGTCACAAGCACTTGGTGTCCCTGCATCCCTCCCGCCCCAGGCAGCGCCTTTCTCCTCTGCCCCACACAGCACACACTGCAACGCCCCAGAGACCAAAAGGCTTCAGCCTTCAGCAGTTTGCCCCAAATCAATGGCTACAGCAAAATGAAAACAACAAGTGCTTCTGATTTGTCAATTCCATCATTTTATTTCAATGAAAGCATCTTGTGGAACCTGTTCTAACTGAGCAAGAGCTACAGCTCAGCTGCCTGAGGAACATATTCCAGGCCAAATGCTAAATAATATTATCTATTAGAAAAAAAAGAGTGTCTTGGATTGATGATATGATAATCCTTTATCCCCTATCGTTGGCTTATATGCCCAAGAAAGAAAAAAAAAAATGTGTGGTCCTGTCTCTTTAACTGCACCCAGCCGCGGAGAGAAACGCGGGTTTTTTTGAAAACATTTTCCCCAAGCCTCGCTCCGGGGGAGGATTCGTCGCTCGGCAGAGACTGCGTGCTGGACGGGGGTCGGAGTGAGCTCTGTTCCCGTTTTTCCATTCTTCTTCTTTTTTCCTCGTTTGGACCCCTTCTCTTCGATCTGCTTTGCCACCCAGAGACCCAGGAGGGCCAGAGGACAGCAGAGCTCTCCAGGGAGCTCCACCCGGCCCCGGGTGGGGGGCGAGGAGGAGAGGGACTGCGTCTGAGAAAAGGACTTTTTATTCAGGTTGAATAACTGCCTTTCACCTTGTTTTTCCCCTTCCCCTGTGCCTTGTAGGGCACTCTGCGTGGTTTTGTTAAATAAATAGTTTTTTCTTCACTTTCATCTGAGAGGTTCTGTTGTGGGTGGGGGAGGGGGTGTCGGGGCCCTTCGCTCTCGGAGGAGAGAGAGTCTTATCATTAACCCGGGACATATTTGGCGCCCAACGTGGGGCCTCGATTACTTGTTCTACACCTTTTGTGGGGTTAGAGAAAGTGAAGAAAAAACCCTAATAATTGCATTCTGGTTTTAATCGCTTGGTATTGAATTACAGCCATCAGTAGTCACTATGCTGTTTGATGGGAGGTTGTTTGATGTAATACTGTCTGTTTGGCACATAGGTTTGTTTCCCTACCAACAGGTAGGGGCAATCCTGTCCCTAATGTATAATTTCCACCAATCAGGGACACGACTCCGGCTTGTTATAGTAATGTGTGTGATACTGACGATCTGTAAGAAGGTATGGGAAACAGTTAAAGATGTACATGCTCTGTTAGTTTCCTCCTCTAGTTTTAGTAACCTGTTTTGGAGTTTTGTTAGTAATATTACCCAACCTGTTAGAGAAGTAGAGGTTGAAGCTTCCTGGCTCCTCACCCATCTCTTTCCCTTTAAATCTGGTATATCAGCTTTTGAGAATATTCAGTTTCCCCTGGATGTTAAAGAGACCATTAACTTGGTAGTACAGGTGCTTTACCTAGGAGTTTCCGTGTATATGATGTTCAGTGTTACCAGAATGAGGGCTGAGAAGTCCAGAGGGGCTGAGCAGGAGCAGGCACCTAATCCAGATGTGAGGAAATTTGAATGGTGTGGAGTATGGGAGGACATAGGTAAAACTTTAAAGAAATTCTCTGATCCAATAGACTGGGAATTTCCCCCTGGACAAATCCCGAGACCAGCTGAGGTGGGGAAGTATCTGAAAGAGAAGTGCAGAGACAACTGCAGTACAATATGTTGGGCCCTGGCATATGCTTATCGTACACTGTCAGATATTATAGAACAGGAAGTAAGGGAGCCTAAGCCAATGGCAGTTGCTCCTATTACAAGGAGCAGGAAAGCCCAATTTAAGACTGATCGCCCAGATGACAGTGGGGAGGGACCCTCAAGGCCAGCAACTGAGTCAGAGGTCATTGTTGAATCCATGAATGTGAGAGACCTTCACAGCCTAAGAAAAGTTTATGTCCAACGAGATGATGAATCTGTGATTAGTTGGTTAGTCCGTCTTTGGGATGCTGCAGGCGATGTTACACTTCTAGATGCTACTGAGGCAAGGCATTTAGGGACTGTGTCACGTGACCCAGATATCAACCAAACTATACGAGATGGGCCTGACTGCAGCAGCCTCTGGAGACGAGCTATCAGAGCTGCGAGGGACAGATACCTACATCCCGACGATCTCTATTCGCAACAAACCCAGTGGAGAACCATAGAACAAGGGATTCAACGCTTGAGAGAAATGGCAGTGGTAGAAATTGTCTTCCCAGAGGACATAGCAAACCCAGATCCGATTATAGACCCAGATAGGATAGAATGTACACCTGTGATGTGGCGGAAACTCCTAAAGCTTGGGCCATCAGGGTATGCTTCTGCTTTAGCCATTATGAAGCAAGATGACGGGCATGAGACTGTGCGTGATATGACAAGGAAACTCCGAGCGTATGCAGATGTTGTGCATAGCCCAATGAATGCAAGAATCTCAGCTGTGGAAACAAATCTGCAGAAACTAGAAAATAAGATAGAGAAGAATCATGAGAAACTCA
Source organism: Lichenostomus cassidix (assembly GCF_008360975.1). NCBI lineage: Eukaryota > Metazoa > Chordata > Aves > Passeriformes > Meliphagidae > Lichenostomus > Lichenostomus cassidix. The sequence continues at coordinate 545,634 of NW_028147635.1, read as the reverse complement.
GTAAAGAGATTAAAGACAGCCTTCTCCAAATCTCAGCAGTACAGACCAGAGGTTCTGCTGCCCCACGCAGACGCTCCTCAGCTATGAGAACTGGATATATCCCTCGACATGAGTTGTGGTATTTCCTGTGTGACAGTGGAGAAAACATGAACAGGTGGGATGGACAACCCACTGCTGTCCTGGCACGACGAGTGCGTGAATTGAAGGAGGGCAAGACTCAGAGAAGGAACTCCACCAGAGGGGAAGTAGCTCTACTCAATATGTCTGATTCCGTTGAAGGAACCTCTAACACAAATACCCACCATGGTTAGAGGGGCCCTGCCTCTAGCCAGGTAGAGGCCAGGGAAAACCGAATTTTTTTGGACAGTGTGGATTCGGTGGCCTGGCACATCAGAGCCACAAGAATACGAGGCTTTAGTTGACACTGGTGCACAATGCACGATAATCCCATCGAGACATGTGGGGACAGAACCTATTTCTATTTCCGGCGTTACAGGAGGATCACAAGACTTGACCCTCGTGAAAGCTGAGGTGAGACTGACTGGAAGAGAGTGGAAAGAACATTCCATTGTGACTGGCCCAGAGGCTCCATGTATTTTGGGTATAGACTTCCTCCGAAATGGATATTTCAAAGACACAAAGGGACTCAAGTGGGCATTTGGGATAGCTGCTGTGGAGACAGAGGGCATAAAACAATTGAACACCTTGCCTGGACTGTCAGAGAACCCATCTGCAGTAGGACTCCTGAAAGGGGAAGAGCAACAAGTACCATTTGCAACCTCGATTGTGCACCGCCGACAGTACCGGACAACTCGTGATGCCGTGATTCCCATTCACAAACTAATCCGTGAGCTGGAGAGCCAAGGGGTGGTCAGCAGGACCCATTCATCCTTTAACAGCCCCATCTGGCCTGTGCGAAAATCTGAAGGAGAATGGAGATTGACTGTGGACTATCGTGCCTTGAATGAGGTGACTCCACCTCTGAGTGCTGCTGTGCCAGACATGCTGGAGCTCCAGTATGAGCTAGAGTCCAAGGCAGCCAAGTGGTATGCTACTATTGACATTGCAAATGCATTTTTCTCCATTCCTCTGGCAGCAGAGTGCAGACCTCAGTTTGCTTTCACCTGGAGGGGCGTGCAGTACACCTGGAACCGATTGCCCCAGGGGTGGAAACACAGTCCCACCATCTGCCATGGACTGATCCAGGCTGCACTAGAAAAGGGTGGGGCTCCAGAACATTTGCAATACATTGATGACATCATTGTGTGTGGGGACACAGCAGAAGAAGTATTTGAGAAAGGAAAGGAAGTAATCCAGATTCTCCTGGAAGCCGGTTTCGCTATAAAAAAGAGCAAAGTCAAAGGGCCTGCCAAAGAGATCCAGTTCCTAGGAGTGAAGTGGCAAGATGGACGGCGTCAGATTCCTACTGAGGTTATCAATAAAATCATCACAATGTCCCCCCAACCAACAAGAAGGAGACGCAAGCTTTCCTAGGTGCCATAGGCTTTTGGAGAATGCACATCCCTGAGTACAGCCAGATCGTGAGTCCTCTCTACCTCATAACCCGCAAGAAGAACGATTTCCATTGGGGCCCTGAACAGCAGCAAGCCTTCACCCAGATCAAACAGGAGATTGCTCATGCAGTAGCCCTTGGCCCAGTCAGGACAGGGCCAGAAGTAAAGAATGTGCTTTACTCTGCAGCTGGGAGCCATGGCCTGTCCTGGAGCCTTTGGCAGAAGGTGCCTGGTGAGACCCGAGGTCGACCTCTGGGATTTTGGAGCCGAAGTTACAGAGGGTCTGAAGCCAACTACACCCCAACAGAGAAAGAAATCCTAGCAGCATATGAAGGAGTCCAAGCTGCCTCAGAGGTAATTGGCACATAAGCACAACTCCTCCTGGCACCTCGACTACCGGTGCTGGGGTGGATGTTTAAAGCAGAGGTTCCCTCTACTCATCATGCCACCAATGGCACATGGAGCAAATGGATTGCCCTTATCACCCAGCGTGCCCGTATGGGAAATCTGAATCGCCCTGGGATTTTGGAAATAATTACAAATTGGCCTGAAGGTGAAAATTTTAGTCTGACTGAGGAAGAGGAGCTGGAACAGGTGACCCGTGCAGAGGAAGCCCCACCATACAACCAACTGCCAGCAGATGAAACACGCTACGCTCTTTTCACTGATGGTTCCTGTTGTCTTGTAGGGACAAAAAGAAAATGGAAAGCAGCTGTGTGGAGCCCCACACGACGGGTTGCAGAAGCTAGGGAAGAAGAGGGGGGATCGAGCCAATTCGCTGAGCTCAAAGCAGTTCAGTTAGCCCTGGACATTGCTGAAAGAGAGAAATGGCCAAAGCTCTACCTTTATACTGATTCATGGATGGTAGCCAATGCTCTGTGGGGTTGGCTGGAAAAGTGGAAGAAGGCTGGTTGGCAGCGTAGGGGAAAACCAATTTGGGCAGCTGAAGAGTGGAAAGACATCGCTAGTCGGGCAGAGAGACTACCTGTTAAGGTCCGCCATGTAGACGCCCATGTCCCCAAGAGTCGAGCTAATGAGGAACACCGAAACAACGAACAGGTAGATCAGGCTGCAAAGATAAAGGTGTCCCAGGTAGACTTGGATTGGCAGCATAAAGGAGATTTATTCCTAGCTCGATGGGCCCATGATGCCTCAGGCCATCAGGGCAGAGATGCCACCAATAAGTGGGCACGAGACCGAGGGGTGGATCTAACCATGGACTGCATCTCTCAAGTTATCCATGACTGTGAAACATGTGCTGCCATCAAGCAAGCCAAGCGGGTGAAACCCCTGTGGTATGGTGGAAGGTGGTCAAAATATAAGTTTGGAGAGGCCTGGCAGATTGATTACATCACACTGCCTCAAACCCGCCATGGCAAGCGCTATGTGCTCACAATGGTATAAGCCACCACTGGGTGGCTGGAAACCTACCCTGTGCCTCATGCCACTGCTCGTAACACCATCCTGGGCCTTGAGAACCAAGTCCTGTGGAGGCATGGTACCCCTGAGAGAATTGAGTCAGATAACGGAACTCATTTTAAAAATAGCCTCATAAACAACTGGGCTAGAGACCATGGCAGTGAGTGGGTGTACCACATTCCCTATCATGCACCAGCCGCTGGCAAAGTGGAACGGTATAATGGATTGTTAAAAACCACCCTAAAGGCATTGGGTGGGGGAACTTATAAGAATTGGGAGCGACATTTAGCAGAGGCCACCTGGTTAGTCAATACCCGAGGCTCCATCAACCGAGCAGGTCCTGCCCAATCTGAGCTTCTACATACAGGGGATGGAGATAAGGTCCCAGCAGTACATGCCAGAGGCTTGTTAGGGAAAACTGTCTGGATTGATTCTGCCTCACATAAAGACAAACCCATCCGTGGGGTTGTCTTTGCTCAGGGACCAGGGTGTACTTGGTGGATAATGCAGGAAGATGGAAAAACACAATGTGTCCCTCAGGGAAATTTAATTTTGGGTGAAGGCCACATGTAAGGTTGGGATCGCAACATACCACCGTTCACCGTTCGTGACATTATTTGTACATAGTTATGTGTATATATGTATATATGTATATATGTGTATATATATATGTGTGTGTTTGAAGTTGGAAGATGTTAAGGTGGGCCTTAAGCCAACGCTATGGAATAAGGGGTGGAATGTCTTGGATTGATGATATGATAATCCTTTATCCCCTATCGTTGGCTTATATGCCCAAGAAAGAAAAAAAATGTGTGGTCCTGTCTCTTTAACTGCACCCAGCCGCAGAGAGAAACGCGGGTTTTTTTGAAAACATTTTTCCCCAAGCCTCGCTCCGGGGGAGGATTCGTCGCTCGGCAGAGACTGCGTGCTGGACGGGGGTCGGAGTGAGCTTTGTTCCCGTTTTTTCCATTCTTCTTCTTTTTTCCTCGTTTGGACCCCTTCTCTTCGATCTGCTTTGCCACCCAGAGACCCAGGAGGGCCAGAGGACAGCAGAGCTCTCCAGGGAGCTCCACCCGGCCCCGGGTGGGGGGCGAGGAGGAGAGGGACTGCGTCTGAGAAAAGGACTTTTTATTCAGGTTGAATAACTGCCTTTCACCTTGTTTTCCCCTTCCCCTGTGCCTTGTAGGGCACTCTGCGTGGTTTTGTTAAATAAATAGTTTTTTCTTCACTTTCATCTGAGAGGTTCTGTTGTGGGTGGGGGAGGGGGTGTCGGGGCCCTTCGCTCTCGGAGGAGAGAGTCTTATCATTAACCCGGGACAAAGAGCTCCCTAGAATTTACCAACTTATGTCTCATTTAAACCTTCAGAACGCTTGACTTGTTTAATTAATTTAATAATTTAGTTAGTTAAGATAATAGGGTTTGGTTTTTATTTATTTAGTCAGTTATTTTTAAATACCTTAATTTATTAATGAAACAGGAATAGAAGGCATAAGATAGCCTTTATCCCATTATCCTAAATTCTACAAGAAAGCTCTACTAGCATCTACTCTTACTTTAACCTCCAGGATTTTACTCTATTAAATTCTAGTTTTGCTCCTCAAATTCTTGAGGCAGCAAGTACAATGGCACCTCAGTTTTGAGCCTCCTGGCCCTGCAGCAGATGGACCAACTTGGTGGCATCTGCAGAATGACTGAGGTTGCCTTCAATGGTCTTGTCCAGGTCATTGGAAATGTCACTGCCAAAGTCAGGGTTTGGTCACTCAGACCAGAACCCTGACTTGCTTTGGCACTTGCTTTGGCACATCTTGTTTCCTGGTCACCTCCATGTCACAAAGAAGGAGAAGCAGGTTCTTTCTCTGAGGCCTTGCCAGAGTGGAGAAGGTGCCTTTGAACCAGATTTTTTGGGGAAGGGAACCTCTCCATCCCAAGCCTGCCAGTTGCATGCCAAGAGCTGTGAGGGATGCCGGGGACAATGCAAAGGCACTGCAGATCCTCCAGCCAACACATCCACTTCCTGCAGGGCCTGGCTCAGGGGCTGTGCACAAACACACATGGAGCAAAGGAGAGCAAGGACAGAGCGTTCCAGAGCTCATTCCAGTGCTCATGCCTCCGTGGGTGTTACACCATTGGCATTCCCATGGAGCCATGGTGGGATGGCTCCTCTGACTGGAGCACTGGAATGAGGTGTCTGAGGCTCCCAAATGCCCTGAGCACCCTCCTGAAGTGGGACAGCTGCCACTCGGGGACAGCCACAGCCACAGCTGAGCGCAGGCCTTGCAGACGCTCAAATAACCACCTGTGCCACTCTAGGAATTGCTGTCCCAAGTGCCATCTGGAATGTCCCCTAGGAGGGACCCTGAGATACGGTCTGTCATCCTCTATCCTCCAGGCTGGGTGGCTGCATTCAAGCCACAAGTCACTTGGGAGGGACACAGAGCCACTGTCCTCGTCAGTGCTCCCACTCAGGTCTCTGTCTTCGGCCCAGGCCTCTAATGGGAGAGACCCTGAGCCACTCTCTGCCTCACTGCTCCAGCTCAGCTGTGTCTTCAGCCCATGACCAACATGGCAAGGAGCCTGAGCCACTGTCTTCCCCAGTCCTGCTGCTAAGCTCTTCATCTTCAGGCCATGCCTTGCCTGGAAGGGACCCTGAGGCTCTCTCCTCCTCAGTGCTCCAGCTCAGGTGTGTGATCTCTGCCCATGCTGTGCACAGCCCTGGCAAACTGCACACAGACCTGAGCTTGTTTGAGCTGGACCACTCCTCAGCTGGTGCCCCTGACAGGCATGGCTCTGCTTCTGCCCCTGCCCAGGGAGATCTTCCAGCTGACTGGGCAAGGGGCTTGGGGGCACTGGTCCATAACTGGGTATGGAGTTGAGGCCTTTTCCCCACTGTGTGGGGCTCTGATGAGCAGAGCTGGGCCTTGGCCTGTGGCTGTTCATGGATGAAGGCTCCTGTGCTCTGCCCATCCCTCACAGGGCTTCACAGGAGGCCTCTCTTCTCCACTTCTCCAGCTTGGATCTCATTTGTGTTCCACTTCCCAGTCTTCATCCAGGATGACACAGGACTTCTCTTCAATCCCTAATTCTGTCAGCACAGCCCCTGCTGCTGCCCCTGCCCCCTGCCCACCCAGAGCTTCCAGCTGGCCGGGCTCCGGGCTGGGGGGGCAGCAGGGGCTGTGCAGGGCAGCTGCCCGGCTCTCCGGCCCCAGTGCGGGGGCCGCTGCTGCCGTCCCTGTCCCCGTGCCCTGATGCGGGGGCCGCCGTGTCCCCG
>NW_028147635.1:356138-538933 GCF_008360975.1 Lichenostomus cassidix | reverse complement strand
AGCTCTTACCTTAGGCTTGTTTCACCCTCTGAACAATACTGTTGGCTGGGGAATCCAAGAGTATTTTGCCAGTCTGTCCTGTTTGTCAACCAAGTTCCTGAATGCCTGCAGAAAGGTGTGAAGTCTCCCTGCCAAGAGCCACTCCCTGAGAGCCCTCTGCTCATGGCCCTCTGGCATTATATCACTCCTCTGATAATTGGCCCACAGTTACCCCTTCTTCAGGCAGCTCCCTGTGTCCCAGCTGTTCCTTGTCTGCCCCTGATTGATAACTCATCCCAGGTGCTTTCCCACACCCACAGCCAGTCCCCTGGGCTGAAAATCTTTTATCATTGATTTGTTTGGCTGTTTATTATGGAATGTGTTCTTCAGTAAGTTTATTGATAATTTTGTTGCCCCTGAACTCTTCTCTGAAGGAACACTGACAGCACACACACAATCCCAGCGACTCCATAGGGACATCCCAGGAGTCTCCCATTTGCCAAACCACCTGCACAGAGATTGCAGTCTACAACAGGGTCTCAGGGGTGACATGCCACGTGTCTCCATGCTGTTAAGGAGCTGGCAGGTCACAGGCACTCACAGGGGCTCCATGGTGACATCCCTGCATTCTCCATCCTCCTAAAGGGCTGGGAAGTCACTGACAGTCACAGCTGCCCCCTGGGCATGTTCCAGCCATTTCCAGGCTGCCAAAGAGCCAAGAGATCACATGTAGGGGTTTGACCCTGACTAAAGGCCAGGCACCCCTGCTCTCTCTTGCCGCAGGCATGCAGGAGAGGGGAAAGGAAAAAATCCTGTTAAACACACACCAAATTCATGAGTTAAGTGAGATAGGACATTGACAAGAGGACGCATGGATGAAAAGGGCAAGCAGGCTTCAAACTTAAAGTTGCAAAGTGAGTTAATTACCTAACTGAGTCGGAGGAAAAATGAGTGGTAAAAATAAGAACCCTCTTAAGAACCCATTTTCTATTCACTCCCCTCCCTCCTACCAACCAACAGCTCGGGTAGGGGACAGGGTTTGGGGTATTTTCTTAGTCCATAGAGCAAATCCATAAACCTATTCATCACCACAATTCTTCTACTAAAAATACTATTTGTGTCTGCTCATTCTCTCTCTTTTAAGACAGTTTCTCTGCTCTCACCCCTTCCCTCTAAAGAAGCAGTTTCTCTGCTCACCCCCCTCCCTCTTTCCAACCAACAGCACAGGCAGGGACAGGGTAAGGGGTTTGTTCTCTGGTCAGTCTGTCGGGGAGCCGAGTCTTCTACTCAGCCAAGGGGTCTCTCCCACGAGAGACGGTCCTCTGGGAACTTCATTGGCATGGGTCCAATCTCACGAGCAACATCCCACCCAAATTTCTTCTGCAACGTGAGTCCTCTGGTCCATAAGGTGCAGACTCTCCCGAGCTGAGGCCAGGCTGCTTCCACCCCAGGACCAAGGCCTTTCTCTCCCTTGCAAGGCCTTTACAGCTTTAACTCTTTATATGAGACTCCCACAGCTTCCTCTAGGCATCCACCAGCTCCTCTGGCATGGGCTGTGGGTGGATCTCTGCACCCCTGTGGACTCCATGGGCTGCAGGGCGACCACCTGCTCCCCCCATGGTCTTCACCACAGCTCATCTATGAATGTACTGAGGTAGCCCTGAATCCCCTCATCCAGACCATCAGGAGAGACAAGGAACCAGATCATCCTGGAGGATTCCAGGCATTCCATGGAGCCAGATTTCAGGCTTATGGCTGTTTCATCTCTGGGTGTCCCTGAGACCATGGGTGTCCTGATGGATCTGACTTTCTCCCTGACCCCAAATTCTCCTATTCTGGATGCTGTTCAGGGGTAAATGGGCTCCTCTGGCTGATTCCCATGACTGTGTGTGGTGTGATGATCCTGGCTGGATTCCTGGTGTCCCCCAAATGTGTCACATCCCTCTCCCCTCCACAGCTGGGTGGGGAAAAAATACAAGGAAAGGCTCCTGAGCTGGGATAAGGGCAGGAAGAGATCCTGTATGGATTCTGGGCAAAGGGGAGTCGACTGGGGGATACTAATTGGATTTATCCCCTGTCAGAATCAGAGCAGGAAAAATGAGAAGTAAAACAAATCCTAACCCACCTTTTCCCAATCCCTGCCTCCCTCCTAGGTCTCACTTTATTCCTGATTCTCTCCCCCCTCCCTCCCAGTGGCTCAGGGAGACAGGAATGGGGGTCATGGTCCACCCCAAAATTTCTCACAGAAGGTCTTGTTGAGTCACAAGGTGCAGAAAGTACCCTCAACACTCCCACATGATTTAGGGTAAAATAGAAATTATTAATTTAAAAGAACTAGAAGCTGGATAGTAATAATAATAATAATAACTTTTGAACTGATTTAGAGGGCCAGAGGTTGGATAATGATTTACTAAGATTTGCTTGCTGAAAACCACTTATTATTCGCCTAATGATTTTGTGCCTACCTAGTATCGGGGAGGATAGAGAGAAGAGAGCCAAATAATTGAGAAAACCACTAAGTGTGACCAAGCATCCCGCCCTTGGACTCCAGGACCGGTACAAGTTGGTTCTCAGGCTTGGACTTGGACCAAGAACCAAGGGAACATGTGCAAGGGAACAGGGTGAACAGTTCATCGTGAGGAAGACTATTGATTTTCCCATCATTAATTATTTGGGAGCCCTGCCCACAATTAATCTGAGACACTTTGCTTGCACGAGCATATTTAAATGAACTTAGAACTCATTATAATACAAAGCTGGGATAGGTAATGAATAGGTATAGGGGCTTTGTCTAACTTTATGCATATGTAACCTGTAACCTCATATAAACCTAGTGAAGTGCTGCTGACAGTGTGCATGCTTCTGGAGGGGCTACCGCCCATGCACCCCAGCTGGAATAAACACATACCTACTTTATAACTATCTGAGTTGTGGAGTCTATGCCATGCTTAACCCTCCTTTCTCTTCTGCCTCTCTTGGGCTGCTCTGTTTCTCTCACAGTGTCTCTCTTTAGCCAGGGCAAATCCAAGCCAAAGACCCTCTGCAGATTGTGTTCCCAGTCCATGAGCTAAAACAACCATGCAATGTAGTGATGAAAGCTGGCAGTGAAGTGTCATTGTAAGATTTTACTCCACTTGGCTTTTGGCTCCACCTTCTGAGGAACTTTGCCTTCAAGGGCAGAAACATCTTTTCCTTGCTGCAAACTGGAATTCCAGACCCTTGCAGTGTGTGCCATTGATCCCAGAGCAGAATTCCCGAGGCTCCCAGGGTGCTGGTCCTGCTGTGCCTCCAAAGGGAGCTGTGCAGGGCCAGGTGACAAGGTCCAGCAGCTGTGTTGGTTCTGCAATGTCACAATGGTCCATTGGTTCCATGAGTTTCCATCCTGTCAGAAATAGACTCCTTGGTTTCCCAGTTTCACAATGGCTGCTTGTGTCCATAAGGTTCCCCAGTGTCACAATGGTCTCCTTGGTTCCAGGAGGCCCAGCAGTGTCACAATGGACAGTGTCATAATGGAATAACCTCCACGAGGTTCCGTAGTGTCACCATGGTCTCCTTGGATCCTCAGGGTCACCATGGACATTTAAGACCACATTTTATCACCATGTGTCCTTGATCGAATCACCTTCCATACTGCCAACAATGGTTCATTGCTTCCCATGATGCCCTCCCGTGTCCCAGTGGATATTTGGTTCTGTGAAGTTCTTCAGTGTCACAATGGTCTCGCTGCTTCCACGAGGCCCTGCAGTGTCACAATGCCCCACAGGTTCCATGAGCTCCTGTTCTGTCAGCAATGGTCTCCTGAGTTCCAACGAGGCCCCACAGTGTCACAGTGACCCCTTCATTCCATGAGGTTCCGTAGTGTCACGATGCACCCCTGGGTTCCATGAGGCCCCACTGTGTCACAATGACCCCTTGATTCCATGAGTTCACAATGGCCCATTAGCAGAGATGACCCCTCAGGCTGGGTGGGACTGTGCTGGTGCTTCCTCAAAGGGAGTTATCACAGCTGAGTCATTGCCAAGATAGGCAGGCAGTAAAATTTCATTGCACTATCCTGCTCCACTTGGCTTTCAGTCTCACAAGAGCTTTGCCTTCAACGGCAGGAACATCTTTTCCTTGCTGAAAACTGGAATCCCAGCCCATTGCAGTGTCTGCCATGGTGAAGCACTGATAGACTCCACAACTCAGAAAGTTATGAAGTAGGTATGCTTTTATTCCAGCTGGGGTGCATGGGCAGCAGCTCCTCCAAAGGCATGCACACCGTCAGCAGCTCTTCACTTGGTTTATATTAGGTTACATATGCATAAAGTTACACAATGCTTCTATACATACTCATTACCTATCCCAGCTTCGTATTATAATGAGTTCAAAGTTCATTTAAATATGCTCGCGCAAGCGCAGTGTCACACATTAATTGTGGGCAAGGGTCCCGAAAATAAATGAGGGATAAAGTTAGTAGTCTTCCTCAGGATGAACTCTTCACCTTGGTTCTTTGTGCATGCCCCCTTGGTTCTTGGTCCAAGTCCAAACCTTAGAACTCACTTGAGCCAGTTCTGGGGTCTGAGAGCAGGATGTTCAGTCAAATTCATTAATTTTTATCAATTATTTGGCTTTCCTTTCTATATCCGCCCTTTTACTGGGTAGGCAAAAATCATTAAGCAAGTGATATATTGTTTTCAGCAAGCAGTTCTTAGTAAATCATTATCCAAACTCAGGCCTCCTAGGTAAGTTCCAGAAGATTATTATTCAGCTTCTAGCCCCCCTAAATTAGTAACTTCTACCCCTGTAAATCCATGGATCCCAGAGGACAATTCCCGAGGCTCCCAGAGTCCTGGCTCTGCTGTGCATCCCAGGTGACAAGGCACCTGGTGACAGGTGCAGGGCCAGGTGACAAGGTCCAGCAGCTCTTTGGGCTCCCAGAGCATGCAGCAAAGTTTGCTTTGCTGAACATTTTCCAGCACATTCCCAGCTTGAAGCAGAAGGAAGAAGGAAAGGGAACCAAGTCCCTGAGGGATTCAAGGGATGATTGCGGCTGGAAGGAACTCTGCCAATGGATTACATAGCTGAAAGTCAAGTGGAACAAGATCTTACATTTCACTGCCAGTCTGTCCTGGTTATAGGAGCAGGGCACCAGTTTAGCACTCTGTGGGTGTAACCAAACTAGGCATTCTACTACCCTTAAGTAATTTCTGATGAGCTGTTGATGACAGGTCGTTTGCAGGAGCTGCCCAGTGCACCCCTGATCCCTCAGGCTACCAGCTGGGTGTTAAATGAGATAAGGAAGAAGAGGCAAACCCTGCAAGGGAAGGCAGTGTTTCTGTTTCTTCACACCAACGACTCAGCTGAGATGACTCCCTCCAGGGAAGCACCAGCACAGTCCCACCCAGCTGAGGGGTCATTTCTGCTAATGGGCCATCGTGGACTCAATGGCACCAAACACAATGAGCAGCAACAACGACTGAGACCATCAAAGACTCCCCAAATATCCCATGACTCACAGGATGACACCATTCCATTGTGAAACTGTCTCCCCAGGGGGAGGTACTGAGCATTCCCACCTGAACCTGAGCATATATTATCTGGGTTTGGGGATGTGGGACACAACTCAAGAGATCCAGAGAAGGAGGAGCAGAACTTCCACAGGACTGCAGCCACTGCTTTAGACAAGACTGCAGCTACCACTTCAGAAGGACTGTGACCAACACTCAGACCAACAGGTTTGGTTTCCTTTTGCTTTCTCTTGGCATACAATGGGAGCATGTGGCGCTCAGCACAGGAACTAAGGAACACCATGCTGTTCTTCTCCGAGGGTGCCTGGTTATACTCTGCCTTTGTGAGTTAAAGCTGTGTCATTGTATTTCTTGTAATCTGGTGGATTGTGACTCCCATTTAATCTCTCCTGGGGCAGTTTGAGGGAATCCATTTCTCCTGCCAGTTTAAACCAGCACAGTGTTTCAGAGGTTTTTTACAGTGACTATACAGCCAGTGATTTCTAGAGATGGACTGGGGCAGGAATAACCTTCAAACCCAATGGACTCACACCTTGTGTTTCCTCCCAAAAGAGGATTTCCCATTGCCAAACTTGGCTGGATGGAGAAGGAGGCTGTGAGGAAGAGGAAGATGCCCCAGGACAGCCAGGCAGGTGAGGAGGAAGTCACTGCCCCTTTCCTGCTCTCTTCTCCTCCATCTCCCAGCCCAGCATCACCCCTGGCTGCAGGACAACCCTGCTGCTGACACCGTCATGCCGAGAATCAATTGGGGGGATCTCCTTCCCCTTCCCTCTGGCATGGAGGCAAATCCCAAATCCTCTCCTTGTCCTTTCTCCCCCAGGCAACAAGCTGACAACAGAGAGTAAGGAGGACAAATCCTCCCTGAAGAACCTCATGGAAGAGGCCATTTTGAGCAACCCCATGGTGCAGGAATCCAATGGGGAGGAAAAGCCCTGGAGATCCCACATGAGGAGAGGCTCCAAACCAAGCCCAGGCTGCTGTGAGGAGAAAAGACCCACCCTGTGCCAGGAAATTGGCCAGCGATCGAGCCAGAGCTTTGAGCAGGTGGCCCATGAGCAGCTTCATACCAGGGAGAAGCCCTACAAGTGCTTGGAATGTGGGAAGAGCTTCAGGACAAGCTCTCTCCTGATCCGCCACCAGATGATCCACACTGGGGAACGGCCATATGAGTGTGGGGAATGTGGGATGAGTTTCACCAGGAGATGCCACCTGATCCGCCACCAGATGATCCACACAGGGGAACGGCCATATGAGTGTCGGGAATGTGGGAAGAGCTTCAGTCAGAACTCCCACCTGATTCGCCACCAGATGATCCACACTGGGGAAAGACCCTATGAGTGTCCCAAGTGTGGGAAGAGGTTTCAAAGCAGCTCCAATCTCCTCCTCCATGAGCGGATTCACACGCAGGAGAGGCCCTTCCGCTGCCCTCACTGCAGGAAAGGCTTCCAGCACAACTCCACCCTTATCAGGCACCGGCGCATCCACACTGGGGAGAGACCCTATGAGTGTCCTGAGTGTGGGAAGAGCTTCAGCCAGAGCTCTCACTTGACCAAACACCAACGGGGCCACCAGTAAGAGAAGCCCTGCACAAGCCCCAACTGCAGGAAGAGCTTTTTCTTCTTTCCAGCTTTATTACCTAGAGCCTCATGGTTTTACTGCTATTTGGGAGGGGTGTTTGGTGATCGGGAGCTATTCTGCATGATTTGCTGCTTCTGGGGTATTTGGTACAGTTTCTTTTTCCATTTTGTTTTTGAAAAGCCAAGAGGGTTCATCCAGTACCTCAAAACCACTTGATTCCACTGGAAAGTACTCAATGTTACCCCAAAATGGCTCAATCCCTGCCCAAGATGACTCAATTCCACAGCCCCCCAGGGTGGGATGACACTGGAAGGGGATTGGGCAAAGTGGGATGCAGTTCCAGAGGGGTGAGATGGGCATTGGGTGGGGCAGGATGGGTGGGATGGGAATTGGAGGGGTGGACTGGGGGAAATAGGGCTTGGGAAGGGGTCTTGATGTCCAGGAGGGGTGAGATGTGTTGGGGTGGGGATTGGGAGTGTGGGGCAGGGTCTGGAATGAGACAGTCAAAGGCTGGGGATGATGAAGGGAGAGGAAACCCTTTTCTGAGTGGGTTTTTGGGTATTATATACCGTTTATTTCTCATGAGCCTTGAGGCAATAAAGGAAAAGGTGGTTCATCCTTTTGGTGTGGTGCTGTGTGTTGGAATTTGGGGCTTCATTGCTTGTTAATGTTGTTACTATTATTTGTTTGTATTATTTATTAGTGTTATACTTCTAAATCCCACCCATTGTTAATAGTGGCTGGATGGCAGCTCTCTGGGAAGATTCCCTTCCTTCTCACAGTGGGATTGAGCTGTATGGTCACTTCCAAGTTACCAGTTGCTTCTGAAGATGCAAAGTCCTATTTATGGTGGTTTTGGTGTGGTTTGGAGCTGGGGAAGGGTCTCATCCCCTCCCAGAGGTGCTCTGAGCCTGCTCTGCACCACATCTGCACTTGTGGAGCCTCACAGCTGCCCTACCCTGGGGACATGGCAGGACTTCCTCATGGCCCTTCATGGCTCTTCATGGCTCTTCATTTCCTGCCAGAGCCCCTCACAGCCCCTTATAGTCTCTCACAGCCCCTCACAGCTCCTCCTAAAGGAGGAGGGATCAGATTATGCTTGTTCTCCTTTTATTTTGATCACTTCACAGTGATGAGTAAAGAAAGGCTGAAATGGAGCATTTCCCCAGCGTTCCCCTCTGGGTCAATGTCAGGGCCAAAGCTCTGTGCTGGCACTGTCCTGAGCGCCAACATCACTGCAGCCCCACGGCCTTTGCTGTTCCCCCGTGTCCATTCCCTGTCCCCGAGTCCCGCCCGGCTCTGGCAGCAGCAGGAGCCGCAGCGCAGTGGGCGCCAGCCTGGCCCAGCCGGGGCTCCCAGCAGGAGCAGCAGCAGCATTGCCAGCCCTTCCCAGCTGCTCCTGCCTTGGCTTCCCCAGGGGTTTTTCCAGGGGAATTCTGGAGTTGAGCAACAATCACCCACAAACTGGTCACTGGGCTCAGCCCTTGGCCTTTCTGCTTCCTCCAACCAACCCAGGCTTCTCTCAGCATTCCAGTTCCCTGCTCAGAGCCCTTGGCTCCCTGCAATCCTGGCCCCAAGGATCTGCTCTCACGAGTCCCTGGGGAGCCTTTGGCAGTCCCTGCACTCAATGGGGCCCAATGATGGTCCAAGGAACTTAGAGTTTTGCTTCTGACTCCTTGAGAAGCTTCTTCAAACTTCTCTCAGTCCCTGAGGGTCACAGACTCAGCCCCAAATCCACCGTGGGGCTCATTAAAATACAGAAAGCCCTCAGGAGTTCTTTGTCTGCCTTCCATCGTCTTCAAGTGTTCAGGGCTTGTACAGCTATTGGAGTCAGTTTGGTGTTCTTTTAAGGAGGAAGTTTTCAAAGTGCACCCATGACTTTTCTTTAACGTCAAGGAAATATTTTTTTTTATTTTTCCGTTCCGAGAAGAGGTGATAGAAACATTTTCCAAGGGATCTTGATGCTGAATGTCTCCTTAGGAGGTCTGGGCATGTAGAAGAATGAGCCCCTTGAGGGCTGACCTTGTTGGGACAACCTGCTCCTCACCCCCAACCTCACCATAGCTGACATTGCTCACCTGGCACTGACATCCCTGTTCCCTGCATCACAAACTTGTCCCCTGAGCTCTGCAGCTGGCTGTCCCAGCCCATTGCTCCATGTCCCACCTGCTCTCCTCAGGGCTCTGCCTGCACACAGGCCCAGGAGAAGTTTTCCTGTTTGTGAGGAAAGAATGGAAAAGCCTGAGCAGGTTTCCTAAACAACAAACCCCACTCAGGAACCACATGCTCAGTACAGGCTGCCTCTGATGATGTCACCTTTCTACCAGGGACAATGTGACCAGAAGTGATCTCTGTAAGCAGAATTCTCTGTATCTTGAAGCAGAATTCTCTGTCCCTGTCCTTTCCCTTGATCTCAGTTGCAGATGGAAGTTGATGGTGCCATTCTCACATTTAACACCTCTTTTGAATACAAACAGATGGGTCTAGCTGTGTTAAGCAGGATTTGCTCAATGTTTATGCAAAGCTTTTGTGTTCCCAATGGAATCACAGAGATCATTGTGACACTTTGTGGCCACATGGAACCACAGAGACCAAAGTGACACTGCAGGGCCTCATAGATGAAGGGAGAGCATTATGACTCTGTGGCACCTCATGGAACCAAGGGGTCATTGTGACACAGTGGGGCCTCATGGAACCCAGGAGTGCATTGTGACACTACAGAACCTCATGGAATGAAGGGGACACTGTGACACTGTGGGGCCTTGTTGGAACTCAGGAGACCATTGCTGACAGAACAGGAGCTCATGGAACCTGTGGGGTACTGTGACACTGCAGGGCCTCGTGGAAGCAGGGAGTCCATTGAGACACTGAAGAAATTCGAAGAACCAAATATCCACTGGGACAAAGGAGGGCATCATGGGAACCAATGAACCATTTTTGGCAGTAAGGAAGGTGATTGGATCAAGGACACATGGTGATAAAATGTGATCTTATATGTCCATTGTGACCCTGAGGATCCAAGGAGACCATGGTGACACTACAGAACCTCATGGAACCATTATTCCATTGTGACACTGCTGGGCCTCAGGGAGCCAAGGAGATGATTGTGACACTGGGGAACCAAGGAGTCCATTGCTGACAGGATGGAAACTCATGGAACCAATGGACCATTGTGACATTGCAGAACCAACACAGCTGCTGGACCTTGTCACCTGGCCCTGCACAGCTCCCTTGGGAGGCACGGCAGGACCAGCACCCTGGGAGCCTCGGGAATTGCCCTCTGGGATCAATGGCACACACTGCAAGGGTCTGGAATTCCAGTTTGCAGCAAGCAAAAGATGTTTCTGCCCTTGAAGACAAAGTTCCTCAGAAGGTGGAGCCAAAAGCCAAGTGGAGTAAAATCTTACAATGACACTTCACTGCCAGCTTTCATCACTACATCGCGTGGTTGTTTTAGCTCATGGACTGGGAACAAAATCTGCAGAGGGTCTTTGGCTTGGAGCTGCCCTGGCTAAAGAGAGACACTGTGAGAGAAACAGAGCAGGCCAAGAGAGGCAGAAGAGAAAGGAGGACACAAAGAGCAATCAGCTGAGAAGGTGGAACTCTGAAAATAGAACTGAAACTGACTGAAAATGAATGGAACATAAATCAATAATTCTGGGTGATTTATTTACTTTCAAAACACAGCCAATCCACCGTGTCCTGCACAATTCTGATCCCATCCCTCCGATTTTGGATTCTTCATCCAAATTCCGTGCTGGTGCTTCCTCAGAGGGAGTTATCACGCTGAGTCTTTGCCAGGACAGGCTGGCAGTGAAGTGTCATTGCACTATCTCCACTTGCCTTTCAGCCCCACAAGAGCTTTGCCTTCAAGGGCAGGAACATCTTTTCCTTGCTACAAAATCTGGAATTCCAACCCATTGCAGTGTGTGCCATGGATCCCAGGGGACAATTCCCGAGGCTCCCAGAGTCCTGGCTCTGCTGTGCATCCCAAGGGAGCTGTGCAGGGCCAGGTGACAAGGTCCAGCTGCTTTTTGGGTTCCAAGAGCAAACAGCAAAATTTGCTTTGCTGGACATTTTCCAGCACATTACCAGCTTGAAGCAGAAGGAAGAAGGAATGGGAAACAAATCCCTGTGAAAATCAAGGAATGATTGCAGCTGGAAGGAACTCTGCCCATGGGTTATTTTGCTGAAAGCCAAGTGGAACAACTCTCTTGCAATTACATTTCACTGCCAGTCTGTCCTGGTTATAGGAGCAGGGCACCAGTTTAGCACTCTGTGGGTGTGACCAAACTAGGCATTCTACTCCCATTAGGATATTTCTGATGAGCTGCTGATGACAGGTCGTTTGCAGGAGCTGCCCAGTGCACCCCTGATCCCTCAGGCTACGAGCTGGGTGTTAAATGAGATAAGGAAGAAGAGGCAAACCCTGCAAGGGAAGACAGTGTTTCTGTTTCTTCACACCAATGATTCAGCTGAGATGACTCCCTCCAGGGAAGCACCAGCACAGTCCCACCTACCCTGAGGGGTCATCTCTGCTAATGGGCCATCGTGGACTCAATGGCACCAGCACAATGGGCAGCTGCAACGACTGCGACCATCAAAGACTCCCCAGATATCCCATGACTCACAGGATGACATCTTTCCATTTTGAAACTCCCTGCCCTGGGGGCGGTACTGAGCATTGCCACCTGAACCTGAGCATATATAATCTGGCTTTGGGGATGTGGGACACAACTCAAGAGATCCAGAGAAGGAGGAGCAGAACTTCCACAGGACTGCAGCCACTGCTTTAGATAAGACTGCAACTACCACTTCAGAAGGACTGTGATCACCACTCAGACCAACAGGTTTGGTTTCCTTTTGCTTTTTCTTTGCATACAGTGGGGCCACGTGGCACTCAGCACAGGAACTAAGGAACACCATGCTGTTCTTCTCCGAGGGTGCCTGGTTATACTCTGCCTTCGTGAGTTAAAGCTATGTCATTGTATTTCTTGTAATCTCTTTGGTGGATTGTGACTCCCATCTTAATCTCTCTTGGGGCAGTTTGGGGGAATCCATTTCTCCTGCCAGTTTAAACCAGCACAGTGTTTCAGAGGTTTTTTACAGTGACTATACAGCCAGTGATTTCTAGAGATGGACTGGGGCAGGAATAACCTTCAAACCCAATGAACTCACACCTTGTTTTTCCCCCCAAAACAGGATTTCCCATTCCCAAACTCGGCTGGATGGAGAAGAAGGCTGTGAGTAAGAGGAAGATGCCCTGGGACAGCCAGGCAGGTGAGGAGAAAGTCACTGCCCCTTTCTCTCTCTCTCTTCTCCTCCATCTCCAAGCCCAGCATTGCCCCTGGCTGCAGGACAACCCTGCTGCTGACGCCGTCATGGAGAGAATGGATTGGGAGAATCTCCTTCCCCTTCCCTCTGGCACAGGAAAATCCCAAATCCTCTCCTTGTCCTTCCTCCCCTAGGCAACGAGCTGACAACAGAGAGTAAGGAGGACAAATCCTCCCTGAAGAACCTCATGGAAGAGGCCATTTTGAGCAACTCCATGGTGCAGGAATCCAATGGGGAGGAAAAGCCCCAGAGATCCCACAAGAGGAAAGGCTCCAAACCAAGCCCAGGGTGCTGTGAGGAGAAAAGACCCACCCTGTGCCAGGAAATTGGCCAGCAATCGAGCCAGAGCTTTGAGCAGGTGGCCCATGAGCAGCTTCACACCAGGGAGAAGCCCTACAAGTGCTTGGAATGTGAAAAGAGCTTTAGGCAAAGCTCTGACCTGATCATCCACCAGAGGAGCCACACTGGGGAAGGGCCCTACAAGTGTGGGGAATGTAGGATGAGTTTCATCAGGAGATCCCACCTGACCTGCCACCAGAGGGTCCACACTGGGGAACGGCCATATGAGTGTGGGGAATGTGGGAAGAGCTTCAGCCAGAGTTCCCACCTGATCCGCCACCAGATGATCCACACAGGGGAATGGCCCTATGAGTGTGGGGAATGTGGGAAGAGCTTCAGAGACAGCTCTGACCTGATCGTCCACCAGAGGATCCACACAGGGGAGAGGCCCTATGAGTGTTCCAAGTGTGGGAAGAGGTTTCACACCAGCTCAGCTCTCCTCCTCCATGAGCGGATTCACACTGAGGAGAGGCCCTTCCGCTGCCCTGACTGCAGGAAAGGCTTCAAGCTCAACTCCACCCTTGTCAGGCACCAGCGCATCCACACTGGGGAGAGACCCTATGAGTGTGGGGAATGTGGGAACAGCTTCAGCCAGAGCTCCACCCTCATCACCCACCGGTGCATCCACACAGGGGAGAGACCGTATGAGTGTCCCGAGTGTGGGAAGAGCTTCACCCAGAGCTCTACCTTGACCAGACACCAACGGAGCCACCAGTAAGAGAAGCCCTGCACAAGCCCCAACTGCAGGAAAAACATTATCGCATACTGAATCACCGATGATATCCATCCAGACACCTGGAGTCCTAAAGAGCTAAACACTTCTCCAATCCAATTATGTTCTGCTTCCCTTTCGAGATCTTTTGTTTTGTCTTCTATTTGTTCTAATTGTGAAATGTCCTTTTCCACATCAATAGTTACATTTGGGATATGGATGCAACAATGATCAATTCTCTGGCTCAAATATCCACACACTCCATGTTCCTTCAGTAAGAGCATGTCAAGAGCCATTCTATTTTGTAATGTCATTCTTGTGGTAGCCTGTAACTGAATATTGAAATCTTTAAATCCTTTCTTAGTGGCTGCTGCCAATCTTTCAGTCTGCCCCATTAGTTTGTAGAGCATATCCCTGTTCCGATATGAAGCTACAGGTGCAAACAAGGATTCCAAAGCCCACCCGAATTTAACTCCACTGGTTGGCTCATGCCATTCGTTTTCATCATCCAAGTCTCGTTTAGTCCTAGCTGATTGTCGAGTCAAATTAGACTGTTTCCAAAATGGACATAAGGTCGGAATTCCTAAAGTAATTTGTGTGACAGGCCCATCTATTGGCATATGGGTGGTCCATTTTCCATGCCCCATAACCCAAACTAGGTTTCCTGGACTTCTGATAGTAGTAGATTTACAACTGATGTTTCTCTTCCCATTTTTATCTCCTTGAATTTGGTCTGTAATTGTGTGGTTGTATCCTCGACATTCACATCCTCATTTTAGCAAGACTCTTACTGGTACGAGCCCTATTTTATCTTGTGGTGTGTCACATGTGATTACTTGGGTACAATTCCAAATGTCTTTTTGGTCCCTCTTCTCCCGTCTGGTAGTCTGGAGGTTCATTACCTCAGTGTAAGTCTGGTTTTTACTTCCTGTCCATTGTATGCACCAATTAACTTGTCCTAAGTAGCTATATGTTTCTAAAAGGCTTGGTCCCCAAATTGTTCCCCATTCGTCTTCTAAAGACTGGGTCTGGGTAACATTTTGACAGACTTCTTCCTCTCTAATCTTTTGTTCCTTGAGAGTCACTTTGTTACACGGTTCTGAAACAGGCCCTGAAACAACACACTTATTACCTCTTGATGTTGTCAGCCATGCATAATATCCTGGCATCTGCCTGCATTGGTGTTCAGTAACCCTCCGGACCAACATACAACCCTCTTTCCAGTCATAGTACTCATTAGGAACCAATCTACAGCTCCAAGTTACATTTACATATGCCTCAGGCAAATCAGTGACGGGAACTATTCCCCATGGAATTGGTTCTCCCGCTGCTCGAGGCAGAGGTAAACAAGCAGTGATTTTAGAAACATTCTGCATTTCTCCAAAGTCTCGAATTAAACCTACAATTAAGTTTTCTTGTTCTGGGTTATGGTGAAAAACCCAGGTTTTATTTCCAATTTCAACATCTCTAATTCTTCTTTTATTTATTCGTGCCCTAGTAAGGGATACCAAAGTCACAGCGTGTGTCCACCATGCATCTTGGGCAATCCAACACCAATATGTCCCTTCATCCTCTGGTTGAACATCCTGTATCACTAAAGTTAACATGCCTCCTAATCGCTTCTCTAATTGGTATTTCCCCCCTTCCTGGACATTTTCTTTCTTAAACCACCATCCGAACTCAGAGAAAACAATTCCACGCTCTGGTTGGCAAACTAAAACTACAGAAGTACCACGGACCGCCTGGTAAATTCCATGGGTAGGTCTTAACCCATCCATTAGATGACTTTTTCTTTGTACTTCTCTCTTCCCGTACCCCATCATAGAACCACAGCTTATCACACAGAGATATAATCCCTCATTTTTCCCTACACGTGCCTGAGTATCATTTAACCATCCAATTCCACTATTGCTTCCTGCCTGCAGGTCACTCTTTCCTTCCGGCCTTTCCCACATTATCTGTCTAGCTAATTTCCACCAAGTAACCATGAACATGCTACTACATTCATGTTGGGCTGTGAATGAGCAATTTATTTTTGAGGGCGGACCATCCCACATGTCAACTGATGCTTGGTAAGGTGAGACTTTTATTGCCGAGTTGCTTTGCCATGTCATAACCCCTAGTGCGATTCGTTTATAATCAAAACTCCACCTAATTTTTACCAGACATGTATATATCCCAGCACTTTCCATGCTAACGTTGGTAAGCTGTAATGTGGTATTGCCTTTTTGTGTGTCCTTATCCCAAAATGTACTATTGATAACATTAGTGAGTGTTTGCTCTTTGCTCCAATGTGTACTTATCTCATCGACTCCAGCTCCCTGGTCATCAGTGATTTCACAAGTCAAGTTTACAGTCATTCCTTCCATTGCTCCGATTACAGGATCTGAAACAGTGACAAGTACATGTTCATCAACGGGTAATATTTTTAGCATAACCAGAAATACAGCAATTACAATTTTCATTTTGCTCGTAAAATCAATCGCGTGGGGGACACGACTTGGGATTCCCACTGAGTTGGCATCTTCTTGACTCGAGTATAATGTATCCAGGAGTCGATTCCGGCCACTTTGATTGCTGTGAATGTTGTTAGTATCACCTGATACGGGCCGTCCCATGATTCTCTCAGTGGGTCTGTGAACCAGTTCTTCACGTATACTTGGTCTCCTGGTTGAACATCATGCACAGGGTTTTCCAGTGGAAGAGGTCTGTTCCACTGCAGGGTTCCACGCAAGGCACTGAGAACTCTATGCAGAGAAACAACATAATTATATACTGCCTGATCCCCTACCACATGCGGGTCTCCTTTTAAAATAGTTGCATGGTAAGGTTTTCCATATAGTATCTCATAGGGGCTCACGCCTAACCTTTCCCTTGGCTTAATTCTAATTCGGAGGAGAGCAAGTGGCAAAGCCTGAGGCCATTGTAATTTGGCTTCTTGACAGATTTTCTTAATTTGGCCCTTTAAAGTTTGATTCATTCTTTCTACTTGCCCACTAGATTGTGGTCTCCAAGGAGTATGGAGATTCCAAGCAATATCTAACATCCGTGCTACATCCTGCACAATATTAGCAATGAAGTGAGGACCCCTATCTGATGACAACCCCAAAGGTACTCCAAATCTAGGTATTATCTCTTTCAAGAGAGTTTTCACTACTACTTTTGCCTGATTAGTCCTACACGGAAAGGCCTCTGGCCACCCTGAAAAGGTACACACATACACCAGGATATATTTATACCCTTGTGCTTTGGGTAATTCTGAAAAATCCACCTGCCAATAATCTCCCGGTTCTGGTCCTACTTGTAATTTTCCCATCTGAATCTGTTTCCTGACAATAGGATTATTCTTTAAACAAACTGGGCACATTGCATTCACCCGTTTTGCCAACGTTAACATCTGATTAGAAATTATTTCATTCTTCAAAAATTTTACCAATGCTTCTGCTCCCCAATGACTTTTGTTATGTTCAGCTATGAGGATGGCTTTCATTATCTGTATGGGAACAACTACTTGTCCTGTATTGGTTATGTACCATCCTGTTGCTCCTTTCCGAGCTTTCAATAACATGGCTAGTTTCTCATCATCCTGTGAATACTTTGGAGCTTGTTGCATATAAGGTGTAACAGGGTTTACCTTAGTTGGTATGAGAGCCATCTGAGTCCATACTTGACGAGCTGCCTGCTTTGCAGTTACATCTGCTAAATGATTACCTTGGTAGATTTTTCCTTCTTCATTCCGATGTCCCCGGATATGCATAACGGCCACTCGCTCTGGTCGGTGTACAGCATCCAACAATGCTAACACTTCTGTGCGATGTTTTATTACAGCCCCTTGGGAATTAAGAAGTCCTCTTTCTTTCCATAGTGCTCCGTGAACATGCACCACACCAAAGGCATACTTGGAATCAGTCCAAATATTTACCGTTTTCCCAGTGCTCAATATCAAGGCTCGAGTGAGTCCAATGATCTCAGCCTTTTGGGCTGATGTACCTGGTGGCAAGGCTTGTGCCTCCACAACTCGAGTAACTGTAACCACTGAATATCCCGCATACCTGGTACCGTTTTCCATAAAACTGGAACCATCGGTAAATAATTCCCAGTCTGGAGCATCCAGGGGTTCATTCTTCAAATCCGGTCGGCTCGAATAAACTTGTTCAATCACTTCCACACAGTCATGGGAGAGCTCATGTTCTTCCATCTCACTGTGGAGGAACTCTGCTGGATTAATATGATTAGTCGTTTGGAGTTCTATGTCATCTTGTTCTCTTAGAATAGCTTGATACTGCAGCATTCTACTGGAAGATAGCCAATGACCCCCCTTTTGCTCCAAGACAGCTAGTACCATGTGGGGAACATACACCGTCATTCTTTTTCCCATGGTAAGTTTCCTGGCTTCCTGAATGAGAAGTACCGTAGCCGCAACGGCCCGCAAGCATGACGGCCAACCGGTACTTACAGTGTCCAGTTGTTTGGAGAAATATCCCACAGGCCTCTTCCAGGATCCCAACTTCTGGGTTAGAACTCCCAATGCTAGTTTCTGCCTTTCATTCACATATAAGTGAAAGTCTTTGTTTAAATCTGGCAACCCCAAGGCCGGGGCTTCTTTTAATGCTTGTTTCAAATCCTGGAACGCCTTCTCCCTGTTTGTATTCCATTTCAATTGGGATTCTTTTAGAGCCTCATATAGGGGTTTTGCTATCAGGCCGAAATTCGGAATCCATAGCCTGCACCATCCAACCATTCCCAGAAAGGATCTTAACTCCTGGTGATTTCTAGGGAGTGGAATGGAGCATATAGCTTCAATTCTATTAACCCCCAAACGTCTGAGGCCTTGTGTTAGCTCACATCCTAGGTACAGGACACTTTCTCTGACCAGTTGTACTTTTTCCTTGGATACCTTGTATCCTGCTTGCCCCAACATATTCAATAATGCAACAGTTAATCAGAGGCATACCTTCTTGTCTTCTGTGGCCAAAAGAATATCATCTACATACTGCAATACTACATAAGAATATGGAGATTCTCTCACCTGAGTCATTTTCCATTCTTCTAATTCCTTTGCCAATTGATTACCAAAGATGGTAGGGCTGTTTTTGAATCCTTGAGGCAGTCTGGTCCAGGTGAGCTGTTTCTTCCTTCCTGTCATTGGTTCTTCCCATTCAAAGGCAAAATACTTCATGCTCTCTATTGCCAGTGGGATGCAGAAGAAGGCATCCTTTAAATCAATCACAGTGAACCATTTAAATCGTTCCGATACAGATGTTAACAATGTGTAAGGGTTGGCAACCACCGGGTGAATGTCTTTAACTATCTCGTTTATAGCCCTTAAATCTTGAACTAATCTATACTTACCATTTGGTTTCTTCACCGGGAATATAGGAGTATTATACTCTGATTCACATTCCTTTAATAATCCTTGCACTGTAAACTGTGCTATCAGCGGAGCTACTCCCTGCCGAGCCTCTGCTTTAATGGGATACTGTTTTATCCTAACCGGTTTAGCTCCTTCTTTTAGCTCAACTACCACCGGCTGGGCAACCTTTGATTTTCCCAGAGTTCCCGCCTCCCAAACCCAGGGTACCACTGCATGTTCAATCTCTGTTGGGATCGGTGCCGGGTCCATTTCCTTTATTGCAAATATTTTCCCGATTTCTTCATCCGGAATTTCCAATTTAACTCGACCCTGTTCAAATATAATTTTAGCATTTAATAGAGACAGCAAATCCCGTCCAAACAGAGGCTGAGGGCAGTTTGGTATATACAAAAACTGATGATCCAGTTCCTTTCCTCCGAATTTTAAATTAAGGGGTTGTAGAAAAGGCCTTTCCTCCAATTGTCCTGTAGCTCCTATTACCTGTATAGTTGTGTCACTTATGGGTCCCAACCGTTTATTTAAAACTGAGTGAGTAGCCCCTGTATCAACCATAAATTCCTGCTCCTGTCCGCCTATTTCTATTATCACCTTCAGATCCCGGTCTAGTCTGTTTTGATTCTTACAGTTTCCTAACATCATTGCCTGTGCTTGTGTCTGGGCGCCATCTACCGGCGGCACGGGGAAACCTCCCATCAACCCTACATTACTCATCCCAATCCCGTTTCTTATTGGACATTCATTCCTCCAGTGTCCGAATTGAGGACAAAATGCACACTGATTAGGACCCAACTGTTCCTGTCTACCCTGGCTCATCCCTGCGACTAAAAATCCTCCTCTCCCCCGAGCGAATCCTCCCCTTCCCTGTCCAATTCCCCTTCCTCCCCTTCCCCGGCCCCTTAACCCCCCCCGAACCGCAGACTGCTGAATTACTGCAAGAATTCCGGCTTGTTGTCGTTTAGCCGGTTCCTTTTCTCTATTATTATAAACTTTCCAAGCTACCTCCAACAGCTTATCTAAGCGTCGTGTGTCTTCCTCTTCTAATTTCTGCAACTTTTTCCTAATATCCTCTTGTGACTGTCCCATAAACAACAATGCCAATTGTAACTGACCTTCTTCCTTCTCCACATCCAAACTAGTGAAACGCCGTGCTGCCTCTTTAAGTCTCTCTAAAAATGCTGAAGGGGATTCATTCTTTTCTTGTTTTATTGAGTATAGCTTAGACCAATTTAGAGTTTTAGGCATCCCAGTCCAGACGCCTTCAATCAATAATTCCTGATACCTTTTTAACCTCTGTAAACCTTCTAACTCATTCGGATCCCACTCTGGATCATCCCCAGGGACCAACTGATCTATTGTTTCCCCCATTATCAATCGTAACCGGAGTTGTTCCCTAGCTCGTTCTTTGGTTGCTCGTAAGACCATCTCTTTTTCTGTAGAATCCATTAATGTATCTAATAACACTTGTAAATCATTCCAATCCGGATTCTGAGTTTTAATTATCATCTTCACCACCCTGGCCACCCGTTCGGGGTCCTCCCGATAACTCCCAGCTGATTGTTTCCAAATCACCAAATCCCCTGGAGAAAAAGGTACTTTAATAATAACTTTATCACCACGGGGGCCCATGGCTTCACTTAAGGGGACTATCATTTGGGGTTCCTCTTGATTCCGCCTTCCCTGTCTAGTCCGTGCCGCCATGGGGGTTCTTTGTATGCTTCAGGAGCTTGGGGAAGGAGTTTGGGGACGGAGGGTGACTGAGGTATGACTTACTCCAAGTCCTTCCGGAGATTGTATATTAATTTCCTCATTAGTCTCATCCTCATCAGTATCAGTATCATCTATGTCTCCCTCCCTACTTCTGCACGGCGGAGCAGAGGGTACAGGACAAGGGGGGGCAACCATTAAAGATAAATCTTCACCTTGACTAGAAAACCGTACTGCACATTTCACACAGGTTTCACGCGCTTTGCACCCAATACATTCATTTTCATCAGTCCCCGCTTGCAACAATAGCATACCACACTCCTTTTGCCATTCTGTTTTAGACCCCAAATAACGGAACAAATCCAAATAAGGTACCTCATCCCATTTCTCATTATCCCTTAGATAATACATCAATGAATTAATTATGTTCTCATCAACAGTACCATTGACAGGCCATTCCGGTCCACCCTCAGAAGCATAGAGAGGCCACACATGATTACAAAAATCTATCATTTTTCCTTTGCTTAAGTCTTGGTAAAACCCAGCACTTTTCCATCTTGCCAGCAAGCATCCTAATGGGGTGTTCCCCGGTACTTTACCATTAGCTTGTACCAATGCTTTAAAGGTTTTAAAAGGCATCATAGCAAAACAGAAAGTAACATGCAGAGAATAACAGGTAACATGCAGAGAATACAGATATCAACAGCACCAAGTATAGAAAGAGGACAGCAACCAAACCAACCAACTACTTCTCGTCGCCGCGAGGGGCAAGTGCTGAACCTGCGTAGCTTTCGCTTCGTCTTATGGTCAGCGCCTAGGCATCCCCAAGACGTCTATAACCCAACCCTGCGAGGTTCGCCGCCTCGTCTTATGGGCAGGTACCCAGTATTAAACAAATAAAGCACCTTACGGGCTTACCTCCTGCAGTTGTCCGACAGGCGCGGGGGTCGGGCACGAACCGATGACTCCCCGAGAATCACCCGGTGCCGGCGTGGAGTAGATCAGGACGTGAACCGCCCCAGCCACCTTCGGAGTCCTGCCGCGGTCGCCAGAAAACTGTTGCCCGAACCGAGGAAACACAAAACAACCGAAGTTATTTTATGCGGTGCTTTATTGAGGGCCCTGGGGACCTGGGACTCGCGTCCAAAAGTCAGAGCCCCAACCTGCTACAAAATCACTGAGTATATATATGTTTTCTTTCCAAATTGCTTCATCTCAACGAATTTGATTTCTAGACACATCTACCTGATTTATGATTACATTGTGACCTTGTTTTTCATTAACTGAACATTCTTTATCATCATTAATCTACTACACCCTATTAGATAAGTCACACACTCCACTTAGCAGATTACTTAAATAAACAAACTGTTCTATAGCTACATTCCTTAGACAAGTCTTTCTACCCTCATCAGTATGCTCTATTGATCCTGTTGATCACTACTGGCAACTTCGCTACACAGCAGTGTTTACACTCAGGCCTACTGATCCCTCCAAGCCTTAGCAGGACTACTACTAAAATCTTTATTCATGGTTTTGCAACAGGGAGAGAGGTGACTCCTTGGACACCCACACCCTGAAGCACTGAGGGGAGAAGCGACCCATGGAAACCTCAAAACCCCCTGGAATCCCTAAGTGAGAGGACCCTGGAAGAGAGGGACCAGCATGACCCCAAAGTGGGGAGACTGGAGAGGAAGAAATTCGGGGATTCCAAGGACCTACAAAAGCAAAGGGAGGCTGGGGATCATCAGATGTAGGAAAGCCAATACATGCAGAGCCCCCAGCAGCCAGGATGGGAGGGACCCCCAGAATTCCAAAGTGGAGAGACAAAAGAAGGGAACACCTGGGATTGTTTTGGGGGTTTTTTGGGTTATTTTTTTCAAAATTGTAGTGCTCTGGAGGTTTTTATGGACACCAGATGCCCTGTGACTTCTAGAAATGGACTCGAGCAGGAGGACCTTCAAACCCAACATGCTCACACCTTGTTTTTCCCCTCCAAACCAGGATTTCCCATTCCCAAACCTTAGCTGCATGGAGAAGGAGGCTGTGAGGAAGAGGAAGATGCCCCAGGACAGCCAGGCAGGTGAGGAGGAAGTCACTGCCCCTTTCCCCCTCTCTTCTCCATCTCCCAGCCCAACATCACCCCTGGCTGCAGGACAACCCTGCTGCTGACACTGTCCTGCCAAGAGTGGACTGAGGGGAATCTCCTTCCCCTTTCCTTTTGGCACGTAGGCAAATCTAAAATCCACTCCTTGTGTTTCCACCCCCAGCCAATGAGCTGGGAATGGAGACCATGGAGGAAAAATCCTCCCTGAAGAACCTCATGGAAGAGGCTGATTTGAACAGCTCCATGGTGCAGGAATCCAATGGGGAGGAAAAGCCCCGGAGATCCCACACGAAGAGAGGCTCCAAACCAAGCCCAGGGTGCTGTGAGGAGAAAAGACCCACCCTGTGCCAGGAAATTGGCCAGCGATCGAGCCAGAGCTATGAGCAAATGGCCCATGAGCAGCTTCATACCAGGGAGAAGCCCTACAAGTGCTTGGAATGTGAAAAGACCTTCAGGACAAGCTCTCTCCTGATCTGCCACCAGATGATCCACACTGGGAAACGGCCCTATGAGTGTGGGGAATGTGGGAAGAGCTTCAGCACGAGCTCCAGGCTGATTGTCCACCAGAGGATCCACACTGGGGAGAGGGCCTACAAGTGTCCCGAGTGTGGGAAGAGGTTTCAGACCTCCTCCAATCTCCTCCTCCATGAGTGGATTCACACTGAGGAGAAGCCCTTCCGCTGCCCTGACTGCAGGAAAGGCTTCAAGCAAAACTCCACACTCGTCAGGCACCGGCGCATTCACACCGGGGAGAGACCCTATGAGTGTTGGGAATGTGGGAAGAACTTCAGCCAGAGCTCCTACCTGATCATCCACCAGAGAATCCACACTGGGGAAAGACCCTATGAGTGTTGGGAATTTGGGAAGAGCTTTACCCAGAGCTCTAGCTTGACCAAACACCAACGGAGACACCAGTAAGAGAAGCCCTGCACAAGCCCCAACTGCAGCAAGAGCTTTTTCTTCTGCTCCAGCCTTATTACCTAGATCCTCATGGTTTTACTGCTCTTTGGGAGGGGTGTTTGGTGTTCGGGAGCTATTCTGGATGATTTGGTGGTTTGGGGGTATTTGGTACAGTTTCTTCCACCATTTTGGTTTTGAAAAGTCCAGAGGATTCATCCATTATTTCAAAACCACTCAATTCTACTGGAAAGTATTCAATATTACCCCAAAATGGCTCAATCCCTGCCTAAAATGACTCAATTCCACAGCCCCTCAGTGTGGAATGACACTGGAAGGGATTGGGCAAAGTGGGATGCAGTTCCAGAGGGGTGAGATGGGCATTGGGTGGGGCAGGATGGGTGGGATGGGAATTGGAGGGGTGGAATGGGGGAAATAGGGCTTGGGAAGGGGGTCTTGATGTCCAGGAGGGGTGAGATGGGTTGGGGTGAGGATTGGGAGTGTGGGGCAGGGTCAGGATTGAGACAGCCAAAGGCTGGGGATGATGAAGGGAGGGGAACTTGTTCCTGAGTGGGTTTTTGGGTATCATATACGAGGATTATTTCTCATGAGCCTTGAGGCAATAAAGATAAAGGAGGTTCATTCTTTTGGTGTGGTGCTGTGTGTTGGGATTTGGGGGTTGATTTCTTGTTATTGTTGTTACTATTATTTGTTTGTATTATTTATTAGTCTTACACTTCTAAATCCCACCCACTGTTAATAGTGGCTGGATGGCAGCTCACTGGGAAGATTCCCTTCCTTCTCGCAGTGGGATTGAGCTGTATGGTCACTTCCAAGTTGGCAGTTGCTTCTAAAGATGCAAAATCTTGTTTATGTTGGTTTTGGTGTGGTTTGGAGCTGGGGAAGGGTCACATCCCCTCCCAGAGGTGCTCTGAGCCTGCTCTGCACCACATCTGCACTTGTGGCACCTCCCAGCTGCCCTGCCCTGGGGACATGGCAGGACTCCCTCCTGCCAGGGCTGAGGCTTTGCATGGCCTCTCATGACCCCTCATGTCCAAAGCTCTGTGCTGGCACTGGCCTGAGCGCCAACATCACTGCAGCCCCACGGCCTTTGCTGTCCCCCCGTGTCCATTCCCTGTCCCCGAGTCCCGCCCGGCTCTGGCAGCAGCAGGAGCCGCAGCGCAGTGGGCGCCAGCCTGGCCCAGCTGGGGCTCCCAGCAGGAGCAGCAGCAGCATTGCCAGCCCTTCCCAGCTTCTCCTGCCTTGGCTTCCCCAGGGGTTTTTCCAGGGGAATTCTGGAGTACAGCAACCATCCCCCACAAACCGGTCACTGGGCTCAGCCCTTGGCCTTTCTGCTTCCTCCAACCAACCCAGGCTTCTCTCAGCATTCCAGTTCCCTGCTCAGAGCCTTTGGCTCCCTGCAATCCTGGCCCCAAGGATCTGCTCTCACGAGTCCCTGGGGAGCCTTTGGCAGTGCCCTCAGTGGGGCCCAATGATGCTCCAAGGGACTTGGAGTTTTTCTTCTGACTCCTTGAGCAGCTTCTTCAACCTTCTCTCAGTCCCTGAGGGTCACAGATTCAGCTCCACCTTGGGGTTCATTAAACTACAGAATGCCCTCAGGAGTTCTTTGTCTGCCTTCCATCGTCTTCAAGTGTTCAGGGCTTGTACAGCTATTGGAGTCAGTTTGGTGTTCTATTAAGGAGGAAGTTTTCAAAGTGCACCCATGACTTTTCTTTTGAATCAAGGAAATATTTTTTTAGTTTTCCGTTCAGAGAAGACATGATAGAAGCATTCCCCAAGTGACTTTGATGCTGAATGTCTCCTTAGGAGGTCTGGGCACGTAGAAGAATGAGCCCCTTGAGGGCTGACCCTGTTAGGACAACCTGCTCCTCAACCCCAACCTCACCATGGCTGACATTGCCCACCTGGCACTGACATCCCTGTTCCCTGCATCACAAACTTGTCCCCTGAGCTCTGCAGCTGGCTGTCCCAGCCCATTGCTCCATGTCCCACCTGCTCTCCTCAGGGCTCTGCCTGCACACAGGCCCAGGAGGAGTTTTCCTGTTTGTAAGGAAAGAATGGAAAAGCCTGAGCAGGTTTCCTAAACAACAAACCCCACTCAGGAACCACATGCTCAGTACAGGCTGCCTCTGATGATGTCACCTTTCTACAAGGGACAATGTGACCAGAAGTGATCTCTGTAAGCAGAATTCTCTGTATCTTGGAGCAGAATTCTCTGTCCCTGTCCTTTCCCTTGATCTCAGTTGCAGATGGAAGTTGATGGTGCCATTCTCACATTTAACACCTCTTTTGAATACGAACAGATGTACCCAAGAATGTGTTAAGCAAGTGTTGCTCAATGTTTATGGAAAGCTTTTGTGTTCCCAATGGAATCACAGAGATCATTGTGACACTTTGTGGCCACATGGAACCACAGAGACCAAAGTAGTGATACTGCAGGGCCTCATAGGTGAAGGGAGACCATTGTGACTCTGTGGCACCTCATGGAGCCAAGGGGTCATTGTGACACAGTGGGGCCTCATGGAACCCAGGAGTGCATTGTGACACTACAGAACCTGATGGAATGAAGGGGACACTGTGACACTGTGGGGCCTTGATGGAACTCAGGACACCATTGGTGACAGAACAGGAGCTCATGGAATGGGTAGAGCCAGGCACAGGGGACATGGCTGCAATGGTGATGGCTGTGAGGTCACTGCCACTGCAGCAGCCTGCTTGGCCCTCAGCTGACATTCTGGACAGGAGTGTTGTGAGGTCACCCAGCACATCAGAGAACCAGCACAACAGGAATTCCATCCTTGGGGAGGAGAGGGGTTTCACTATGTCAGGTTGCACAAAGCTCATGTCCTTGGACAATTGCTGGGATGGGGCATCAACTTCACTGGAAAAAGAGTTGATGTTTTGTGCCAATCTCATGGTAAAAAGTTCATTCCTTATAACAAATCTAAATCCACTCTCGTTTAGTTTAAACATATTGACCTTTCTTCTGTCACTGTAAACTTTGGGAAAAAATGACACTCCATTTTCCTTGCACTTTGACCAATATTTTTCCTTTCTCAAAACCTTGGAGAGGACTCAAAAATCTCCCTAGATGGGGTTTGGAGGCCTCATCACATAAGCAAGTTGTGCAGTTACAGAGTGGGCTCTGTAACACCATTGAGTGGCTGTATGACACCACAGAGTGGGCTGCGTGACATTACTGACTGGCTTGTGACACCACAGAGTAGGCTGTGACAGCCCACAGCAGGATGTGATATGTGACATCATAGAGTGGTCTGTGGCATCACAGTGTGGCTGTATGACATTACACAGCAGGCTGTGAGGTCACAGAGTGGACTTGTGACACCACAGGGTGGTGATGTGACATCACAAAGGGGGCTGTGAAAACATGGAACAGCTGTGTGACATCATAGAGTAGGTTGTGACATCATGGAATGGGCTGTGACATCACAGGGCAGAATTATGTGATCATAGCAAAGGCTGTGTGACATCACTGAGGGGGCTGGAAACACAGGGTGAAGTGTGACATCACAGGATGGATGTGTGACATCACAGGAGGGCTGTGTGACATCAAAGGGTGGCTGCGTGAGGTCACTGGGGAGGTCACTCTGCCCCAGCCCCTCTCAGAGTTCCCCCAGACAAGTCCAATGCTGCTCGTGCACAGCAGGGTCCCCTGTCCCCCCAGGTCCCCCCTGACCCCCAGTGCCACAGCCTCCTCCAGAGGATGTTCCACCAGATCGACCCCCAGAGCCTGACACGGGGACAGAGGGGACAGGGCCCTGGGGGGTGGGACAAGGGGACAGAGACCCCCTGGCAGTGTCCCTGTGTCCCCAGGGTGAGAGCCTGGCCCAGGGCTCCTTCACCCTGTTATGAACGAGGTCTTGAGAGCACTTAAAAAATCCCCAGCAAGGGATCAGCAAACACCAGATTTAATATTAAGTACGACAGCACAACAAAGTTCTTTGGCAAGAGTCACTCTGCTCCTGACAGGACAGTTCAGGCACACCAAGGGAAAAAAGCAACAACAAAAGCAAGGAAATTCAGGCAATCAAACCAGAAATGAACCAAGAACTGTCCCTGTGTGTGTGTGTGTGTGTGTGTTTAGGTGGGTGTGTGACACAAAAGGACAGTGAGGGCAAGGATAAAAGGAATATGGCCTGAAAGCTTAACAGGCCTCAAACTTAAAAGAACTTAACTTCTACATTAACCTTAACTTATACTTTAAACTTAACAACTTAGCAAAAGAACAGCCCTTAGCAGCATTTCACTTACTCATACCTTATGACTGAACCTCACTTACAGGCCTAAATCACTCAGATATCCAAGGCACTTCAACACCTCCCAGAGCAGCATTTCTCCCCATTTCCAGAGCACAGGCACACGTGTGTGCACACAGACAGCAAGAGGCAGTGCCCGGGAGCTGTCAGAAATTGCCCTGGAGGGCAGGGAAATGCTCACTGCGGATGCTTTTGCATCTCCCCAGCAGGCAAAGGGTTGAGCCTGGAGGAGTGGGGGGATCGGCCCAGGGTCCCTCGTTGTTCGGGGATGCCCCGAGTGCAGCAAACGGGAGAGTTCCCGGCTCGGAGAGGCCCCACTCAGAGGGAGCTCACTGCTCCAGGAGAGCTCCAAGGGGCTCCTTTTGGAGCCCCTTTGATAGGGCCCCAAGAGATGGGCTTTAGTCACAGCAATGTTTCATCCTGGCTGCACTTTGCATCAACAGCTTTCTCTGACACTGTGAGAACAGGGATGTTGTGCCACTGAGGGGAGAAAAACAGTTCCCAAGGCTGCTCCTAAAGAAAGCAGGAGCTGGTTGGACAGCAGCAGTGCCTGGGAGCAGACAGTGTTTGTGATCAGCTGCAGAGGAGCTGAGCCCAGGGGCTGTTGGCCAAGGCTGAGGCCTAACGAGCATTTCTCAGATCGCAGGGCAGCCTGAGAAGGGGAGGGAGGAATGCACCACGCCAGGGCCCCATGGAACTAAGGAGACCATTGTGACACTTTGGGGCCTTGTGGGACCGAGGGACCATTGTGACACTGCTGAGCCTCATGGAATCATGGAGACCACTGTGACATTGCAGGGCCTCATGGAACCAAGGGGACCATAGTGACTGTGTGTGGCTCCATGGAACCAAGGGACCATTGTGACACTGCAGGGCTTGTGGAACCAAGGGGCAATTTGACACTGCTGGGCCTCATGGAAGCAAAGGGGCCATTGTGACCCTACAGGACCTCATCAAACCAAGAGGCCACTGGGACACTGCAGTGCCTTACAGAACCAAGAGTCCATTGTGACACTGCGGAACCACAGGAGGTCATTGTGACACTGTGAGACCCTGTGGAGCCAAAGGTGCATTGTGACATTGCAAGGCCTCATGGAACCATGCAGAGACCTTTAAGTCACTGCATAGCTTCATGGAACCAAGGGGACATTGTGACAGTGCAGAGCACTGTGGAACCAATGAGAACACTCTGATGCTGTGAGGCCCCATGGAACCAAGAGGCCTTTGTGGCACTGCAGGGCTGCATGGAACCAAAGCTCCATGGTGACACAGAGTGGCCTCATGGAATCAATGATTAATTGTGACATTGTAGAACTAAAGAAGACCATTGTGACACCGTGAACCCCCATGGAACCAAGGGCCCATTGTGACACTACAGGGCCCCATAAAACCAAGGGAACATGGCACAGGTCTGCCTAGTTTGTACTCCCAGGGGCCGCCTAACTGCTCCAGCCAACCTTGACATGTTGAGAGTCACTTCTCATCTGCCACTGAAACACTGGGGCTCTCTGCCTTCCTTCCTGTGGAAAGGAAGTGTCCTTCTCCTCCAGGCACCCATGGCCAGAATTGGGATTGCACCAACACAGTTCCTTCTATCCAGGGATTGTTCCCACAGCAATATTGCCTTGTACTCAGAGTCCACAAACTGTAATTGCTTTCAAAGGTCTAATTGAGAGAGTTGTTTGGGGCCTTATACCTGCATTCACTATTCCACAGCCCACATCCCACTGCTCCCTCCACAAGCATCCTGTGAGGCCACAGGATGAATTTTACTTATTGCTGCTGAATTTTACTTCTCCAGAGGCTTGTTCAGATTTCAGATCTTCAGGAATTCAGTGCTTAAGGGCACATTAATATTCAAAATAGCTTTGCCAGGCTCAGGGCCAGGAGAGAGGCCGGGCAGGGCTGGCCATTGCCGGGAACAGGCCCTGAGCCCCGCAGCAGGATGGAGCTGGGGCACAGCCAAACTCACCTGCAAACCTGGGCTGAGCAGCCAGGGCTGGCAACGGCTGGGGAGAGAGGCTGGGGCTGACAAATGTCCTGGGCCCCCTCTCTGTTCTGTCCGTGCCACCAAGGGCACAGAGCAGCCTCCTCTCTCGGCCACTTGCCTGTTTTCCATCCCTTCCCCAGGCCCTGGCTCTGCCCCACAAGCCCTGGGCTCAGTCCTCCCCCTGCATGCTCACACAGGCTGAGATGGACACTGATGGGTTTCTCTCCCAGCTTCTCTCAGCCCAGCCCAGCTCCCTCCAAGCTCTCCCAGCTGCCCTGAGCTCTCTGCAGCACCAAGGGCAAACATGGCAGTGCTGATAACCAGGGAGACCATGGCCAAGTGAGGGAGGCATGTGGAAAAGGCTTTGTGCTGTCCCTGCTCAGAGGGGATCCTCAGCACAGCCCTGAACATCTGCACATAGGAGAAAACAATGAACACAAAACAGCCAGAAGTTATCCAAGCACTAATGACCATGAGCCAAAGCTCCCCAAGGCTGGAGTGTGAACAGGAGAGCTTGAGGATCTGGGGCACTTCACAGAAGAACTGGCCCAGGGCATTGCCCTGGCACAGGGGCAGGGAAAATGTACTGGCTGTGTGCAGCAGAGCAGGGAGAAAGCCACTGGCCCAGGCAGCTGCTGCCATGTGGGCACAAGCTCTGCTGCCCAGGAGGGTCCCACAGTGCAGGGGTTTGCAGATGGACACAGAGCGGTCACAGCACATGATGGTGAGGAGATAATACTCTGCTGAAATCAAGAAAAAAACCAAAAATAGTTGGGCAGCACATCCTGCATAGGAGATGTCCCTGGTGTCCCAGAGGGAATTGTGCATGCCTTTGGGGACAGTGGTGCAGATGGAGCCCAGGTCAGTGAGGGCCAGGTTGAGCAGGAAGAAGAACATGGGGTGTGCAGGTGGTGGCCGCAGGCTACGGCGCTGATGATGAGGCTGTTGGCCAGGAGGGCAGCCAGGGAGATGCCCAGCAAGAGGCAGAAGTGCAGGAGCTGCAGCTGCCACGTGTCTGTGAATGCCAGGAGGAGGAAGTGGCTGATGGAGCTGCTGTTGGACATTTGCTGTGTCTGGCCATGGGGACCTGTTGATGGAGAAAAGGACAGTGACAAGTCAGGAGAGGCTGCTTTGAGCCAAAGCTGTGCCATTCCCTGCAGACTGTCCCACTGGGACTCATCCACCCTTGTTCCTTCTCTGGGAAAACCTTCATCCAGGTCCCTGCCTGAGCTCCACTGGTGCTGTCTGAGTGTGCCATGAGCAGCCAGGCCTGTGTGTGGGGCTCTCGAGGAGCCATCCCTGCCCTGCTGC
Organism: Lichenostomus cassidix; assembly: GCF_008360975.1. NCBI lineage: Eukaryota > Metazoa > Chordata > Aves > Passeriformes > Meliphagidae > Lichenostomus > Lichenostomus cassidix. The sequence continues at coordinate 507,800 of NW_028147635.1, read as the reverse complement.
CCTGGGATTGTGGCCATGGGGCAGAGGGACAAGGCTGAATATTCAGGATTTGTCAGGGGAATCCCTCCTAATGCAGAAAGGCTTGGTAGCATTTTCACTTGCAGTTCCACAGGATAGCAGGAGGGAGTTTTAAGGAATGGTTTCCTACCCACACATCATTCCTGGTTCTCAGAGGTTAAGAAATCCCCAGCATTTCTGCTGTACTCAGAGTTTGCCACAGAGATAGGTCAGAGGCAAAGGGATTCCCTGTGGATCAGGGAAGGGTGAGGGGCTGGATGGGCTTGTTCCCAACTGCCCTGGGTTTGCACCTTTGGCTGCAATCAGAGCACAATCACACTCCCCTGTCACCCTGGGAAGAAACCAGACCCTGCTGAGAGCAGAGGGATCACTGAATATCTCACCCTCTCCAAAGGTCTCTCACCAAGGTCTCAGCCCCTCCTTCTGCCAAGGACACTCACTGTTCCCTTGGCAAACCCAACAGCATTTCCTCACTTGTGGCATCTCTGCACTTCCCTGTGGGGCATTCAGGGAACTCTCAGAGGCTCTGGCACAGATTTTCACCCAGGAGGGAAGCTCAGAGCTTGGAAGGACACAGCAAGGAGATCCCCAGGTGTGCTCATGATGGCATCTCAGGGAGGGAGGCTCAGCTCCTTCCCCTTTCCCATCAACTGCTTTGCCCACAGCCCCACAGTTCACAGGGAAGCTTGGACACCCCATTCCCATGGACACAGCTGCCTGGGAGGAATCCCAAGGGCAGTGCCTGCCTCAGCTGCTGCAAAGCCCAGAGCCTCCCTGAGAGCACCAGATAACAGTGACAGTATCAGAGGAATGCATAAACAAGAGAAGATGTTGTGGTGCTGTGCCTGAGAGGGCAGGGCAGGGACAGCCTGGCACTCAGGACAGTGTTCCCTGTCCCCAGCTGTGCACGGCACCTCCCACACACCAACAGTGCCCTCCTGCCCACAGCACTGCTCTGTTCAGCTCCCTCTCCTTCCCTCATCATCTCCCTGTGCTGCACATGTTCCTCCTGAGAGAAGCCTTGTCCCTGTCAGCGTTCACAGAGCCCATCCCACCCTCTGTGCACTCGCCCGGCTCTACAGAAACCTGCCTGTCTGCAGGGCCCTGCCTGGGGGAGGCTCTGTGTGCAGGTGGGCAAGGGCAGCTGGCAAGAGCCCTGCTGGGCCCTGCAAAGGTGCTGCTGCTGCTGTCCTTGGCCTGAGCAGTGGCTGAAGGCCCTTGAGGAGGCTCCCAGCAGACACACTGAGCACCCAAAGCTACATAGCAGGGGTTATTGTTCTTTGTGTCTGCAACCCTCGGCCCGGGAGCATCGCCCCCCCGGGACATCCCACAGGTGAGCGGGCAGGGGGAGCTCGGCCCAAATATCTTGGGCGGTGCCTGGGGTTCTTTTTGGGAGGGGGGGATTTTTGGACCTTATAGGACTGCAGCACCTAACCCCAAATAACTTCGTTGGCTGCCTGGTAGGGATTTTCTTGGGGGGGGGCAGATTTTTGAATCTTGCAAGACTCCAAATATGAGTCACAAATGCCGCTTGGGGGGATGTGGGGGAGTCCCCAGACTGTGGGATTTTTAGGAGATCCCGGTGGCATCTGCCTGGGGGGAAGGAATGGGATGGGATGGGATGGGATGGGATGGGATGGGATGGGATGGGATGAGGCCTGGGAAGGGTTGGATGTGGATTTGGGTGTGGGATGAAGTCTGGAGGAGGGGGATGGGTGGGATGGGGCCTGGGATGGGGCAGCCGAAGGTTGGGGGTGATGAAGCCAAGGGGACCCCACTCCTTAGGAGCTTGTGGGGTATCCAGCAGCTGTGAGGGAGTTTTGGGGTACCCCTGATCCTCCGGGGGTGGCGCTGGCAGCGGGGGAACACGTGGCTCCGGCACCTCTGGACCCTACCTGCGCCCCCCCTCGCCCCCAGCGCCCCCAGGAGCGGAATTTGGGGAGGGGGGAGGTGGGGGGCGCCCAGGCTGGGCCCCCCTTGCTGTCCCAGCAACTGGGGGCCGAGTGCGGGGGGAGCCCTGCAGGCATTGCCTGGCCCTGCCCGGCACAGCTGATACCCAAGCCCCAAGCCCCCTGTCCATCCCTGGGGCTGATTGGGGGGTTCCCCCCACCCAGCAGCCAGTGCTCCAGCAGCCGTGGGGCAGAGGAGGGTGGGGAATGGGGTTCTGGGGTGGGAGCAGAGGAGGAGCGGGAGGAAGAGGAGGGAGAGAGGAGGAGGAGCAGGAAAAGGAGGAGCAGCAGAACCATGAGGTTTCACCACCCACTGTGTCTGCAGCAACCCTGGCTCTGGGATCATTGCCCCCCCTGCATTCCACAGGTCACCAGGGAGGGGGAGCTCACCCCAAAGCTATTGGGGGGTCTCTGGGAGGGTGTTAGTTTTTGAGGGGTGTTTGGAACTCGCAGATTCAGGAAGTGAGCACCAGATATCTTTGCATGCCCCTGGTGGGGATTTTTTGGGTCAGAGGGTATGTTTGGATCTTGCAGGACTCCAAAGCTGAGCCATAAATGCACCTTTGGTGGAATATTAGGGGATCCATTTGGGAATTGCCTGCTATCAGCAGGACAGGACATCAGTTTTGGGGATCCCTGAGAGAGCCGGGAGGGTGGAACATTGTACTTCCCAAGTGGAGAGAGCAGACAGGGGCAATACCGGAGCTGGGGGACCCCTGGCAGGCTGGAGGGGTGGGGGAGGCTGGAGATGAGGCAGGGCTGGGAACTGTGACACTGAAAGGGGCGATGGGGAGAGGGGGAAGCCCCGAGTGCCTGGAGTGAGGGGAGCCTGGGAGCCCTGGGAGCCCTGGGAGCCAAAGCACAATCAGGGAAGAAGGGACCCCTGGGACCACCGAAACCCCACGGCATCCCTAATCAGGACCCAGGAGAAGGGGGATCCCCAGGACCCATGGGAGCCCCAGCAGCTTCAAGAATAGGGAACTCCTGAACCCCAAAGACAGAAGACTGGAAAGGGGGAACTCCTGGGAGACTTTTTCTGAACTCATTCTTATTTTAGGAGGATTTTATAGACACAAAACACCCGGTGACTTCTAGAGATAGACTTGGGCAGGAGGAACCCGCAACCCAAGGCACTCACACCCTTTTTTTTACCCAGACGAGGATTTCCGATTCCCAAAACTTGGCCAGATGGAGAAGGAGGCTGTGAGGAAGAAGATGCCCCAGGACAGCCAGGCAGGTGAGGAGGAAGTCACTGCCCCTTTCCTGCTCTCTTCTCCTCCATCTCCCAGCCCAGCATCACCCCTGGCTGCAGGACAACCCTGCTGCTGACTCTGTCCTGGTAGGGATGGACTGGGGGATCTCCTTCCCCTTCCCTCTGGCATGGAGGCAAATCCCAAATCCTCTCCTTGTCCTTTCTGCCCCAGGCAACGATCTGAGGAGAGAGACCAGGGAGGACAAGTCCTTACAGCAGAACCTCATGGAAGAGGCCATTTTGAGCAGCTCCATGACCCAGGAATCCAACCAGGAGGAAAAGCCCCAGAGATGCTGCACATGGAGGGGCTGCAAACCCAGCCCAGGGTGCTCTAAAGAGCAAAGACCCACCCTGTGCCAGAATGTTGGCATGAGCTCCAGCCAGAGTTCAGAGCTGGAGATTCCTGAGAAGCTTCATGAGACCGAGAAGCCCTACAAGTGTGGGGAATGTGGGAAGAGCTTCAGAAAGATCTCCCAGCTTATGGACCACCATCGGATCCACACAGGGGAGAAGCCCTATGAGTGTGGGGAATGTGGGAAGAGCTTCAGCCAGAGCTCCAATCTGATCCGTCACAAGAGGATCCACACTGGGGAGAGACCCTATGAGTGTTCTGAGTGTGGGAAGAGGTTTCAGAGCAGCTCAGATCTCCTCATCCATGAGCGGATTCACAGAGACAAGAGGCCTTTTCACTGTCCTGACTGCAGGAAGGGCTTCAAGCACAACTCCCACCTCCTCAGGCACCGGCGCATCCATACTGGGGAGAGACCCTATGAGTGTGGGGAATGTGGGAAGAGCTTTAGCCAGAGCTCCCACCTGATCCGTCACAAGAGGAGCCACACTGGAGAGAGGCCCTATGAGTGTTCCAAGTGCAGGAAGTGGTTTCAGACCAGCTCAGCTCTCCTCCTACACCAGCGTATTCACACAGACGAGAGGCCCTTCCGTTGCCCTGACTGCAGAAAGGGCTTCAAACATAACTCCCACCTCATCACCCACCGGCGCATCCACACTGGGGAGAGGCCCTTTGAGTGTTCCGAGTGTGGGAAGAGGTTTCAGACCAGCTCAGATCTCCTCATCCATGAGCGGATTCACACCCAGGAGAGGCCTTTCCGCTGCCCTGAGTGCAGGAAAGGCTTCAAGCGCAACTCCCACCTCATCAGGCACTGGCGCATCCACACTGGGGAGAGACCCTATGAGTGTGGGGAATGTGGGAAGAGCTTCTCCAGGAGCTCTCACTTGACCCAACACCGACAGAGGCACCAGTAAGTGAAGCCCTGCGAGTGCCCCGAGTGGGGGAAGAGCTTCATGCACTGCTCCATATTCATCCAACACCGGAGGACCCTCATTGGGAAGAGCCCTGGTGACCCACACTGCCAGTGACCCAGTGTTGTGGTTTGACCCTGGCCAAATGCCAGGCACCTATGAAATCTGCTTTCTCTTCTCTCCTCTGCTGCAGCTGTGCAGAGGAAAGGGAAAAAAAAAACCCTAACAGACACACACACACACAGAGGGCTCATGAGTCAAGATAATGAACCAGGCAGGATGCACTGAGGGGTAAAACAGATTGAGAACTTAAAGTTGCAAAGTGGTTTATTGGTAACCTAACCCTAAACAGAATCAGAGGAGGCAAATGAGAACTAAAGATACGCTCTTAATACACTGTTTCTCTGCTCACCCCCTCCCTCTTTCCCACCAATAGCGCAGGGGGTTGTGGCAGGCAGGGTATGGGTTTTTTTTGGTCAGTCCATGACCAAAATTTCTTCTGCTGTTCAGGGAGAGGAGTCCTCTATTTAGCCATGGGTCCCTCCCACTGGAGACAGTCCTCTGCAAACTTCTTTGCCATGGGTCCAATCTCTCGAGCAGCAGCTGCTGGAATCTGCTGCCCCATGAGTTCTTGTCCACAGGGTTCAGAGCTCTGAGCCCAGGCCAGGCTGTTTCCATCCCAAGGAACAAGGCCTTTCCCTGCACTGGGACTCCCACTGGATCACAGCTTCCTCCAGGCATCCACCTGCTCCTCTAGTGTGAGCACCTCCCCACAGGCTGTGGGTGGATCTCTGCACCCCTCGTGGACCCCATGGGCTGCAGGGGGACAACCTGCTTCACCATGGTCCTCACCACGGCCAGCAGAGGATTTTCATCTCTGGTTCCTGGAGCACCTCCTCCCCCACCTTCTCCACTGACCTTGGTGTCTCCATGTTGTTTTCCCTCACATATTCTCACCTCCTCCTCATCCACTGTCTAAAAAGAAGTGCTTGCTCACATTGTTTTGATTTCTTCTTAAATATGGATGTCCTGGGGCTGCCCAGGCTGGGGTACAGGACAACAGTCTCATAGTTGTGCTGGCAGAATGTGTCTACCTGAGCCCATCTGTTCTCCAGGAATTCCAGTTTTCTGTCCCAGTCCCTGGCCTGCCTCTCCCCATGTGGGGTGTGCCCCCCAAAGTGCCCAAATCACTGCTGAAGTGCCTGAGCTGCTCCCAGCTGTGGATGTTGCTGTTCACCAGCCTCTCCTGGTCAGTGCCATGGGGGGTGGGAGGGGGTTTAGGGAATCCTAGGGGGGTTTGGGAGGGGCTTTTGTGGCTTTTGGGGGCATTTGTGGTGCTGAGAGGGAGTTTGGCATGCTCTGTGAGAGAGGTTTGGGGTCCTGGCTGGGCTGTGTGACTTGGAGAGAATTTGGGTGGGTTTAGGTGGAGATGGGAATGGGGTCATGGTGGCTCTTGGGCCCATTGATATTGCAGGGAGTGGTTTGGGAGCATCCTAGGAGGAGCTGTTGGGTAGTTTGAGGGGCCTGGGAGCATGCTGTGGGGCTGGGAGAGGGTTTTAAGTGGTCATGACAAACCCAGATCCCCAAAGCTGCCACCATACCCCACCCCCCAAGGTGCTGCTGGGGTTTGGGGGCTCCATGTTGGAGTTCATCCTCCTGGCTCTGCAGGAGAAGGTGAAGGCTGTCCAAAGGGGTCATGTGTGTTTCTGAGAGCATGTGTGACCCCCATCCAAGTGTCACCTCTTTTTCCCTCCCCACAGGGCTTCTGACCCAGCTCCTGCTGCCCCCAGGAGGGAATTTGGGGAGGGGGCAGAGGGGGTGCACAGCCCCCACCGGGGGATGACCCTGAGCCAGTGCCCTTTGTTTAGCACCAACCTGGGCTTGGGGCTGCAGGAGGAAGAGGCTGATGGGAAGCAGATCCTGCAGGTGGGACAGTGCTTGGGGTCAGGGCAAGGTCCTGCCCTGCACACCTGGCTCAGGTGTGACACTGCCCCGGGAAGGGAGCAGGACATTCCCATCCCCACGGATCAGGGCTGTGAGCAGCACGTGGAGCACAGACATGGAAATACTGGGAGGAACTGGGAGCACACTGAGGGTGGGAATTATCCCCACCACCACCTTTCCAGGGCAGCCCTGGATCTGAGAAATGCTCCTTAGGCCTCAGCCTTGGCCAACAGCCCCTGGGCTCAGCTCCTCTGCAGCTGATCACAAACACTGTCTGCTCCCAGGCACTGCTGCTGTCCAACCAGCTCCTGGTTGCTTTAGGAGCAGCCTTGGGAACTGTTTTTCCCCCCTCAGTGCCACAACATCCCTGTTCTCACAGTGTCAGAGAAAGCTCTTGATGCGAAGTGCAGCCAGGATGGAACATTGCTGTGACTAAAGCCCATCTCTTGGGGCCCTATCAACAGGGCTCCAAAAGGAGCCCCTTGGAGCTCTCCTGGAGCAGTGAGCTCCCTCTGAGTGGGGCCTCTCTGAGCCGGGAACTCTCCCGTTTGCTGCACTCGGGGCATCCCCGAACAACGAGGGACCCTGGGCCAATCCCCCACTCCTCCAGGCTCAACCCTTCGCCTGCTGGGGAGATGCAAAAGCATCCGCAGTGAGCATTTCCCTGCCCTCCAGGGCAATTTCTGACACCTCCCTGGCACTGCCTCTTTCTGTCTGTGTGCACACACGTGTGCCTGTGCTCTGGAAATGGGGGAGAAATGCTGCTCTGGGAGGTGTTGAAGTGCCTTGGATATCTGAGTGAGTTAGGCCTGTAAGTGAGGTTCAGTCAAAAGGTATGAGCTAAGTGAAATGCTGCTAGGGGTTGTTCTTTTGCTAAGTTGGTAAATTTAAGGTATAAGTTCAGGTTAAGGCAGAAGTTATGTTCTGTTAAGTTTGAGGGCTGTTAAGCTTTTAGGCCATATTCCTTTTATCCTTGCCCTCACTGTTCTTTTGTCACACACACCTAAACACACACACACACACACACACACACACACACACACACACCATGCCAATTCTCAGTTCATTTCTGGTTTGATTGCCTGGATTTGCTTGCTTTTGTGGTTGCTTTTTCCCCTGGTGTGCCTGAACTGTGCAGTCAGGAGCAGAGTGACTCTTGCCAAGGAACTTTGTTGTGCTGTCGCTTAATATTAAATCTGGTTTTTCCTGATCCCTTGCTGGGGAGTTTTTAAGTGCTCTCAAGGTCTGGTTTGTAAGAGGGTGAAGGAGCCCTGGGCCAGGCTCTCGCCCTGGGGGACAGATGGACACTGCCGGGGGGTCCCTGTCCCCCTGTCCCACCCCCCAGGGCCCTGTCCCCCCTGTCCCCGTGTCAGGCTCTGGGGGTCGATCTTGTGGAACATCCTCTGGGGGAGGCTGTGGCACTGGGGGGCAGAGGAGGACCTGGGGGGACAGGGGACCCTGCTGTGCACGAGCAGCGTTGGACTTGTCTGGGGGAACTGTGAGGGGGGCTGGGGCAGAGTGACCTTTGCAGTTATGTCACACAGCCACCCTGTGTTGTCATAGCCCACTCTGTGATGTCACAGGCAACTCTGCGATTTCACACAGCCATTCCATGGCCACATAAAGCTGTCCTGTTAGGTCACAGTACATTCGATGATGTCACATAACCACCCTGTGGTGTCACACAGTCTACTCTCTGACCTCACAGCCTGCTGTATGATGTCATTCAGCTACACTGTGATGTCACAGCCTGCTTTTTGATGTAACACAACCAATCACTTATGCCACAGACCACTCTATGATGTCGCATATCACACCGTCCTCTGGGATGTCACAGCCTGCTCTGTGGTGTCACAAACCAGTCAGTAATGTCACACAGCCCATTCTGTGGTGTCATACAGCCACTCAATGATGTTACACAGCTCACTCTGTAACTGCACAGCTTGCTTATGTGATGAGGCCTCCAAAATCCATCTTGGGAGATTTTTTGGTCTTCTCCATGGTTTTTGAGAAAGGAAAAATATTGGTCAAAATGCAAGGAAAATGGAGTGTCATTTTTTCCCAAAGGTTGCAGTAACAGAAGAAGGGTCAATATCTTTAAACTAAATGAGAGTGGATTTACATTTGTTATAAGGAGGGAATATTTTACAATGAGATTGGCACAAAACTTCAAGTATTTTTCGTGTGAAGTTGCTGCCCCATCCAGGAATTATCCAAGGACAGCAGCTTTGTGCAACCTGACATAATGAAACCCCTCTCCTCCCCAAGGATGGAATTCCTGTTGTGTTGGTTCTCTGATGTGCTGGGTGACCTCAAAACACTCCTGGCCAGAATGTCAGCTGAGGGCCAAGCAGGCTGCTGCAGTGGCAGTGACTTCACAGCCATCACTATTGCAGCCATGTCCCCTGGGCCTGGCTCTCCCTATTCCATGAGCTCCTGTTCTGTCAGCAATGGTCTCCTGAGTTCCAACGAGGCCCCACAGTGTCACAGTGTCCCCTTCATTCCATGAGGTTCTGTAGTGTCACAATGCACTCCTGGGTTCCATGAGGCCCCACTGTGTCACAGTGACCCCTTGGTTCCATGAGCTGCCCCAGAGTCACAATGGTCTCCCTTCACCCATGAGGCCCTGCAGTGTCACTTTGGTCTCCATGGTTCCATGTGGCCCCAAAGTGTCACAATGATCTCTGTGATTCCATTGGGAACACAAAAGCTTTGCATAAACATTGAACAACACCTGCTTAACACACCTGGGAACATCTGTTTGTATTCAAAAGAGGGTTTAAAGGTGAGAATGGCACCATCAACTTCCATCTGCAACTGAGATCAAGGGAAAGGACAGGGACAGAGAACTGTGCATCAAGACTCAGATAATTCTGCTTACAGAGATCACTTCTGCTCACATTGTCCCTTGTAGAAAGGTGACATCATCAGAGGCAGCCTGTACTGAGCATGTGGCTCCTGAGTGGGGTTTGTTGTTTAGGAAACCTGATCAGGCTTTTCCATTCTTCCCTCACAAACAGGAAAACTCCTCCTGGGCCTGTGTGCAGGCAGAGCCCTGAGGAGAGCAGGTGGGACATGGAGCAATGGGCTGGGACAGCCAGCTGCAGAGCTCAGGGGACAAGTTTGCGATGCAGGGAACAGGGATGTCAGTGCCAGGTGAGCAATGTCAGCCATGGTGAGGTTGGGGGTGAGGAGCAGGTTGTCCCAACAGGGTCAGCCCTCAAGGGGCTCATTCTTCTACATGCCCAGACTTCCCAAGGAGACATTCAGCATCAAAGTCACTTGGGGAATGCTTCTACCACCTCTTCTCTGAACTGAAAAACAAAAAAATATTTTATTGATGTAAAAGAAAAGTCATGGGTTGCACTTTGAAATCTTCATCCTTCAAAGAACAGCAAACTGACTCCAATAGCTGTGCAATCCCTGAACACTTGAAGTCAATGGAAGGAAGACAAGGAGCTCCTGGAGGCTTTCTGTATTTTAATGAGCCTCACGGTGGATTTGGGGCTGAGTCTGTGATCCTCAGGGACTGAGAGAAGGTTGAAGAAGCTGCTCAAGGAGTTAGAAGCAGAACTCCAAGTCCCTTGGAGCATCAATGGACCCCACTGAGGGCAGAGACTGCCAAAGGCTCCCCAGGGACTCGTGAGAGCAGATTCTTGGGGCCAGGATTGCAGGGAGCCAAAGGCTCTGAGCAGGGAACTGGAATGCTGAGAGAAGCCTGGGTTGGTTGGAGGAAGCAGAAAGGCCAAGGGCTGAGCCCAGCCCTGGGACAGCAGGGCCTGTCCCTCACGGGTGGCTCAGGGCTGTTTGTGGGGCAGTGGCATGTGAGGGGGAGGAAGGACAAATGTCATAAAACTGCAACCCCTGCCAGCCTCCTCAGGGAGGGGCGAGGGAGGAGCAAAGTGCAGACCCTGAGAGGAAAGCTCCTTCAGTGGGGCCTCCAGAGGCAGTACCAGAGCCCAGGGGACAAACCCCTGGGTGCCTCTGGCCCTGCCAGCCCTGCCCAGCCCTTGGCCATGTCTCCTGCAGGCTGTGGCTCCCTGCCCATGCTGCTCCTGTGCCCTGGCCGGCTGCACACGCCCATCTCGCTGTGCCCCCAGCATTTCTCAGCCAGCATTTCTGTGCCTCCCTGGTGTCCCTGCACCCAGCGCTGCCGGTCCCTGGCACACAGAGCCATGGCAGGAGCCTGACCCTGCCAAGGGGCTTTGGAGCAGGGTGGTGGCTGCAATTGCTTCTGACCTCAGCAACTGCTCCTGCCATGGTTCCATGGGCAGCCAGCACAGCAATGCTGCTGTGCATTGTCCCTGCTGAGGGTCAAACACTATCAGGGCACATTCTCTGTCTCTAGATTTCATGCCACACCCAAGCACTGCACTTGTGTCTCCAGCATTGCTTGCCAAGAGAAACAGGGCAAGGCAAACTGTGTGTAGCTCATGGTATTTTAGAGTGTCTAAAACTTGCTTAGTCATGGATCTTGGAGGTGAGATCCATTTGCAATTAATGGGATGGAGAAGGAGTGCAACATGGAAAAGGGGAGCATAGAAATTGGATTGCTTCTTTCTGCTTTCATTTCACCTCTGGAAAGCTATGTCAGTTTTCTAAGAATCTTCTCCACAGTCCTGTCTGCTCTTTTCAAGAACATTCCATGGACAATGAGGTCAAGCTCTTGTCACAAGATGTGCCACCAATTGCAACTTCTCTTGCCTTTCCACACTGTGAGTGCAGCATGACTTTTGCAGCCAAGTAGGACAAATGTTTGGAGAACTTTACAACTTGGCCTTTGTTTTCCTTGTGGACTGGGGAGTTGTGCCATTGGCAAGGTTTTCATGGTGACTGTTCTAGCCTAAGGAAATAGGAGGTAGTAGCAGTACTTTTTAGGGAATGCAACTGTGATTGAATTCAGAGAAAGAATCTCCCAGACACTCTGGGAGCTCCCTGGGCTCAGGTTCCACTGGGACTCTGCAGCAGGCTGGGCTCCAACTGGGATCAGCAGCAGCTGCAAATCCCTCTGGGCATCTCCATTTGCTGCTGCCAGGAGGAAGCAAGGAAGCAAGTCAAGAAGTTCTGGTATTTCTTTCTCCTGGTGTTTTTTTCACTTTGACACACCAGAGGCAATTTCTAAGATAGCCTCTGTAAGTTGATTCTATTTCAACAGCACCAGCAACAGGGCTGTGTTTGAGCACTGTGAATGTGGCCTGAGTGGCTTTAGTTCTGCATAGCTTAGTACTCAGGGACATATGAGCATTTCAATCTCTGCTCATCATGATGCCTGTGACAAAAATACTGAATTAACTGTAATGAAAGCACGGTGGAGACCAGTGATTGAAAGAGACAATTGCAGGTGTACTGATAAAATGCAGATGGCAACAGCAGCCGTGATCTGCAATTCCCAAGGCAAAGGCAACAACAGCTTCCTGCTGTCATCTCAGGGTGAGTAAAGCAGTGCTAAAAACAAAGCTGGAACCTGATCCGTTCTTTCTCTGAAGGTTGGTTCAGGGCAGCACAGCTGGGCCCTGAGCAATCAGGGCTGTTTGGGGGTGATTGTTGCTCAACTCCAGAATTCCCCTGGAAAAACCCCTGGGGAAGCCAAGGCAGGAGCAGCTGGGAAGGGCTGGCAATGCTGCTGCTGCTCCTGCTGGGAGCCCCGGCTGGGCCAGGCTGGCGCCCACTGCGCTGCGGCTCCTGCTGCTGCCAGAGCCGGGCGGGACTCGGGGACAGGGAATGGACACGGGGGGACAGCAAAGGCCGTGGGGCTGCAGTGATGTTGGCGCTCAGGACAGTGCCAGCACAGAGCTTTGGACATGAGGGGTCATGAGAGGCCATGCAAAGCCTCAGCCCTGGCAGGAGGGAGTCCTGCCATGTCCCCAGGGCAGGGCAGCTGTGAGGTGCCACAAGTGAAGATGTGGTGCAGAGCAGGTTCAGAGCACCTCTGGGAGGGGATGAGACCCTTCCCCAACTCCAAACCACACCTAAACCACCATAAACAGGACTTTGCATCTTTAGAAGCCACTGGCAACTTGGAAGTGACTACAGCTCAATCCCACTGCGAGAAGGAAGGGAATCTTCCCAGTGAGCTGCCATCCAGCCACTATTAACAATCAGTGGGATTTAGAAGTATAACACTAATAAATAATACAAACAAATAATAGTAACAACAGTAACAAGAAATGAACCCCCAAATCCCAACACACAGCACCACACCAAAAGGATGAACCTCCTTTATCTTTATTGCCTCAAGGCTCATGAGAAATAATCCTGTTATATAATACCCAAAAACCCACTCAGGAACAGGTTTCCCCTCCCTTTATCAATCCCAACCTTTGGCTGTCTCATTCCAGACCCTGCCCCACACTCCCAATCCCCACCCCAACACATCACACCCCTCCTGGACATCAAGACCCCCTTCCCAAGCCCTATTTCCCCCAGTCCACCCCTCCAATTCCCATCCCACCCATCCTGCCCCACCCAATGCCCATCTCACCCCTCTGGAACTGCATCCCACTTTGCCCAATCTCCTTCCAGTGTCATCCCACCCTGAGGGGCTGTGGAATTGAGTCATTTTGTGACGAGCGGCAAGAGAGAGCAAGCGACATGGCCCAGTGTGGGTCATAAAGCAAGCTCCACTTTGTTTCACCAAACGAGAAACTTATATACTGTTACAGATGTTTCTAATTATAGTTACACACGTATCTGCAGTCTGTTCTCACATAATCAGGGTTCTTCCTGATGACTCCCTTATTCTTTTCTCATAACACTTCTGACTCTTTATCTTATCTCATAACATTTTTCTTACAGCCTAGAAACACACAGCCATGTTCCCAGGTTTTAGCTTCTCATGACACTTTACTAGGATCTTTACTGAGGCCTGCCTATGCTGAGGTTTTGTTCAGGCCTCCTCAGCTAACACAATTTTTGCTGGAAAACTGTGTTTTCCAACAAATTCACCCATTTCGTTTGTGAGAACAGACGTTGTCTGTTGTCAGATTAATTTGCTTTGCTATAAATACTTTTTATTACTACAATTATTATAAATTTACTTAAGGAAATATCACTAGTTATTTAGTTATGTTGCCACGGTTCAGGAACTGCTATTGCTGGAAACATTCACTTCACAGTTAAAGCTTGGAGAACTTTTCCCGGGTAAGGACTCCAAGTTTACCTGGAAGAAGGTTTAGCTTTTATAAACTCAATTTGGTAAGTTAAAATTACTTGATCACATTTTGGTGCAGAACACTTGGGACTCATGGCATATTTCCCAGCTAGTTAGGACTGAGGCTTGGCCAGAGCCTAGGCCCTAAGTAGGAGGGTTTTCTTAGAACATCTTATAAACAAGCTTTGATTAATATCAATAAGGAGAGTATCTTAACATGTTACTATTTTTGCAGATAACTATATAAGGTGAGGTGAAATACTTGAAAACAGTGGACATTATCACTTGACTTTAACTAAGGAAGATAAAACTGCAAAGGCTTTTGTGAATAATAATATAAACTAACAAATTTAAAACTTAAAATTAATATTACTGAAAATGAATAAAGCTTAATTTTAACAAATTGGATTTAAAACTAATAGGACTTAACTATAATGGAATTTAAAATTAATATCACTTTAACAAAACTTAACTCTAACAGAATTTAAAACTTAACAGAATTTAACATTAACATCACTTAATATTACTTAATAGAATTCAACCTTAATAGAATTTAAAACTTAATAGAATTAAAATTCAATATTACTTAACTTTAACAGAATCTATACTTAACCAAAGGCACTTAACAGGTAGCTTAAACTATTCAGTAGAACTTTACTCATAGGTTTCATTCACACATCAAAACTCTTAAGAAATCAAAACCACAATCTCAGCAGTTACAGGTTTCATCTACACATTAAAACACTCAAAAAGTAAACAACACTTTCAGCAGGCCTGCAGTATTCACACAAACACTATCTTAAGCCACACTTTAGCAAAATTCAGCTTTTGTTCAAGGCTTTAGCAATCAAGGTGTTATTTTTTTATCAGGATAATATATTGTTACAATGCTTCTTTATCAGTAAAAGGCTGGAAATAAGTTTTGGTCTCAGTGTCGGTGCAGCCGGGCTGAAGGAAGAGTCGATCTGCTCCATGTGCCTGGACATTTTCAGGGAGTTTTGGTTGCTGAGCTGCAGCAGGTGGTGAAGGTTTGCTAGGACAAGTGCTTACGGAAGGAGCCAAGCTCAGAGACATTTCCCTGGAACTCTAGAAAGGCTGAAAAGTCATGAAGCTGCACCAGATCAGCCATAGCAAGGCTGTGCTGCTGGTCAACACGTGGCAATGGGTGTTTCACCCGGCAAAGCGAATAATTAGAGGTCTTGGGGAGAACAGCTGGAGAGCGTGTTCAAAGATCTGTATCTGCAGCTAGAGAGCAAAAGGGAAGAACTCCTGAAAGTTCTTCATGACTACGAGGAGAAACAACTCCATTCCGGTATCAGACTGTTGTTTTCTGCTGGCAATGCGGAACGCTGCCTTTCTCCCAGTGGTGGCAGCGAGGGAGAGCTATGATTCCCCCCTCCCCTAGCGGCGGGGGCTCCCCCAGCTGTGCAGCTGCCAAAGTGTTCTGCATGTTAAAAGCAGCACGGCAACTCTCAGGTTTTTCTCTGCTCTCTGTGGCTGCTACCTTTTCTGTTGTTACGTCTGCAACTTTTCTCTCTGCTGCATTATGCTGTAAGCAGGTCACCACTTCACGGTTTGCTAAGTTTTATTGCGGTTTTATCACCATCTATCACTTCGTTAAACAAACAGTTACCAAACTTCTGCCACTGTCTTTCATCAAAGATCGTATCAGGATTAACAAAAAATCCTCTGGCTTCCCCTGTTGCAATTAAAGCGGCTAATTGCCTTAAAGCATATTTGCTTACTCCCCGCTTTCGTAGAAAGCATAATAATAAATCTTGGGCTACCTCCGTTTCCATTTTGGTCCAGCTGGGTTTAAAGTACCTTGGTCGCCGCCGTCGTCTCTCTATCTTCCGCGGTCGCCAAATGCAGCTTTTCCGAGGTTATAGCCCTTACGGAAGCGGGTCTTGTTCGGCCCGAGCCCTCGGATCACCCTCCTAGCAGGGGCGATGACCTTGGCTAACTGGTGCTGCTCCGGTACCTCTCCGTTCTCACCGCTGTCTGGAGCAGGGCTGTAAACTCTGCTGCCAGTGTCCGTGGTCGTCGCTTCTCGGAGCAGGGTCCTAAGTCCTGCTATCTGTGTCTCTGTATCACGTCGGGGTCACCATTTGACGAGCGGCAAGAGAGAGCAAGCGACACGGCCCAGTGTGGGTCATAAAGCAAGCTCCACTTTGTTTCACCAAACGAGAAACTTATATACTGTTACAGATGTTTCTAATTATAGTTACACACGTATCTGCAGTCTGTTCTCACATAATCAGGGTTCTTCCTGATGACTCCCTTATTCTTTTCTCATAACACTTCTGACTCCCTATCTTATCTCATAACATTCTTCTCACAGCCTAGAAACACACAGCTGTGTTCCCAGGTTTTAGCTTCTCATGACACTTTACTAGGATTTTTACTGAGGCCTGCCTATGCTGAGGCTTTGTTCAGGCCTACTCAACTAACACAATTTTTGCTGGAAAACTGTGTTTTTGGGCAGGGATTTTTGGGCAGGGATTGAGCCATTTTGGGGTAAGATTGAGTACATTCCAGTGGAATTGGGTAGTTTTGAGATAATGGATGAACCCTCTTGGCTTTTCAAAAACAAAATTCTGGAAGAAACTGTACCAAATACCCCAGAAGCACCAAATCATCCAGAATAGCTCCTGAACACCAAACACCCCTCCAAAATAGCAGAAAAACCATGAGGCTTTAGGTAATAAGGCTGGAGCAGAAGACAAAGCTCTTCCTGCAGCTGGGGCACTCGCAGGGCTTCTCTTACTGGTGGCTCCGTTGGTGGCTCCGTTGGTGTTGGGTCAAGCCAGAGCTCTGGGTGAAGCTCTTCCCACACTCGGGACACTCATAGGGCCTCTCCCCAGTGTGGATCCTCTGGTGGATGATCAGGTGAGAGCTCTGGCTGAAGCTCTTCCCACATTCCCCACACTCATAGGGTCTCTCCGCGGTGTGGATGCGCCGGTGGGTGATGAGGGTGGAGTTGTGCTTGAAGCCCTCCCTGCAGTCAGGGCAGCGGAAAGGCCTCTCCTCTGTGGGAATCAGCTGGTGCAGGAGGAGAGCTGAGCTGCTCTGAAACCTCTTCCCACACTCGGAACACTCATAGGGTCTCTCCCCAGTGTGGATGCGCCGGTGGGTGACGAGGTGGGAGTTTTGCCTGAAGCCTTTCCCGCAGTCAGGGCAGCGGAAGGGCCTCTCCTCTGTGTGAATCCGTTGGTGCAGGAGATTGGAGCTGGTCTGAAACCTTTTCCCACACTCGGGACACTTGTAGGGCCTCTCCCCAGTATGGATCCGCTCATGAACAAGGAGAGCTGAGCTGGTCTGAAACCTCTTCCCACACTCGGGACACTTGTAGGGCCTCTCCCCAGTATGGATCTTCTGGTGGACAATCAGGGTGGAGTTGTCTCTGAAGCTCTTCCCACATTCCCCACACTCATACGGCCTCTCCCCAGTGTGGATCCTCTGGTGGATGATCAGGCAGGAGCTCGTGATGAAGCTCTTCCCACATTCCCCACACTCATAGGGCCTCTCCCCAGTGTGGATCATCTGGTGGCGGATCAGGTGGGAGATCTGGTTGAAGCTCCTCCCACATTCCCCACACTCATATGGCCGTTCCCCAGTGTGGATCCTCCGGTGGATGATCAGACGGGATCTCCTGGTGAAACTCATCCCACATTCCCCACACTTGTAGGGCTGTTCCCCAGTGTGGATCATCTGGTGGCGGATAAGGAGAGAGCTTGTCCTGAAGCTCTTTTCACATTCCAAGCACTTGTAGGGCTTCTCCCTGGTGTGAAGCTGCTCATGGGCCACCTGCTCATAGTTCTGGCTCGATTGCTGGCCAATTTCCTGGCACAGGGTGGGTCTTTGCTCCTCACAGGACCCTGGGCTCGGTTTGGAGCCTCTCCTCGTGTGAGATCTCAGGGCTTTTCCTCCCCATTGGATTCCTGCACCATGGAGTTGATCAAAATGGCCTCTTCCATGAGGTTCTTCAGGGAGGATTTGTCCTCCATGGTCTCCATTCCCAGGTCATTGCCTGGGGGAGGAAACACAAGGAGAGGATTTGGGATTTGCCTCTGTTCCAGAGGGAAGGGGAAGGAGATTCTCCCAATCCATCCCCAGCAGAACAGAGTCAGCAGCAGGGTTGTTCTGCAGCCAGAGGCAATTCTGGGCTGGGAGATGGAGGAGAAGAGAGGGGGAAAGGGGCAGTGACTTCCTCCTCACCTGCCTGGCTGTCCTGGGGCATCTTCCTCTTCCTCACAGCCTTCTCCTCCATCCAGCCAAGGTCTGAGAATAGGAAATCCTGGTTTGAGGGAAAACAAAGGGTGACTACATTGAGTTTGAAGGTCACCCTTTCCGATTGCATCTCTAGAAGCCGTGGACCTGAGGTCCACGAAACACTCCAGATCACAACAATTCAGCACCAAAAACACTCCTAGCAGTTCCCTGTCTCTGGTCTGTCCACTTTGGGCTTCTTGGTTACCCCATCTGGGTTGCTGGGAGTCCTGTGTGTACTGTGGGTTCCCCTCTCCAGCATCCCCACTCTCCCCACACTACCAGGGGTCCCAGGAATCCCAGGGGTTCCCCCTTCCCAAATTCCCCATTCTGGGGGTCTCCTCTCTCTGCAGTCCTGCTGAGGGAAGCCTGGGGTTTTGGGGGTCCCAAGGATCCTCTCTCCCGTCTCTCTCTCCAGGCTGCCAGGGCTCTTGGTGGTCCCCCCTCTGGGGGTCCCCATTTGTCAGAGACTGAAATAGCTCATGCCTCAAACATTGATATAAAGTTTTGCTCATTAGAACAAAAACTGTATAAAGAAGCTACAATTAAAGAAGCCTCCCTGAAGATACCTGACTGGGACTTTGGACTGAAAGTCAAACTGCTGAGATTAGATAAAGGGAAACCTACTGTTCAGTCATCTCAGGCTGAGGGAAAGGAATGCATCCACAAAGGCCAAAGCCACCAGCTGCTCTGAGAATCATCCCTGGCTGAGTTTGGAGTGAGGGCAGAGCACAGCTCACAGAAGCCAGGTTTCTGTGAGCACAGCTCACCTCCAGCCGAGGTGGAGGAGGTTGGGGGTGCATGGTGTAACCTCTGGTCAGAGGCAATAAACACACATCCTCCGTTACACAAACTGTCCAGCTGTGGAACCCCCAACCCCACAAGCCACATCCACGGGACTTTCACGTGAGAGGCAGCTGAGGGGGAGTCACAATCCATCACAGACCCCCAAATGCTAGGCCTTGCACCACAGGAGTGCAGGTGATGCAAGCAGAGTCTGCTGCTAGAGACTGCCCCCTGCCCCGGGGGGACATGCCTGGACATTGCCACCTGGCCTGAGTCCATATTAACCCATGGCATTCTGTGCTTTCGGGGGACCATCACCACCGAGAAGAGCAGCTGGAGAGGATGAACACAACATTGTTGGGATCCATGGATGGTGATATTTTCTTTATTCTGTCTCTGTCACCCTCTTTCTGTCCCCCCACCTCTCTTCCTACTTCTCCTTTTCTCTCTTCTTCACTCTCTCTCTCTTATTTATGTTTAAATAAAACTCATACTATTGACTGGCATATGGTCTCATTTGCACCTTAATTCAGGCAGAGCTATTTCCAAAGAACCTTAATATTTGGATCACAACACCAGGTCTGCCTGTTAAAGTGAATGGGGAGTTTAGGGCATCAGGTCTAAAGACTATAAAGCAGTATAAACCAGTAAATCCCAGTTTAAATCAGGAAAAGCACCTGGGTGGATGGCACCCCCTGCTGTGCAGTGACATCCCAGTTTAAACCAGTAGAAATCAGTATAGACCAGTTCAAACCAGTATAAACCAGTATGAATCAGTATAGCCCCAGTAAATCCCAGTTCCCTCCCCGTATAAACCAGTAAGCCTCCCAGGGACTTCCCAGTCCATCCCAGTAACTCCCACTGACCTCCCAGTATGGCCCAGTGACCCTTCCAGTTCAAACCAGTAACTCCCAGTCCCTCCCAGTACCAAACCAGTTCCCTCCCAGTATAAACCAGTAACCCCAAAATCCCATTTCTCCCCTTTTCCCTCCCTTTAAGCCCCATTAACTCCCTCCCTGTCCCTCCCAGTTTGTCCCAGTCCCTCCCAGTATGTCCCAGTATATCCCAGTACCCCCAGTAAGGTGCCCATGGCCTCCTGGTAGTGCCTCAGTTTCTCCTCGCGCTGTCAGCACCACGCAGCATCAGGGGGGCGGAGCTTGAGCTGGCTGTGCTGGGAGAGGAACTGGGATGGACTGGGAGCACTGGGAGGGACTGGGAGGACACTGGGATGGACTGGGAGAGAGTGGGATGGAACTGGAATCTTACTGGGCAGTTACTGGTGTGCACTGGGAGCAATGGGAGTGGACTGGGAGGTTACTGGGATGGACTGGGAGGGACTGGGAATTGGTTTGTGGATACTGGGGGTACTGGGAAGGAACTGGGGTGTACTGGGAAGTTACTGGTTGCCACTGGGAGGATACTGGGAATGGACTGGGATGTACTGGGAGGGACTGGGAAATTACTAGGCAGTTACTGGCTGGCACTGGGAGGGACTGGGAAGTCACTGGTGGGCACTGGGGGAGAACTGGGATGGCATTGGGATAAACTGGGATGGACTGGGAAGTTCCTGGGCAGTTACCGGTGGGCACTGGGAGCCACTGGGAGGAACTGGGAGGGTGCTGGGGGATACTGGGAGCACTGGGATGTTACTTGGAGACACTGGGAGGGACTGGTGGCAACTGGGATGTCCTGGGAAATGGTTTGTGGGCACTGGAAGGGACTGGGAGAGGACTGGGATGACACTGGGATATACTGGGAGGTTACTGGGAAGGCACTGGTGGCAACTGGGATGGACTGGGAAGGGGTTTGAGGGCACTGGGAGGGACTGGGATGGAGTGGGAAGTTACTGGTGGGCACTGGGGGTTCACTGGGAACCACTGGGAGGGAACTGGGATGGACTGGGAGCAACTGGGATGCACTGGGAGGGAACTGGGATAAACTGGGAGGGGGTTGGGATAATCTGAGAGCACTGGGAAGTTACTGGGCAGTTACTGAGAAGGACTGGGATAAACTGGGAGGGACTGGGAGGGGATTGGGACAAACTGGGATAAACTGGGAGAGACTGGGAAAGAACTGGGAACTTACTGGGCAGTTACTGGTTGGCACTCGGAGCTACTGTGAGTGGACTGGGATGTACTGGGAGGGAACTGGGACGTGACTGGGAGGGGATTGGGATAAACTGGGAGTACTGGGACAGACTGGGAAGGACTGGGAGGTTACTGGTTGGCACTGGGAGGTTACTGGGAGATTACTGGGAGGGACTGGGAAGTTACTGGGCAGTTACTGGTGGGAACTGGGAGCTACTGGGAGTGGACTGGGATGTACTGGGATGCACTGGGAGGGAACTGGGATGTGACTGGGAGTGGATTGGGATAAACTAGGAGGGACTGGGAAGTTACTGGGCAGCTACTGGTGGGCACTGGGAGCCACTGGGAGGCATTGGGATGAACTAGGATGAACTGGGAGGGAACTTGGAGGGACAGGGAAGTTACTGGGCAGTTACTGGTGGGCACTGGGAGCAGACTGGGAGGTTACTGGGAGCTCTGGGATGTGACTGGGAGGGCACTGGTGGCAACTGGGATGTACTGGGAAGGGGTTTGAGGGCACTGGGATGGACTGGGAGCCACTGGGGGTCACTGGGAGGGGCTGGTGGCAACTGGGATGTACTGGGAAATGGTTTGTGGGAACTGGGAGGGACTGGGAGGGGATTGGGATAAACTGGGAGGGACTGGGCAGTTACTGGTGTGCACTGGAGGACACTGGGAAGGACTGGGAGGTTACTGGGATGGACTCAGAGGGCACTGGGAGGGACTGGGTAAGTACTGGGCAGTTACTGGTTGCCACTGGGAGGATACTGGGAAGGACTGGTAGGTTACTGGGATGGACTCAGAGGGCACTGGGAGGGACTGGGTAAGTACTGGGCAGTTACTGGTTGCCACTGGGAGGATACTGGGAAGGACTGGTAGGTTACTGGGATGTGATTGGGAGGGACTGGGCAGTTACTGGGAGGCATTGGGATGGACTGGGAAGGTCTGGGAGGTTACTGGGATGTGACTGGGAAGGACTGGGAATTGGTTTGTGGGCATTGGGGGTACTGGGAAGGAACTGGGATGTACTGGGAAGTTACTGGTCAGCACTGGGAGATATTGGGAAGGACTCAGAGGTTACTGGGATGTGACTGGGAGGAGCTGGGCAGTTACTGGTGGGCACTGGGAGCTACTGGGAGTGGACTGAGATGTACTGGGAGGGGGCTGGGATACACTAGGAGGGACTGGGAAGTTACTGGGAGGTGACAGATGATACTGGGATATACTGGGAAGTGACTGGGAGGGTACTGGTAGCAACTGGGATGTACTGGGAAGAGGTTTGGGGGCACTGGGAGGGCACTAGGGGCTTACTGGGAGCACTGGGAGGGACTGGGAGGTCACTGGGATGCACTGGGAGGTAACTGGGATGAACTGGGATGCACTGGGAGGTAACTGGGATGCACTGGGAGCACTGGGAGGTCACTGGGATGCACTGGGAGGTCACTGGGATGCACTGGGAGCTCACTGGGATGCACTGGGAGCTCACTGGGATACACTGGGAGCACTGGGAGGTGGGGGGGATGTCCCAGGCCCGGCCTGTTCCATTCCCGCCGATGGGGGGGAGCAGCCATTCCCTCACCATTTCCTCTGCCGGGCGCGGGGCGATCCGGGACCTGCGGGCGGCATGGCGGCTCAGGGCGATCCCGGCCCCTCCCAGGGCTCTCCCGGGGCTCTCCCGGCCCATCCCGGTCCCGCTGCGATCCCCCCGCCCCTCCCAATCCCGGGACTCACCGGAGCGGCGGCGGCTGAGGGCGGCGCGGGGAATGCCGGGAATGGCGCCGCCGCTGTGCTTTACGGCGGTGTGGCGGGAGGGGTTGCGACGCGGCGGCGCCGCGCTTTACGGCGGCGTGGCGGGAGCTGTCAGCGGGGTGTTTGGGAAGGGAAAACATCTGGAAAACATCTGGAAAACACCTGGAAACGCCCGGAAAAAGCGGATTTCGACCGATTTCGATAAAGCCAAGGGATGGAGACGAAACACCAGAGGATCCACGAGGCCATTCCTGGGGGAATTCGGATTTTTTTTCTCCCCGAAATTCGTTTTTTCTCCTCGAAAATCGGTTTTTTCTCCTGGAAATCTGGTTTCCTTTGAAATTTTCTTGTTTCTCCCGCGAATTTTTGACTGTTCCATTTAAACTAATGGAACTAATTTTTTGACAATAATTTGAACTAATTGTAATTTTAACTAATTGTAACTAATTTTTTGACAATGCCATTTAAACTAATGCAACTCGAATTCATACTATAAAATACAGTTTAACACAATACAAGTTTAAATTCATACCATTTAAAACTATTACAAGTAAAGACAAAGGAATGCAATCTGAATTACTTAAATTCATACAATTTAAAGTTAATGCAATTAAATAATATTTAATGCCACTTAAATTTAAACTAACACAAGTTAAATGTATACAGTTAAATACAATTGAATCCCAAATCGTGAGAAATCATGGATTGGCCAAATAATGGGAAATCGTGGATTGGCCAAATCACGGGAAATCCTGGGAAATCATGGATTGGCCAAATCATGGATTCGCAAAATCGTGGGAAATCATGGATTGGGCAAATCATGGGAAATCAGGGATTGAACAAATCATGGGAAATCATGAAATGGCCAAATATTGGGAAATCCTGGGAAATCGTGGATTGGCAAAATCGTGGATTGGCAAAATCATGGGAAATCATGGATTGGCCAAATAATGGGAAATCATGGAATGGCCAAATCGAGTAAAAACATTGATTGACCAAATCATGGGAAATAATCGACTGGGGAAATAGTGGGAAATCCTGGATTGACCAAATCATGGGACATCTTGGATTGGCCAAATTGGGGGAAATCATGGGAAATCATGGTTTGGCCAAATCATGGGAAATCAAGAACTGACCAAATCCTGGGAAATCATGGATTGACCAAATAATGGGAAATTGTGGATTGACCAAATCATGGATTGGCCAAATCATGGGAAATCCTGGGAAAACATGGATTGGTCAAATATTGGGAAATCATGGACTGGCCAAATCATGGGAAATTACATATTGATCAAATCATGGGAAATCATGGGAAAACATGGATTGGCCAAATTGTGGGAAATCATGGGAAATCATGGATTGAACAAATCATGGGAAATCATGGGAAATCAGGGATTGGTGAAATCCTGGGAAATCACGGATTGGCCAAATCATGGGAAATCATGGTTTGGTCAAATCGTGCGAAATCATGGATTGAAGAAATAATGGGAAATCATGGATTAGCCAAATCGTGGGAAATCATGGGAAAACATGGATTGGTCAAATCATGGGAAATCAGGGAATGGCCAAATATTGGGAAATCATGGGAAATCATGAATTGGCAAAATCATGGATTGGCAAAATCATGGGAAATAATGGATTGGTCAAATAATGGGAAATCATGGATTGGCCAAATCGTGGGAAATCATGGGAAATCATGGGAAATCATGGGAAATCATGGGAAATCATGGGAAATCAGGGATGGGTGAAATCCTGGGAAATCATGGATTGGCCAAATCGTGGGAAATCATGGATTGAAGAAATCATGGGAAATCATGAATTAGACAAATTGTGGGAAATCATGGGAAATCATGGATTGGCCAAATATTGGGAAATCATGGATTGGCCAAATATTGGGAAATCCTGGGAAATCATGGATTGGTCAAATCATAAAAAATCATGGATTGGTCAAATAGTGGGAAATCGTAGATTGGCCAGATTGGGAGAAATCATGGATTGGCCAAATATTGGGAAATCCTGGAATGACCAAATAATGGAAATTCCTGGGAAATCATGGATTAGCCAAATCGGGAGAAATCATGGAGTGACTAAATCATGGGAAATCCTGGGAAATCATGGATTGGCCAAATCATGGGAAATGAAGAACTGACCAAATCCTGGGAAATCATGGATTGACCAAATAATGGGAAATCGTGGATTGACCAAATCGTGGATTGGTCAAATCATGGGAAAACATGGGAAATCATGGATTGGCCAAATATTGGGAAATCCTGGGAAATCGTGAATTGGCTAAATCATGCATTGGCTAAATCATGGATTGGTCAAATCATGGGAAATCATGGATTGACTAAATCGTGGGAAATCGTGGATTGGTCAAATCATGGGAAATCTTGGGAAATCATGGATTGCCAGGCTTCTGGCAACAGGTCAGGGTAGCAGCACCCCAAGACTCGGTCCCTTGGTGGACCAATATTTGGCCAATTAGTCTAATATGATTTAAAATACCATTTATTAGATGTAGAAAATAACAAACATACAAACCTAGAACAGATTGACATACATACGCAAAAAAAGGCATAATTGCAAAACTATAACAGCTAAAATGCAATTATGGGGTAAATGCTTGCAAAAACTACAAAAATAGCTAAAATGCAAGTTAAGAAAGGTACCTATAAGCTAGGCTGAATAATACAATTTAGGAAACCAATGATCTGACCAAAATCTCAAACCTTGACACCTTGAAAGAAAACCAGAAGGAAAAAAAACCCCAAAGATCACTCACTGTTTTCTGCAGGGACACAACAGTTCAGAGCCTGCAATATTTCTTTCTCTTGAGGAAGAAAGTGCTTCTGAGAACTGGCATGGGTGAGTTTACAGAATTATATATATATATATCTGCTCATTAACCAAGTATTAATACCATTATGATCTATGTATCTACTCACTGCTAAAACAGGTATTTACCTTTCCACATTCAGAATAATCCAGACAAGGCCACATCTGGCCATGTATGGGGCTGAAGGATCCAAAACAACTCCCTTGGTTCCTCCTTGAGGAACCTTGAGGTTTTTCTCCTTGAGGTTTTTTACCCCTCCTCTCTCAAGGGGAGAAAACCAAGAGGAGAGTGAAGTCAGATGTCCCCACACTACAAGTTCTGTCAGGTTGGTCGTTCAGCACTATCACAGCCAGGCTGCTCTCACAGTGCACTCGGAAGCCTCGTGGCCAGCAAAGGTGGAGGCACTGCAGCATTTCCCAGGTACAGCCGTGGCTCTGCAGGGCTTTGCTGGGACAGCTTCCCCCAGCTGATGTGCAGGTCTGGATGAGGGGAAAGGATTTGGGTATCTGGTGATGTCTTCCTTCATCACTAGAGGCAACCTCATGTAGTAATGATGAGGTGCATTGCTTACCTTATCCATTTCTGGTTTTTTTTTTCATTTTTGCATTATAGTAAATGGCATTATTACCTCAGCTGGTTTCTGCACCTGTGTCTCCCACCCACCATCATATCAAATGCACTGCCAGTTGAGCACAAGACCTGAGAGTCTTCCCATCCTTTCTTTTGAAAGAGGAGAAAATCGCTGATCTGCACAAAAAAAAACAACCCTTCTCACACCTCCCTCCTGGGGTTCCCTGCAGCATGACCCAGGCAGGGGCTGCTGCTCCTGTCTGAAATCTCCCCTGCTGCCTCTCTGCCAGCCCATCTCTGGGAGAACACTCCCGATGGCCACCTCCTCAAACAAAATTGCCACTTTCCAACTTCCTCTTCTGCAGGCAGGTGAGAAAAGTATCCACTCCCAGCTCCTTGCTCCTAGAGGAAAACAAATGTTTTCAGCAGCAACAACCCTGAAATATCAACCTCCTTCCTTAACCTGGACACTGGGAGCTCACACAAAGAGCCCTTTTGTCCAAGGATATCCACAGAAGACCCTGAGGATGGAGCAGTTTGAAACACAACTCTTTCCGAGTTTAAACCTTCCTTGATCAAATGAATGCACACAAAGCTACCCCAAATGGAAAGTGGGGCAGAAAGAGAAACTCCTCTCTCACAACAGCAAACTCTGGGCTTCCTTCTGTTCCAGCTGGAGAGGGAAGGCCATGGGATACTCCTGAGTTTGGGAAGGAATCCTGGGAAATGGCCAGATTTGGGAGGGCAGCAGAGGGAAGTTCAACAAAGAGAAGGAAAAGATTCTCTGGAAGCAAAAGATTATGGCAATATTTGGGAAGGAAAGTAAAAAATTTTTGAAGCATCTGAAAAAGTTCCCAGATGGAAATTTCTGCCCTCACAGAACAATCCCTCAGTCTCCTTGGTCTCTCAGGAAGCTCATGAATGAACCTGCAAGGCTTGGATCTACATCCCTGGTGTCTATCTGCCAGAGCAAAACAGCTGCCCAAGACTTCAAGTGAGCACAGGACAAACCTTCCCCCTCCACCTCCCAACACCAACTCAGAGGAGTCTCTTTCCATTGCAAGATCTACTCTGTGAGCAGTCTGCATTGACTAGACTTGGCTGCAGGAGGGGTTTTCACTGTTACTCTCCCCAGATGGGGGAAAACAGGAAGACAAGAAATGATTCCTGAGGAAAGCAAAAGGCACAGCCTCTTGTGGAGACACCAGCGTGAGCAGACTCCAACTGGAAGCCATTCATCCCTTGGCTAAAGCAACATCCATCCTAGGGGCAGCAGTTCAGCTTTGATGAGCATGCTGACAAAACTGCTGCCCATTGCTGACAGGCAGGGATGAGGAGAAAGAACATGCCAGCTGGATGAAAAAGAGGCAAAAAGGATGTCTTCAAGTGTCTCCTCTTCATCCTATCAGCAAGCAAGACAGAGCAATGTCCTTTCCTTCTGTCACCACAGGTGACCCGGGGATGGGATGCAGCACGGGGAGAGAGGTCGCCACTGCTGCCAGCAGCCTCGCAAGGGGCTTTGCCCGCCCCGCCGAGCCCGGCCAGCGCCCCGGGAGCGAAACGGCCGCGCTGTGCCCGCGCTGTGCCCGCGCTGTGCCTCTCTGGCTCGTGTCGCTCGTCGCTCGTCCCCGCCAAGTCCTGCCCGCGCCGCGGCCGTTGCGCTGAGGCGTTGTTGCCCCAGTCGGTGAGCGGCGCCGCCATGCAGCAGCCCCCTCTGCCCTCGGGGCTCAGCGCCCGCACCTTCCCCGCCAAGCTGTGGCACCTGGTGAACAGCCCCCGCGTCCGCTCCGTGCGCTGGGACAGCCTGGCCCGGGGGCTGCTCGTCGAGCGCTCGCTCTTCGAGCGGGAGCTGCTCAGCCCGGCCGGCGCCCGCGGGCTGGGCGGCGAGGGGGCGGCGGCGGCCCCGGGCACCTTCAAAGCCACGCACTTCAGCAGCTTCGTGCGACAGCTCCACCTGTACGGCTTCCACAAGGTGGCGAGCGAGGGCGGCAGCTGGCTCCACTTCAGGAATCCAATCTTTCGCCGCGACCGCCCCGACCTCCTGCTCCGCATCGAGCGCCGGAGCAAGGCCAGCCGAGGAGGTGCGCCAAGGAGGTGCAGCAAGGAGGTGCGCAGCCGCCAGCGCAGCCGCTTGCAGCAGCTCCGCGGGGCCGGTAAGCCGGGCTGGCAGCGAGGGTGGCGCGGGCTTTGGCCGTGGGCACTGCCCGTGCTGGGGCTGCTCAGCGCAGCTGCCCCGGCTGGCCCAGGGGCTGTCTGTGCTTGGGCAAGGCAGCCGTGCCGTGCCGTGCCGTGCCGTGCCGTGCCGTGCCGTGCCGTGCCCCCCGGGCTGCCGGGGGCTGCGGGACAGTCCCGCCGGGGCTGCGCTCACAGCAGCCTGGCCCGCTCGGCCTGCAGCTGGCCCAGCCCCGCGCCGTGGCTGCCGCTGCTCCTTGCCCGGCCACGGGCACGCTTGGGGAGCTCTCCGTGAGTGCGTGTGAGTGCCGAGGGCTCGATGGTGGCCAGGCCCAGCTGCAGGGAGCCTCCTGTCCCTTTGGAGCAGAGGGGGAGAGACCTGGCAGTTGGGATTCTGGCAGTTGCCTCCGGCCGAGGAACTGCCAGGGGACAGTTTTCCCAGGCAGTTAAACGAATAGGCGAGAGCTAAACAGACAAGGAACTGGTTGTTGCAAAGCCGCGGAACATGTGGGAATTTTTTTCTTCTTACCCTGCTTGGGAGGATCTGAGCTTTCTCTTTGCTGATAGAAGTACAGTTGCTGCCAAGGGAAACGAAGCCCAGGAGCAATAGTGACCCAATCTTCCCTTTGCTTCCTTTCTTCTTCCCTCATTGCTACTCAGCTCCCTCATGCCAGGACCTCAGAGCTGCCTCACCTGAGGATGCAGAGCTGCCTCCAGGCCCTTCCAGGCGACAACGTGCAGGTGCTGAAGACTCTGAGGCTTCCCCAGCACCTGCCAAGAAAGTGTTTCGCACCTCCGGACATCAGGGGGAGTCATGGGAGGAATCACTCAGACGCAAATTGCAGCTGAAGTGTCTCAGCATTCCACTGGTCCGCATGGACCTGAAACGCCACCCTGAGCTCATGGTTCGCCTGGTTCGCATTGACCATCCGAGCGTTTCCAGGGCCCTTCCAGAGAGCAGCAGCTGCAGATCATCAGAGCAGCACCTGCCAGCCTACAGCCCATCAGGTAGGGAAAGAACTTCTACCCTTGCTTTTCCAACAGCTCCTGCCAAGTGACTGTTTGAAGTATTTTTTGGCAGTGCTCTGTCATGGGTAGATGTCAAGTGAGAATCAGGTAGAAAAGTGTCAAGTTGACAAGAAAAAGGAACCTTGAATGCAAAAGAATTCTTGGTCTGCTTTTTCTTACCTTTCTTCCAATTTGGTGCATCTCCTGGGCATTTTCCACGCAGCCTTTCTGGTGTGGTGCAATTAAAAGGCAAAAAATCGTGGCTGAAAGGTGGTCAGTGTTAGGTGAGCTCCCCTCTGTCTTTGAATGAAACCAAACTGGGACGGTGATAGAATATCACAGATTTTTAAGTCTGTGTGTTGTGCCCTTCAGGCCATGCCATTTCAATGAGCTGTGTGTCTGCAGAACAATTGCACCTGCAGAATATGGCCTGAGCCACAAGGTTGCTTTTTAGCATAAAAATCACAGTTGAATTTCAGTGTTTGCCTGAAGATCTGGTCTTGTCAAGTATGAATCCACTCTGTGGATGAGATGTGAATCTCATGTGTTGGGATGAGAAACTCAAGCAGCCAACTCCAAAAGCTAATGGGCGTGTAGGAAAGGTTGTGATGATGAAGTTTTTGTGTCCCTTTGGAGCAGAGGGGAAAAGACCTGCTTGTTGGGTTTCTTGACTGCCAAGGAACTGGCAGGGGACAGTCGTACCAGACAGTTAAACGAATAGGTGAGACCTAAATAGACAGGGGATTGGTTGTTGCAAAGCCCCAGAACATGTGGGGATTTTTTTCTTCCTCACCCTACTTGGGAGGATCTGAGGTTAGCTGTTTGCTGATAGATGTCCAGTTGCTGCCAAGGGAAACGAAGCCCAGGAGCAATAGTGACCCAGTCTTCTCTTTGCTTCCTTTCTTCTTCCCTCATTGCTACTCAGCTCCCTCATGCCAAGACCTCAGTGCTGCCTCACCTGAGGATTCAGAGCTGCCTCCAGGCCCTTCCAGCACAAGGGCAGGTGATCAAGACTCTGAGGCTTCCCCAGAGCCTCCCAAGAAAGTGTTTGCCACCTCTGGAGTTTTTGGGGATTTATTGGAGGAACCAGACACACGCAAATTTCAAAGCCAGCATGAGCTCATC
Source organism: Lichenostomus cassidix (assembly GCF_008360975.1). Classification (NCBI taxonomy): domain Eukaryota; kingdom Metazoa; phylum Chordata; class Aves; order Passeriformes; family Meliphagidae; genus Lichenostomus; species Lichenostomus cassidix. Next base: position 477,625 of record NW_028147635.1, on the reverse strand, counting down.
ATTCCAACAATCCCCACTGACCATCTGAGCACTACCAGGGCCCTTCCAGAGAGCAGCAGCTGCACATTTTCAGAGCAGCACTTGCCAGCCTACAGCCCATCAGGTAGGGAAAGAATTTCTGCCCTTGCTTTACCAACAGCTCCTGCCAAGAGACTATTTGAAGTATTTTTCTGCAGTGCTCTGTCATGGGTAGATGTCAAGTGAGAATCAGATGGAAATTGTCAAGTCAACCAGGAAGGGGGACCTTGAGAACAAAAACAATCTCTGTCTGGTTTTCCTGTCCTTCCTCCAGATTTGGAGGATGTTCTGGGGGTTTTCTAGACAGTCTCTCTGTAGGGATGAAAGACTGAGGCAAAAAACATTTGCCCTCAACTGCTCAGTGTCTGTTGAGCTCCCCCCTTTCCTTGAGTGAAGCCAGACTCGGACGCTGATAGGATATTGCAGTTTCAAGATTGTCTCTCCTGCAAAGAAGTTGATTACATTTCAATGAGATCTGTGTCCCCAGAACAGCTGCAGCTGCAGAATACAGCCTCAGCCACAAGGTTGCTTTTCTGCAATACAATCCCAGTTTAATTTTAGCTTGTGTGTCTGCAGATCTGGGCTCTTCCAAGCGGAATCTACTTTCTGTGTTCAGCAAAACTCCAAAGCAGCCAATTCCACAAGCTGATGGGGAGATGGACAAGGCTGTGATTACAAAGTATTAGTGTGTGTCTCTAGATCAGTTTTACAGTCCATACTTTAACCGACATGCACATCAATTAGAATAAATACTTTTTACAAGGAAGAAATCAATCCTGCAATCCCCTGGGAAGTTGGAATACATTTCTGGCACTGAGGTGTCTCTGTGCTTCCTGTGGTGTTTGATCCAAGGCAGCAGTAGAGCTCTGTGTGCCAAGCTCTGTTCTGGAGCCTGACCCAAGTGTTTGGATTCTTGCAGCCACAGTGGGCAGTTCAGGCCCCGATGCTCCGACTGGCAGTGCTGGTTGTGCAGCATGGACAGCCTCCAGCTGGCCATGGAATGAGCCTGGGGAAGAGGAATTGCCACCACTGACTCTGGACCTGGTGCTTGAGACGCTGGAGGAGATGATTTCCCGCTCCCCACCTGAAAGGTCTCCCTTTGCTCAGGTAACTGCATTGGAAAGAGATGAAAAGGGCTGGACTGAGAGCTTTTGAAAGTTGTTGCATGGCTGAGAAGGAAAGGCTTCTTGAATTGAGCTGTGAATGGACAGGGAAGGATTTGCTTGGTAAAGCAAGATTTGCAAAGGAGGAGGGAAGGAAAAGGGGGCTCATCCTTAGTGAGGACGAGAGGTGTTGGCCAAGTTTGGGTGCTCCTTTCTCCTTTTCCTGGGAAGAATCCCTAGTGCAGGGGCATCATTCCTGGTGATGCTTTGTAGGTTCTAACAAGCTTAGCTTGATGTGAAACAGGAGAAGAGTGTTTGGAGAATTGCCCCTGAAGGCAAAGTGTCCCACCCAGGGAGGGGCATGTGAGAGGAGCCTCTGTTAGAGCACCAGCTGTGGGCTCTGCCTCCTTTTGGCTGGAAGGCCAAGGCAGAGCAAGGGCTGGGCTGCAGCTGCTGCTGCTGTGTGAGCCCTGCTGTGTGTGTAGGCACTGCCAGAGCCGTGTGAGGGGATGTGCTGCAGCTGCAGCTTTCTGGTCCTCTCTGTAGCCTGCAGGCACATGTGTATCTCGGAAAACCTCAGCAAAGTGGCAAACTGGCAAACTGGGCAGTCTTGGTCTCTGTGTTCCAGAGCTTTGTCATGTTCTTCTTGGACATCCCTGTGGGAAGAGATGTGTGTGTTCCCATCCAGTCCTGGCAAAGCTGCAGCCTGGATGAGGCTGTTGTGCTCAGGGCTGTGGAGGGAGGAGCACATCCCTGTGCCAGGAGCTGGCAGGACTTCTTCCTTAGTTCCCACGTCATGTGTTCAGTGTCACCCCACGTTCAACCTTGTCAGCTTTGGCAGCTTCTGGACTGGATTTGAGAAGTCAATCTTCTCCACTGCCTTTAGGGGCCAGACCTCCTTGTTAGGAGCAAGAGATGAAAGTGAGTGAGCCCTGGAGCCTTTAGGGAGCAGATGTGTTGGTTCTGAGGCCCTGTGAGTTGTGAATTGGAGGGAAGGACAATGTTGGTGCTGCACATGAAATGGTTAAGGACTCCTTGAAGCCCAGGGCCTTCTGCTGTGTTGAAGTGCAATTCAATCAGGGACCATTAGTCCTTGTGTTTGACAGATTCCCTCTTTGACTTAGGAATCCACTTTCTCTTAACTCTTGCCTCTTTCCAGACATGCCTGAAATGTTCAGTGTCTGTATTGGCACAGGCATTTTTGCATATTGTTATACAGATTTGCCAAAGGATTTCTCTATTTCATTTAATATGCACACCTGTAGCCTCCTCTAGATTTACTGTTGAGGGGAGGCATATTCAAGGCAGGGAATGGGATTTTTTGGAATTGTCCATGTTGTATTGCCAAGTGTGATGACCTCTTGTCTTCTGTAAACTCACCCAAGCCAGTTCTCAGAAGCATTTTCTTCCTCAAGAGAAAGAAATATTGCAGGCTCTGAACTACTGTGTCCCTGCAGAAAACAGTGAGTGATCTTTGGGTTTTCTTTCTTTCTGGTTTTCTTTTAAGGGGAGCACTGGTGTCGCCCCTGAGTCTTCAGGAGAGGAGCCTGAGAACAAGTCTGCAGCAGAGAGAGCTTTGCCTGGCACTGTGAGCCATGGGAGCAGTTCCCTGGAGCCCGAGGAGCTTGGTAAGGAGAGAGCCCACATTGGTTGGGAGAGGTCTGAGATGGCTGCTGTGAGCCTGCCTGTGGCAGGAAGGGAGATCAGAGGAGTTGAGTTCTTGTCTGCAGGCTTGGTGCTTCCTGGTGCCTTGAGTTCCAGCAGGGCACTGGCACAGCCTCCCCGGTGGAGCCCTGCCCTCCACGCTTCTCTGGCCGCACTGACCCTGAGTCCTGTGGTGTGGCAAGAGAGCAGTGAACAAAGCTGACCTTCTGGCACTTGTCACCAAGCTGGCTGTCCCAGTTTCCAGCTGAAGTCCGTGGATAGGTTTGCTGCAGGGTGGCAGTGCTCTGGAGGCAGTGCTGAGTGACTCTTGAAGTAACTGTGGAATATGTCAGCAAAATGTCAGAGTAGAAGGCTGAGCTTTGTGTCTGAAAGCATTAAATCAATGTAGTACAGGTCTGGTGATAGCTGTAGTGAGACACATTAAAAATACAGGTGGTAGAACCTCTGAGGCCAGACAAATCACAGAACACAAATGCAGTAGCTAAAAGCAAAATTTAATTTCCTCAGATTAGTGAGAACTAATAAGAGAGAGAGAGCACTTTGGATCTGCATTCTCAAGCAAGGCTGGTACAGCCTGCAGGCCTCGTAGGGAGCTCTTTCTCTGCCAGCTCTTCATCCCAGAGCTGCTGGTCGAGTTGGAGGAGCTGTTGCTCACTGCAGAGGGCACTTTTTAGATGCCAGGGACCAGTGCTGGTTTGTAACTCAGCTCACATCACCCATCAGCTTCAGCCATTTCAGTGAGGACCGAGGTGTCTCTGTGAGCACAGAGAAAGACCAAGGCTGGGTTCTTTGTGTGAGCTGGGACTGTGTGTGTTTCAAGCTCTCCTGGGTGCCATTTTCACTGCGGGTGCTGCAGCTTTATTGGGATACTCCAAAACTTGTGAAGTTCTGAAAACTTGGAAGGATCCCTCTTCTGTAAAGAGGAGGCCTCTAATTCCCATGTGAGAGTCTGCCTTTCAGGCAATCTTTTACAATCTTTGACAGAACTACAATTCCTTCCAAAGGGAAATATTCATGAAGGCAAGATATTGACTCAGTGTTCTCTTTGTTTCCCAGACATCCATCTGATCTACCTCGCCAGGAGGGCTGCCCTGCGTGGGACACGGAGACCAAGGGAGAGCCAGTGAAGATCAGACAGGTGGGATCCCTCTGTATATATTATGTTTCTAGATTTTTACAATTACATTTTTATACCTATGTAGATTTATTTCTAGAATTATAAAGTTGTGTTTATATGTGCTTACAGTTAAAAATCTGTATAGTTTGATTTAGATCCATTTACATAAATATAGTTATAGCTGTGATTGAATTTATATATCTGTAGTTAGATTTATAGATTTTCATAGATACATTTATATGTAATTAGAGTAAGTTTTATATGCATATAGTTAAATTAAGGAATGTATATAGTTGGAGTTTTATTAATATTTAGGTACATGAATTAATATTTGTGTAGGCATAGGCTTACTTTTAACCTCTTTCCCTGCTCTGCTTTCTATTTCATCTTTTGCTTTCCCCCCATGTCCCCTCTGTCCCCTCTTCCCGTGCTGGGTCCGAGCTGGCGGCCGGCCCGGGCGGAGCAGCAGTTCCAGGTGTCCCCAGGTGTCCCTAGAGCAGTGAGAGCAGCTGGTGTCCCCTGAGGAGCTGCTGAAGGACGGTGAGACTGAGGGGCTGAGGGGGCGGAGGAGAGGTGACACTGAAGGGACAGTGAGCTTGAGGTGCTGGTGGGGCTGAGGGGACTGTGGGGCTGAGGGGTGTGGGGGAGGAAAGGGGAATGGTGGAGCTGTGGGTTCAGGGTGAGCTGCAGGGGATGGTGGGGGCTGAGGGGACAGGGAAGTGGCACAGACTGAGGCGGGTGGCAGGTCTAAGGGGACTTGATGTGTCAGAATGGACTGTGGGGGTCTGAAGGAACTGGGGGGGCTGTGGGTTTGCTGAGGGGATGGCAGGGCTGAGGGGATGGAGGGAGCCAGCAGGGAGCACAGAGGGGTCCAGGACTGTGGCTCTGCCAGGCCATTCCACCAATTCCTGTGTGTACAATTTTGCCACAGCTTCCCTAAATGCCTCAAGAACATCGGAGAGTGACAAGAACCATCAGGGAGAAGCTGAAGGGCACCAGCAAGAGCAGTGAACAGGGAGCTGCTGCTGCTTCCCCCCGAGAGCCTGGGTGAGGCCACAGGGCTGGTGAGGCAGGCTGGGGCTGAGGCTCAGCCTGCTTTTTCTTTCTCACCCTGCTGGGGAGGCTCTGAGATTTTCTCTTCCCTCACACAAGTGCAGCTGCTGCCCAGGGAAATGTCCCGATATTGACTCAGTGTTCCCTTTGCTTCCCAGATGTTCATCTGCTGTCCCTGACCAGGAGGGCTGCGCTGCACGGGAGGAAGAGACAGAGGGAGAACGTGTGGAGATTGGGCTTCTGAAATCCCTTCAGGATATATTTATAGATTTATATAATTATATATGGATATTTAGATAGGTAGATTGATGTTTGTATAGTTAGATTTCTATTTCTATTTATTTACATCTGGTTTTATTTTTATGTTTGTGCTAGATTTTCATAATATAATATAATATAATATAATATATATGATGTAATAAATTATTTTTGTTAAACTTAAATTGATATTTGTATATTAATTCTTAGTGTGGTTGCAGCAATTTGTAATAAATCTAATTTTTTAACTTATGTTGATTTTTGTGTACTTACATATCAGAAGTGCAAGTGTAATAATCTTCAATAAATTTAATTTTTAAACTGAAATAAGCATGAAGTTGTGTTTTTCCAAGCAATAAGCAAATGTAAACATATTATTGCTTGAGGATTTTGGCAGTGAGTGAAGGGGACTGGGGGAAATTCTCCAGCCATGCCCAGCAGCTCCCCAGTCTCAGTCAGGCTGGCAGTGAAACCGCAGATTTGGGATGGCAGCAGAGCCACACGCTGGGGAATAACTCGCTGCAAAGGCCTGCTGAGCAAACGGGACTCCACTGAGCTGAGAGCTGCAAGCAGGAGCCACCCGGGGAGGAGAAATCATTCACAATGAAACACAGAGAGAAAATGTGGCAAAACAGATGTGAGGATACTCTGGGAGTCTGATAAAATGCTCTAAATCAGTGCTGTCTAGGTACATCTTCAGCAAAAATAATTTGTTAAAAATGAAACACCTTCCATGAAAGACGAATGACACTTTTCCCCTTCAATCACCCTCCTTTGGAAGTGAAACTTGTCCTTCTTCCTGAGAAGTTTTGCCCTTCAGCACCTCCCTCTCAGTAGATAAAAAGCTTAAGTACTACCACTTGTTACCATGAATGAAAACAGCCTTGCCCTGGTGACAGCGTTTGCAGTCTTCCCTCCTCCTGTCCCCACATCTCACAAACAGAACCATCCCCTTCCTGCCCAAACTGAGCTGAGGTGAGTGAGGGCTTCAGGAACTCAGGAGGCTGCAATACCATCACACATAGGAAGGTTTTGCAAAATTAAAATTAATGAATTTAAAGGGTTTGATGGTGATTGATTTGATTTAGACTTTTTATTATAAGCATACTGATGTAAGAGTTGGCAATAAGTTTTAAGCCTATACCATAATTATAGAAAGCACTCCCAAATGAAGTCACATACCTGTTCTTTTCATGTTTGCACAGATATTTGAGTTGCCTACAACTTACTCCAAAATAACAGAGATTATTCCAAACCTTTTTTAGCATTTATCTACAATGTGCAGCAATCTTTTAATTTGAACCTTATCTGCTCTTTGAGACATAAATATATAAACCTTCTGATCAACAAAAAAAAAACCCCAACAAATCCACAAACAAATTATAGACAACATGATACTGATCCAGAGGGTGTGGGCCTGCTGCTCTGGGCAGAGGGACCTACCACCATCCCCACTCCTGTTCTGGCTCCTCCTGGGACTGGTCCAACCCTGCAGACACAGCCACAATTTGGGGGTGCCTGTGACCCCTGGGGTGGGCAGCCTATGTTGTGGCAGCTTCTTCCTCCTCCATTGAGACGGCAGGGCTGCTGGCTGGAGTCCCCATCCAAGGCAAGGAGCTGCTGGAGCTGCTGGAGCTGCTGGAGCTGCTGCTGGGCTGTCATCCTCATCCACAGCAGTGTGGGAGCACAGAAGCCTCTGGGCCTCCTCTCTGCACTGCCTCACAATGGTGTCAGTGGTGCCCTGGACCAGTGGCACTGTGTGTTCCTCCAGGATGTCCTGCAGGCTCTGGGTCATGATCTCCTGGTCTGGCCCATACATACAGAGAGCGTGCAGGATGCAGCTCTGTGAGATCTCTGCAAGCCACCACTGCTCCCCATAGATGGTCTCCATCCTGCTGCACAGCCAAGTCTGCACAGGGTCCAGGAGATCCTTTGCTGACAGAAAAGTTGTGCTCAGACCTGAGGCAGGACACTGCCGACAGCTTGGGCTGGTGTCTCCTGAGGAGAAGAGGGATGGGGTGGCACAGGGGGATGGGGGCTGTTCCCTGCTGGAGCAGGAAAAGTCAGTTTTGTGCTGGAACAGAGAAGTTCTGTCACTGGAAATCAGTGTGATGTGTGGAGGGTTTTACACCAGGTTTGCACCTAAGTTGATGCTAAAGAAATACATAAAGTCCCAATGTACACCTAAGGTTTGCACAGCAGACTTTAGGCTGGCAGCTGAGGGAGCATAAATTAAATGGCCTTTCCAACCCAAAACCGTGATGAGAAATGTTGTTTTTTCTGCTCTCATTCGTTATTATAGCATAACAACCTATTTGATGACATTTGGGAATTGCAGCTCTGAATTGTGGCCAGATTAAGTCAAGTAAGTCGTTGTTGTGCATTTATAATTGTGGAGGTCATGATCAGTGCAGCTGCTTCTGATAAACCAAAAAAACTCTTTCAAGATACTTCGTAAGGAAAATATTTTTTCTTTTTCACTCTTCACTTCAAAGCCTCCTCCAGGATGTACATCAAACAGGTCATTTAGTTTATCTTTTCACAATAACAGAGAACTTCCCCTTTAATCAGCCTGAATTACACAATTCTCATCTGTATTAAGGAATTTCATTTTGTCTCTGCTGTAAAGAAGAGATTTCTATGCAGCAGGGCTGATAAAGAACAAACCCAAATTAGAAAGAGTGGTATTTGTTCGAGCTCCCATTACTCATCACACACTTTAAACAACCCATACCATCAAGCCCAAAGCTAATATGGCTCCTTGTTAAGTATTTCTGATGGGTTACACATCCTTGTGTGAAGGAGGAATTAGGATTTAAAGCTGCTATTTATGCTTGTATAAGCATTGTGTATGAACATTGCATATTCAAACTGCAAAACAAATGTCACCTGTATGGTGTATGTGATAAATTACAGAAGGTATAGTTCACGAAATCGTTTAGAAAATCAATAAGTTTTAATTCTTTACTTTTGCTAAACTCTGCTTTTTAGTTTTGCTTTAACAGAAAGAGTTCCTGTTTTAGAGCCAAACCTTTCTGCTGCAGGTTTGCAACAATTGTAACTCTTTTCGCAAGGCCGCTCAGCAAGCCTTGTGTGATTCCCACGGGACACAGTCTAACTGCTGGCAAGAAAGAAACCCCCCCGAGAGCCGCGTACCCCAAACCACAACCAACCAACGCAGAGAACGACGATTCTGCGGCCAATCGAGACACCCAAAAGAACGCCAGTCAAGACCCACGAGGGGACTCAAGGGAGGGGGTAAAAAGGGCTATAAAAATTGATGGCTTGTAATCTTTAGGCGCGGTGCTGCAGGCGTAGCAGGGAGGCTCGCCGCGCCCGCCCAGCGCTGTAAATTGGCTGCAATCTGCTTGCTCAATTAATAAATTCTTTAATTGGCTCTACGTCTCTGATTGGTTTTTGAGACCCAATTTATAACATCCCCTATTGTCCTTTATTAAACTTTTAAATTTCAACAGGAGAGTGAAACTCGTTTTTCACATAATGGATGCCTTTCTCTTGGAATGGACAACAGACCTTCATGTGTGCAAGACAAAAATGCAGATCAGAGGAAACAAATTTAAAAGTTTTATAAACCAAGAACAATCACTGACAAAACTGCATAAGATTTTTTAACACAATAGTTTTTCTTTTATTTAATCTTTGGTCAGTATGTATGTTGCTTCTAACTACCTCTTTATGTTTTTTAAACCACAGATATTTATCATCATTTCTTTTTAGTATTTGTGATGCCTTTTGAATGCCATATACAACAGATTGATGCAATCAAAAGTTGTTTTCTGTTATCAATTTAGCCTCATTATCCAATCAGAGACGTAGATCCAATTAAAAAAAATTTATTAATTAAAAGCAAGCGGATATCAGTCAAGTCAGCGCTGGACGGGCAGAGATTCAAGCATATCTCTATGCACCGCGCCTCGGGCCTGCAGAGGACTGAATTTTATAACCCTTTAGTACCCCACTCCCCCCGTATGTCTGGATTGGCGTCTCTTCATGAATCCTTGATTGGCTGTTGAGACGTCTTGGGCTGGTGTGCTCTGCGTTGGGTGATGGTTACTGGGCCTCCTGGGATGGTCTCTCCGTGGGGGTTGCACAGGGGGAGGTTTTTATGGACCCCTGAACCACATTCCTTTTGTATCTGCCTCATAGGGGCTGCACAGGGGGAGGTTTTTTATGGCCCCTGAGCCAAATTCCTTTGTATCTGCCTCATGGGGGTTGGGCAGGGTTCCTAACAAGATTCGTTTTTATAACAGCAAAAAAAAAAAAGAAAGAAAAAAGAAAAATAAAAGGAAAGGCAATTTTAAGACTTATCACCTTTTTCAAACAGTTCGTGAACTAAACTGATTGTAATTTATTACAATCCCCCCTCTCTCATGTTCATTTAGTTCACGAATTTGTCTGGATGATAATCTAGGCTCTGACAGTGATGACTAACTTGTTTATAAGTCATCTTCATCTTCGAGAGCCGAATCTTCATTAACTGGAATGTCCTCATACTGTATTGTAATAGGCAATAGATGTGCTGCTTCTAAACGGTTTTTAACAAGTGTAATTAAACGATTAAAAATGCAAGGTCCAAACGTTAGGGCTAGGATTAACATAATTAGGGGTCCAGCAATAGTGGATAGTAAGGTTGTTAACCAGGGAAAAGATTGGAACCAATTTTCATACCATGCTTGTGTGGCCTCTCTTTCTCGTTTACGCTTTTCTAGTCCTTTTCGTAGCTCTGCCATTGCATCTCGGGCTACTCCAGTATGGTCAGCATACACACAGCATTCTTCATTTAGAGCTACACACAATCCACCCTCATGTGCGAACAAAACCTCTAAACCCCTTCCGTGTTGTAATACAACTTCAGACAGAGATCTTAGAGAACTTTCTAACGCAGTAATAGAACTTTCGATTTTTACAAGGTCCTCATCAACTGTTGTTCTTAGTGCGGAAAACTCTTTTCCTTGTTGTACGAGGGAAGCTATACCAGTGCTAGCTCCAGTAGCTCCCAATGTTAATAAAGTGGCAATGGTTATAGCTGTGATCGGCTCTCTTTTTATTATAGGGTGTTCTGGTATCATGTGATGATCCAGCACATATTCATTAGAGTGGTAAGTAAGTCGGGGAATAATCATGACTTGAATGCAATGATCCGTGGTTTTAAAAGCATTTGAGGGTATGCATGGGGTGACTCCAACACTGGCACAAACCCAATGTGCATTTTTTGCGGGTAACAACCATTTAGCTGGTTGTTGATTGTTAGGATTTTCCACAATTTTACTGCACAGGCTTTGTTTTTCTTGTGGCACTCGACCGATGCAGGTGCCAGTTCCAGTTACTTGTGCTAAGGTGATTCCAGTTCTTATATTTAAATCACTTCTCCATTTACACTGGGTAGGATTGCTGTCATTGGTTTTAGTCTCTCTTCCATCAATAGCAATAGCTTCATAAAAGGGTGGTTTAGAGCTATAACAAAGCCAGCAATGTTCTGTTAAGTTAGGATTAGTAGCATTTAAAGCATAGTAGCTATTTTTTACTAATTTCCATAGATTATCTGAATCTGTGATGTTAGTTTCTGGTAGCATATTCCGTGGATTGATTGCTGTGTTTGGACTTATAGGTTGTGGGTCTGGAAGGACTATTTCTTTTTTTATGTAAAAGAGGCTTTTTGGATCGTGACTGAGACCATTTCCCGGTTCGTTAATGGGATTATTGCTTGGAATCCAAAGTCTAAACTCCCATTTTTTTTCCAATTATCCACCCTGGATCATCGGGTTGTTCCACATGTATATCTGCAAATTGACAAGGAACTCCCTTCTGTTCTTCTAAACCACTCCTGGCATATGGATCATAGGCAGAAGGTCCCTTGTTATATCTAGGTGGTTTGCACCCGTATGGTCCCCACCAGACTGTGATAAATTGATCTTTTCCGGCTCTTGGAGAATAAACTGAGTTTATAGTTTCACATCTGTACCATGCACAGTACGAATTTTGTTTGACGCACCAAATCTCGCCCCTCTTAGTGTCTGCTGGATTTGGATTAGGGCACATGTAAAAGGCTCTTGGTCCCACCCATCCTTTTGCTCGTGCTTCTGGGTTTTCACAGGGTGAGTAATCAACCATGTCACACGAGGTGACGGTGAAAACTGGGGCTCCTACCATAATGTGGGTTTGTATTACAGTAGATTTGTCTAACCTGCCTAGTGTCCACTTAAATGGTTGGTGTGGGTGGTGTGAGAGTGTCAAAGCTGCATTGCTACATGGCATGGAACAGGCTATTATCAGTAACACATAATATATTTGCAAGGCTTGAGTGGAGGATCTCACTGCCTTTGATATTTTAAACAATGTCAGATTATTCTCCAATTTGATTGGCAAATACCCCGGTTCACTCCGTTTCGTGAAAAGGAAGTTCAGAGTCTTATTTCCAGGTTGCATTCTCACATTTGGTTTCTCACTTCTGCTTCGCCTGTCGACTGGGTTGCTTCCAGCCACAGGGGTATCTATCTTCTCAGCAGCAAGGATACACCTCTGTGAAGCACCTGTGCCGCTGCTTCCAGCGGTTCTGGTAACTAATCCAGTTTGTGTGTTTGACTGCTCCTTTCGAGCAGGGTAAGTGCGCAAGTTTGACTCTGCATTCGCTCTTAACAAGCTCGGCCACCATGGGTCTGGGTTTATCGGAGTGATAACAGTACAAGTCGGGGTGAATGCCATGGGCGAAGGTCTCCCACCATTCTTTAGACCCCTTTTCCAATCTGCCCATGATAGGTGCCAATTATAACATTTGCATTGTCTCAGCTCTTTCTGCTTTATAGCAAGGGAGACAAACCCCTGATGGGGGTCTCTCTTTTCTGCAATGGATCCACCACTTTTCATTACATACCTTGCAAACAAAGCACACAAAAGGATAACAATCACAATTAGTATCATAACATTTAACCACATAATCTTGTGCATATAGGCTAAGAGCATATCCAGATCTATAACTGTAAACAGGCTTCTTTAAATGAATGTTGACAAGATTCATGTGAGTTATAGGAAGCTTATTGCTTCTTAAGCCTTAGCTTTAAGTCCTCAGGCCGTTGCGATGGGATGATCTGCCACGTCGGGTCTCGGGTGAACTTCTTCACACGGCTGGCGTGAGTCCACCCTTTCTCAGCAGTTCGTATGGCAGACTCTGTGGTGAGTAAGACAACATAAGGTCCCTCCCATTGAGGGGTTAGTGTGGATTCTTTCCATGATTTTATTAGTACCTCGTCTCCCACTTGAAGTTTGTGTATCGGTATCCAGAGGGGAGGTCTTTGAACTACCAAGCCCTTTTGTCGTAGTTTTTCTCTCCGTTTAAACAACTGATTAATATAAGCTTGTAAATGAGCATCAGAGATTTTAGGATGATCTGCAGGGATTTCTGCATCAAAGGGCATTCCATACAACATTTCAAATGGAGACGCTCCTACATCTGAGCGAGGCTGTGTCCTGATGTTTAATAGAGCTAGCGGTAAGCACTTTACCCAGCTCATTTTTGTTTCAAGCATTAATTTAGTTAATTGTTTTTTTATTTCTCCATTCATACGCTCCACCCTCCCCGAACTTTGTGGGTGCCAAGGTGTGTGATGTTCCCAACGGATTCCCAGTGCATCTGCAACTAATTTAGATACTTTAGAGACAAAATGTGGTCCTCTGTCTGAGTCTATGACTTCAATTAGCCCATACCTGGGAATTATGTGTTCCAATAAAGTTTTAGTAACAGTTTGTGCCGTGGCTCTAGTTGCAGGAATGGCCTCCACAAAGTGGGTTAGGTGGTCTACGATAACAAGCAAGTGCTTATATCGTCCCACTTGGGGTAAATCAGTAAAATCTACTTGCACATGTGAAAATGGACGATGAGCCAACTCCCTTCCCCCTGGGACTGCTTTTCTCAAATGCTGTTTGTTTACTCTTTGACAGGTTATACACCCCATAGTTATCTGTTTAGCTAGGTTGTACACCCCTAGACACATATATTTATTGGCAAAGTGGTCCACCAAAGCTTGTGTTCCCCAGTGTGTTTTCTCATGTAATTTCTTTAATACCCGAAGTGCCATGCTCTTGGGTAAGATCTCCCTCCCATCAGCCAGCATCCATTTCCCTTCTGAATTTTCAATTGCTCCCGTTTGTGTTAGTTTCTCTTTTTCTTTTATAGTAAATGTTAGTAATTTTGGCACAACATATTCTATGTCTCTACAGTAAGGGTTGTAGGCAAGTTTCTCATGATCTTCAGTATCTGTGTTTTCATACCGCATGAAGGTGTTTCTAAGACTGTACAGCCACATGTACAAACATCTGAGCTGGGTCTTCAATCTTTTAGGATGGTAATGCAGTCAGGGTTCACTTTCGGGATCTTGTTTGCAGCTCTCACAACCTAACCGGGGATGTCTCCAGGGGTCACCAGGCTTACTCACAATTCTTATATTTAGTAAAGCTGCACGTTTGGCTTCCTGGTCGGCTATGTTATTACCCCGGATAGTTTTACTAATCCCCTTTTGGTGCCCTTTTATATGTACCACAGCCAATCGCTCTGGTTTCCTGGCTGTTTTTAGGATCTCTTTAATTAGCTGTTCATGGATTAGTTCTTTTCCCCGAGATGTAATCAAGCCTCTTTCTTCCCATATTTTTCCAAAGGTGTGTATTACCCCAAAAGCATATTTAGAATACGTATAAATTGTTCCCTTACTGGAGCCCAGGATTTTTAATGCCTGCAGCAAGGCATATAACTCACAAGCCTGCGCTGACCAAGCAGGACTTAAGGGTCCTGACTGAAGTACTTCAAAGCCTTCACCAATCACTGCATAGCCTGATTTTCTCTTTCCTTCTACCACCCTGGCAGACCCATCTATATAGAGTTCTCTGCCCTCCCCAAGTGCTTCCTCTTCGACGTCAGGCCTAATTTTTGCTTGTTCTTCTATAGTTCGAAGGCAATTATGTGTCAGTGGTTCTGTGGAGGGGGTTCCATATAGAAATTGTGCCGGATTTTGGAGAGATGTGGTTTCTAAAGTCAGTTTAGGTGATGCCACTAACATTCCTTCATACTTTAGTAACCTGGCATCAGTAATCCATTTGTCTGCTTTTTGGGCTAGAATCCCCCTTATGTCATGTGGTGAAAATACCCGGATCTCACTTCCAAAGGTGATTTTTATTGACTCCCCCACCATCAGAGCGGCTGCAGCTACTGTCTGTAAGCAAGTGGGCCACCCTTTACTCACTGGGTCCAATAGTTTAGACAGATAAGCCACAGGCTTTTTGCTCCCAGCCCAATCCTGAGTTAGCACCCCATACGCTGTGCCCTCATCTACATTTACAAACAGACAGAAAGGCCTTGTTAAATCTGGGAGGTTTAGCACAGGAGCATTAATTAATTCTTGTTTTAAAACTTGAAAAGCTTCATCATCTTGCTCTGTCCATTTTAGCAAGCCCTCATGAGTTAGCTTTTCGTATAGAAATTTTACTCTTTGGCTGTAATTCAAAATCCACTGCCTGCAATATCCAAACAGTCCTAGTAGTTGCCTGACTTCCCTTTTGGTTCTCGGAGGGGGCATATCTAATATGCCCTGGACTCGACTAGGATCTAATTTCTTGGTCCCATTTACTAACCGGTGTCCCAGGTACTTTACTTCTTGTTCTGTGAATTGTAATTTGGATTTGGACACTTTCAGTCCTTGAGAACCTAGAAAGTTTAATAGTTTAATACTTTCTCGTCGAACATCTTCTTCAAGCTGTCCGGCTATGAGGAGGTCATCTACATATTGAATTAATTTTATAGCAGGTCCTGGTTGGTAATTTTGTAAAATTTGATTTAGTGCTTGGCCAAATAAATTAGGGGACTCTGTGAATCCTTGAGGCAGCACAGTCCATCGGAGTTGCTGTTTAATATGTGTTTCTGGATCGTCCCATTCAAATGCAAAGTAATCCCTGCAGTTTACATCGAGTGGACAAGTCCAAAAGGCATCCTTTAAATCTATGACGCTGTACCATATATCATGTGGTCCCAGCTGGCTTAAGATAGTGTACGGATTGGCTACTACTGGGAATCGCTCAATGGTCTTTTTATTTATTTCCCTTAGATCATGGACTAATCGGTAGCTGCCGTCTGGTTTCTTAACTGGCAGAATTGGAGTATTATAGGGAGACATGCATGGTTCAAGGATACCTTGTTCTAATAATCGTTTTATTTCTGATTGCAGACCCTTCTTGCCTTCGTTAGATATTGGATATTGCTGTATTTTAATCGGTATCTCTGGGTTTTTGAGAGTAACTGTGATTGGTTCAATATTAAGTTTACCCACGGTATCTGGTGTATACCATACCTGTGGGTCAATTTGTTGTTCGTCTCGAGTAGACAAGGTATATAATTTAACTTGCAATTCACTCTCTTTTATTTGTAACCCAATGCCTAATTCAACCATTAAATCTCGTCCCAACAAGTTAAATTCTGCTTCTGGTAATAGTAGTAGTGATCCCACCCCTAATTTAGATGGTGTTTCAAATAGTACATCCTTAATCACAGATGCTCCAAAAGGTTCTCCTTTGGCCCCAATCACTTGTACTGTATCTCTGGAAATTTTGCACCCTAATGGCAAGGATTGAATTGTTGATCTTTCAGCTCCTGAGTCTACAAGGAACTCAAATTCTTGGCGCTGGGGTCCTATCAAAATCTTTATCAAGGGCCCAGCGGTCTTATGTGACCCCAGCAAATACAGCCCCTGACAGCCCTATTCCTCGGCAAACATTTTCTCATCGGCGATCCTCTGCCTGCAATTTCTTTTCACATGCCCCGGTTTCTGACAATAAAAACACACAACTTTACTCATATCTCTTCCTTCCCTTCTCTGGGGGGGGTGAAACTCTCTCTCAGCTCGCAAGCTCTCAGACCGAAGAAGCTGACTTTCCTTTTCTTGCCTTCTTGCATTTCCTTGTTCACTCCTCACCACCGCGGCCATCACTCTGGCTTGCTTTTTATAACTTTCTTCTTCCCTTCTCACATACACTTTCTGTGCCTCCCTTAACAATTCATCTAACCCTCTCTCTTGCCAATTTTCTAACTTCTCCAATTTTCTCCGAATGTCAGGCCATCCCTTTGACACAAACTGCACTTTTAAAAGGGTTTGGCCTGCCGGATTATCAGGATCTATTCCAGAATATAATTGCAAGTTTTTCCTTAGCCTTTCCAACCAGGTGGTTGGATCCTCATCTTTCTTTTGATTCTCATTAAAGGCTTTGTGCATATTTTGCCCTCTAGGCACAGCCTCCTTTATTCCTTGAATTATAATAGCTCTCAAGTCCTGCATGTTAGCCCGATCTTGTGGGTTTTGATTGTCCCAATTGGGCCTTTGCAAAGGCCACTTTATATCACCCATGGGACCCTGTGGGTGCTGGTTTTCCCAAATATGCATGCCTGCGATTCGGATCATGCGTCTCTCTTCTATGGTGAAAAGTATCCCCAAAATTGATTGTAACTCATCCCATGTATAGAGACTATGACCTAGGAATTGATCCACTCGCTCTGCTACCCCAAGTGGATCTTCTAAAAGATGCCCCATATCTTTTTTAAATTCACGGACATCCATGGAGTTCAGAGGCACTTCTACATACCCTATGCCTGGGACTTGGCCACGCCCCTCTTGGTTTACCATCCCCATAGCCACTTCCCTTAGAGGGTATAAATTTTGAGCTCTGCTCCGGGTAATCGGACCCTGCAGAGTGTTGACCTCATAGTCAGATAAGGGACTTTCCCGTTTCCCAGGAGACGATGGCTCAGCACCTCCCCCCGGAGTCAGGCTGTCTCCCTCTCCTCGGGCTGACGGAGCTATACCCCCCTTTTCCTGATGTAACAAAGCCGCATCTCCCCCCTCCCGCTGTGGTGGGGGAGTTCCTCCCGCCTCCCGCTGTGGTAGAGCTGCAGAAGGTGGTGGTGCCGCACCTCCCCCTCTTCGGACTAACGGATCTACACCCCCTCTTTCCTGATGTAACAAAGCCGCACCTTCCCCCTCCTGCTGTGGTGGAGGAGTTCCTCCCGCCTCCCGCTGTGGTGGGGGAGTTCCTCCCGCCTCCCGCTGTGGTGGAGCTGCAGGAGGTGGTGCGTATGGTGGGGGTGTATCAACAAGTTTCTTTCTTTTGTCTTTTCTTTGGAGCACAAACACTCCCACCCCCCTCTCGTAAGGGAGCCAAAGAGCCGCATAGTCGCTCTCCTCTGGGTTAAATGGTCTTTTGCTGTTAACCCAGAGATTTAGGGCTTGACACAGAGATTCCTCGTCAGATCCAAAGACCGGCCAATATAAGGAGTCTGCCCTAATCTGTCTTCCTCCCCAAATTGCTACACAATAGTTAATCATTTTATTTTTACTCTTCCCCTGGGTCCGGGGATCATCAGCCCAATATTTCAGCTGTATGCCTAACGGACTGTCAGGGGGAATCCCTGGGAGTCTCCCATTTTTTTTCTTCATGGAGGCAGAAGGCTTGCTGTCCCTCTGTCCCATCTTCCGGAGTGCCCTCACACGCACCAACAACACAACACTCGCTTTCTCTCGGTCGTGACCTGACCCCTCGCGGGGAACAGGAACTGCACTACTGGAGAGTCCCAATCACTTCGTCCGCATATGGACGTCTCACACGCTGCACTCCGGGAAAACCACCCCAACCACCCACGCCGTGTGTGTCTCTGTATCTCAACCGATACTCACACTCCGCTGTCCGGCGTCTTGTGGCTTCTGTGCACGGAATTTCAGGGGCCTTGAACCCTTGGCTGATATCCGAAATTTGGGTTCGTCGGTTAGGGGTGCCAGTGGAGTGTCCCCTCCAGGCCGTCAAATCACAACGGGGCGCCTCCCTTTGGGGAACTCCAGAGGAATTTCCCTATCCGAGTCGCGGCACCAAAATTTGTTATCAATTTAGCCTCATTATCCAATCAGAGACGTAGATCCAATTAAAAAAAATTTATTAATTAAAAGCAAGCGGATATCAGTCAAGTCAGCGCTGGACGGGCAGAGATTCAAGCATATCTCTATGCACCGCGCCTCGGGCCTGCAGAGGACTGAATTTTATAACCCTTTAGTACCCCCCTCCCCCCGTATGTCTTGATTGGCGTCTCTTCATGAATCCTTGATTGGCTGTTGAGACGTCTTGGGCTGGTGTGCTCTGCGTTGGGTGATGGTTACTGGGCCTCCTGGGATGGTCTCTCCGTGGGGGTTGCACAGGGGGAGGTTTTTATGGACCCCTGAACCACATTCTTTTTGTATCTGCCTCATAGGGGCTGCACAGGGGGAGGTTTTTTATGGCCCCTGAGCCAAATTCCTTTGTATCTGCCTCATGGGGGTTGGGCAGGGTTCCTAACAAGATTCGTTTTTATAACAGCAAAAAAAAAGAAAGAAAGAAAGAAAGAAAAAAAGAAAAATAAAAGGAAAGGCAATTTTAAGACTTATCACCTTTTTCAAACAGTTCGTGAACTAAACTGATTGTAATTTATTACATTTTCTATCTCAAATGGACAGAAAAACTTGTTTCTTCATCCCAAAGAGACTAAACCCCTTGTGTCTGGCATCACAGCTCACATAACTTTGGTCCCAGTATCTCCACAGGGGATTTTGGCCCTGGGTCAGCCAAGTGGTGATGGTGACACCCTTAGGACGGCCATTCGGGCAGGTGTCCGAAGGCATTGGGAACTGCACAGACCTTCTATAGCAGCAATGCCTGTCTTGATTCTCTCTGTCTTTATCCCCTCTTTTTTCTGTCTGTCTTTACTCTCTCAGCCTTTATCCTCTCTGTCTTTTCTCTCTCTCTCTCTCTCTAGTCTCTCTCTATTCCCTCATTCTTTAGTCCCTCTGTCTTTATTCTGTCTATATCCTGCCTTTATTCTGTTTTCATTCTCTCTGTCTTTATGCTCTCTTTATCCCCTCTGTGTTTTTCTCTTTACTCTCTCAGTCTTTATTCTCCCTCTCTTTATTCTCTCTCTCTATTCCTTCTGTCTTCACTCCTTCTGTCTTTATTCTCTCTGTCTTTACTCTATCTTTACTCTCGCTGTCTGTTTTCTCTCTCCATTCCCTCTCTCTCTATTCTCTCTCTCCCCTCACAGCCGAGCAGGGCTGGCGGGAGCCGCGCTCCCCTCAGCGCCCCTGAGCAATGGCGGCAGCAATGGCGGCGCCGCTCCCTCAGCGCCGCCCCGGCCCCGGCGGGCGGGGAGCCCTCGGCAGCGCCCTGGGGGCAGCAGGACCGAGCCCCGGCCCCGGGCTGTGTCCCCGTGGCGCCGCAGAGCCCAGGGCACACACGGGCAGGGCACTCGGCGCCATCGCCCGCAGCCCCTTTGGAACCCAGCCCGGGGCTCGCCCTGCCTCCTCCAAGGCCCTGCTGGGCTCCAGCTGTTGCTCAGGGCTCTGTGGGGATCTTGTGCTCGGCCCGAGCGGGCTTTGTTTGCAGCCCGGGCTGCTGAGGGTCAGCCGTGAAATGTCGCTGCAGGGCACTTTTTATGGGATCAGCCCGGTGCTTCCTTTGTGCTGTGCCTTGCGCTGCTGTTTTATTCTGCTTTTAGAGCCTGCCTGGGAAGATCAGCCCCCAGGAGAGCAGAGCCTGCTGAAAGACCCAACATTCTGGGGCCTGACCTCTCTGCTGCTGCAGTTCCATGGACAGAGGTTGTTGTCTTTTCCCCCTTCCCATGGGCAGGCTGTGTTCAGCCATCTCCAGGACAGCAGGGCCACATCCCATGTCACTGTGACCTGGCAAGAAAAAAACCATCACTCCAAAAGTGCCTCCCTTTCGCCTTCTTCCCAGGCATTTAGCCCTGGTAGTGGGTTTGGCTGCTGGTTGCTGCAGGAGGGAGACCACTGTGACACTTTGGGACACATGGATCCAAGGAAACCCTTGTGACACTGTGCAGCCTCATGGAACCTGGGGGCCACTGTGACACTGCAGGGCCTCGTGGAACCAAGGAGACCATGGTGACACTGTGGCACCCTGTGGAACCAAATATCCATTGTGACAGTATGGGACCTCATGGAACCAACTGTCCATTGTGACAGTGCAGATGCAAGGAGGCCATGGTCTTGCTCATTGTTTATGCAAAGCTTTTGTAGTCCTCATGGAATCCAGGAGAGCCTTGTTACACAGCAGAGCTTCATGGAACCAAGGGTCCATGGTGACACTTTGGAACTAAGGAGGCCACTGCTGAGAGTACAGAACCTCATGGAACCAAAAGTTCATGTGACAGAGCAAGGCCTCATGGACTCAAAAAGGGCATTATGACACTGTGGGGCCCTATGGAACCAAATATCCACTGGGACACTATGGAACCTCATGGAACCAAGGGATCATTGAGACACAGAAAGGTCTTGTGGGACCAAGGTGTCCAAAGGTCTAAAACATTCCTTGCATGGTTCTGCTTTTAGGAAGGGGAACCTCCTTGGTGGCAGTTTGGACTTGGGACACACTGGAGGAGGGTGTCTGTTTTCAATGGGGAAATTTAGGAGATTTAAACTGCTTTAAAAAAAAAAAAAAAAAAGGAAAACCTCTGTTTGCCTGTGTGCAGCCAGTTCTCCAAGGAAAGCAGTCCACAAGTAAGTGAGGAGAGACAGGATGGGGTTTGGGAATGGGGAGCAAGGGTGACCACACTGTGTCAGACCTCAAAGCACAGCTTCTCTGACCAGGCCAGACCTCCAAAAACCAAAAGCCAAAGTCCTTTGAAAAACCTGCAGTCCCTGTGAGCATTAAGAAGCCCCCCAGGGCCATTCCTGCCAAAGGCTCCCCAGGACTCCTTCCAGCAGATCCTCGAGGCCACTGGGATGTGGGGTGGGGATGCTGAGGGCAGGACAAGGGGGTGACAGTGCCCAGCCTTGCTGGGGCTGTGCCAGGAGGGCCCAGCGCCTCAGGACAAGGTGTTTCCTCACAGCCCTTGATAGCAGAGACACTGCTGTTCCCAAGGGCGCAAAGACTTGGCTTCTCTTTGTCCCCACGTGTCATCCCTGTCTCCACATTCCTCCTCCAACTGGGACATGGGGACACTTTCTCAGTCATGTCCCTCAGTGGGACCCATTTATGGTATTAGGAACATTGGAGTTCAATTCTGCCTTTGAATACTTGAGAGGTTTCTGCAACTCCCTCTCAGGGACTGATGTTCAGGGCCTGAGCACCAAAGCCCCACGAGGGTCATTCAAGTCCCTGTGCTGTTGCTGTGCTGCTGAGCTGGGCTGGGCTCCTGGCACAGAGGAGCTCCTGGCAAGCGGCAGCGCTGCAGAGAGAGAGCTCTGCCCAGGAGCAGCTCCTGTGCACAGCCCAGCAGGGCTGAGGCACTGCCAGGCCATCTCAGGGACACCAGCAGGGCACACCCAGAGCTCACAGGTGCTCAGCATTGGCAGGGGCTGTGCCATGGCCCAGAGGGGGCTGTGTCATAACCATGGGCACCTCTGGGGCTGTGTCAGAGAGCCACAGAGCAGCTGTGATGTCAGAAAGGGGCTGTGTGACATCAGAGAATGGGTTGTGTGAGGTCATGAAGCACCTATGGCATCATAGAGGGGACTGTGTGACATTACAGAGCAGGCTGTGACATCACAGTGTGGCTGCATGACATAGAGTGAGCTGTGATATCACAGAGGGCTGTGAAATCACAGTAAGTTGAGACATCACAGAGCTGACTGTGACATCATAGACTGGGCTGTGAAATCACTGGTTGGCTGTGTGACATCATGGAGCAGGCTGTGACACAGAGTGGGCTGTGACATCACAAATGGGGCTGTGCGGTTGCAAAGAAGACTCTGCCATCATGGAGGGTGGCTCTGTCTGACATCACAGAGCAGGATGTGACATCACAGTGTGGCTTTGTAACATCACAGAGCTGTCTGTGACATCTAAGAGCAGGCTGTGTGATGACACAGAGAAGGCTGTGACATCACAGAGTGGAGTGTGTCATCACAGGGTTGCTGGGTGACAAAGGGGTGTGACATAACAGAGAAGGCTGTGACATCACAGGGTGTCTATGTGACATCACTGGGTAGCTGTATGACATCACTGGGGAAGTCACTCTGCCCCAGCCCCCCTCACAATTCCCCCCAAACAAGTCCAACGCTGCTCATGCACAGCAGGGTCCCCTGTCCCCCCAGGTCCCCCCTGCCCCCCAGTGCCACAGCCTCTCCCAGAGGATGTTCCACAAGATCGACCCCCAGAGCCTGTCACAGGGACGGGGGGACAGGGACCCCCTGGCATTGTCCCCATGTCCCCCAGAGCGAGAGCCTGGCCCAGGGCTCCTTCACCCGCTTATGAACGAGGGCTTGAGAGCACTTAAAAAATCCCCAGCAAGGGATCAGCAAAAACCAGATTTAATATTAAGCGACAGCACAACGAAGTTCCTTGGCAAGAGTCACTCTGCTCCTGACTGCACAGTTCAGGCACACCAGGGGAAAAACGCAACAATGAAACCAAGGAAATCCTTGCAATTAAACCAGAAATTAACTGAGAACTGGCACTGTGTCTGTGTATGTGTGTGTGTGTGTGTGTGTGTGTGTGTGTGTGTGTGTGTGTGTGTGTGTGTGTGTGTATGTGTGTGTTTTAGGTGCATCTGACTAAAAGACAGTGAGAGAAAAGATAAAATGAATATGGCCTAAAATCTTAACAGCCCTCAAACTTGACAGAACTTAACTTATACCTTAACCTTAACTCATATCTAAAAAATAACAACTTAGCAAAAGAACAGCACTTAACTGTACTTAACCTAACTTATAACCAATGACCTTACAATTTACCAGAGGAATAGTATTTCACTTAGCATATACTTTATATTAAACTTGGAATTACAGTAATGCATTTCACAAAGCACTGTCACAGCAAACTGTAACATGTTCCAGTTACCCAGATTTTGAGAAGAGGAAGTCAGGAGAAGAGAGAGAGGGAGGGAGAGATCCACAGTCCCAGCCTTGGATCCAGCTCCATCTCAGCTGCTATGAGCTCTGGAGCTATGGGACATGTCAGTGTCACACCTGTGTCACAGCCTTTACCTGCTCTGCTCTCTTTTACAGGTGGGGTTTTTGGGGTGCCAGAGGCTTGGCAGCCACTTTGGGGCTGGAGCAGAGGCTGCAGTGGCTGGGGTGGGGCAGTGACCAAATACCCCTCAAACCCAAGCAAATCACAGTATGAGGAGGAGAACCAAAACAAACCCTAAAAAACCACCTTGCACACCCCTCCCTCCTTCCCAGGCTCCCAACCTCCACCTGCAGTTCCTCCTCTGCTCCATCTGCAATTGGAAATTTGTCACCAGCCACGAACTTTGCTTTTGCCTTATCCCGGGATTTCTTTCCAGAGAGGAAGAACTTTCTCCAAGAGAGATTTAGAGTGCAGCAGCCTTTGAGGCTCAGGGTGTTTCTCCTGCAGCTCCTTGTAGATCTCCTCTTCCCGTGCTGGGTTTCTCCTGTGCCACAGAACTCTGCCAGCTGCAGCTTTGCAAACATCAGCTCAAGGTCTGGATGTTCCTGAACAATTTGCTCGAGGTCCTTGGGGGCTGCATCCAATGCATTCTTCTTGTCTTCCCCCTTTGCATGGAGCCAGTGGATCTGCTGGCCCCTGGCCCGGGCCTGGCAGAGCAGGTGGAACCTGGGTCCTGCTGCAGGAGCTGGGGGAGCTCCAGGACTCGCTCTGGCCGCTGGGGCAGCCACAACACAAGCCGTTCCCAGCTAGGAGCCGAGGGCTCTGTGTGGCTCTGCAGGACCTTGTCCCTGGGGCTCGTCTGGATCAGCACGGGCAGCTGGGCTGCACTTGGCTTCCTTTGTGTCCCTGCTTCCCCTGGGACAGCAGCTGCCCAGCGCCGAGGGGACAGCAATGGCACCGGGGCAGTTTGGGGTGAGGTTCAGTGTCTGTGCCTGGCAGAAATCCCAAATCCTTCCCGAAGGAGCAGAGAGTGCTGACAGAGCACAGGATGCTCTGCTGAGCACGGGATGGACCAGGGGTGATGTGAGACAAAGCCAGGATGGGAGTCAGAAATAAAAGGAAGAGGAGGAGCGGGCAGGAGAGGAGGAGGAGAGACACAGCAGGAGGAAGAACAGGTGGGGAGGAGGGATGGAAGAGGGGGAGCGGGAGGAAGAGGAGGCATAAAGGGGGAGCAGCGGGGAAGAGGAACAGGAAGGGGAGGAGCAGCACGAGAAGGAGGAGAAGGCATCACCACGTGTGTCTATTGTTCTTTGTGTCCGCAACCCTCGGCCCGGGAGCATCGCCCCCCGGGACATCCCGCAGGTGAGCGGGCAGGGGGAGCTCGGCCCAAATATCTTGGGCGGTGCCTGGGCTTCTTTTTGGGAGGTGGGGGGGATTTTTGGACCTTGCAGGACTTCAGAACGGAGCCCCAAATATTTTTGGTTGCTCCTGGGAGGGTTGGGCGGGTGGTGGGGGGAGGGGACTGGGGCGGATGTTTGGATCTTGCAGGACTCCAATTGAGAGTTGCAAATGCCCCTTGGGGGAATACTGGGGAGTCCCCTAGACGACAATTTTTCGGGGGTCCCGGTGACGTCTGCCGGGAGGGATGGGATGAGGCCTGGGAAGGGTGGGATGTGGATTGGGGTGTGGGATGAAGTCTGGGGGAGGGGGATGGGTGGGATGGGGCCTGGGATGAGGCAGCCGAAGGTTCGGGGTGATGAAGCCGGGGGACCCCACTCCTTAGGGGCTTGCGGGGTATCCGGCAGCTGTGAGGGAGTTTTGGGGTACCCCTGATCCTCCGGGGGTGGCACTGGCAGCGGGGAACACGTGGCTCCGGAACCTCTGGACCCCACCTGCGCCCCCCCTCGCCCCCAGCGCCCCCGGGAGCGGAATTTGGGGAGGGGGGAGGGGGGAGGTGGGGGGCGCCCAGGTCGGGCCCCCCTTGCTGTCCCGGCAACTGGGGGCCGAGTGCGGGGGGAGCCCCGCGGGCATTGCCCGGCCCTGCCCGGCACGGCTGATGCCGCCCGCCCGCGCTGCGCACTGCTCCGGACTGGTGCTGCCAGTGCCGCGCGGGGCGGGGCCGCTTTGGGGACCCCCCAGGGCAGAGCGCTTTGGGCTGTTTTGGGGCTCTGGGCACCTGCAAAACCAGCGCTGGGCACGGCAAGAGCGTGTGGGGGCAGCTGGGGCCCTACTGGTGGCACTGGTGGCGCTGGGAGTCCCCCAGGCCGCGGGGTGAGCGGGGGGCGCGGTGAGAAGGGGGGCTGGGAGCCCAAATGGAGCGAAATGGGGATTGGGACCCCCAGAGTGGGCAGGAGGGGCCTGGAACCCCCAAAACCAACCATAGGGGAGGGGGTGTTGGGATTGAGGGAATGATGGTGCAAGGGTAGAAGAGTAAGGGAAAAGAGGGGGCTGGGACCCCCAAAGAGAGCAGGAGGGGGATGGGACACCCAAATGGAGTTGGGAGGGGTCTGTGAAATGGGAGAAGGATGTGAAAGGGGAGGAGAGGGGAGGGAAAGGTGGGGTTAGCACAGAAGCAGGGCAGTTCCATGGGGGTCCAGCCCTGTCCCCCAGCAGTGGATCCCTGGAGCAATTCCCTGGGGCTCTGGGGGAGGTGAATCTGCACTGGGGGTCCCCAAGCCCCCTGTCCATCCCTGGGGCTGATCGGGGGGTTCCCCCCACCCAGCAGCCAGTGCTGCAGCAGCCGTGGGTCAGAGGAGGGAGGGGAAGGGAGTTCTGGGGTGGGAGCAGAGGAGGAGCGGGAAGAAGAGGAGGGAGAGAGGAGGAGGAGCAGGAAAAGGAGGAGCAGCAGAACCAAGAGGTTTCACCAGCCACTGTGTCTGCAGCAACCCTGGCTCTGGGATCATTGCCCCCCCTTGCATTCCACTGATGGTTACAGATAGGGAGCTCACCCCAAATGTATCAGGGGGTCTCCAGAAGGGGTTATTTTTTTTTTTGTAGTGGTGTATGGAACTCACAGAGTCTGGAATTGAGCCCCAGATATCTTTGCATGTCCCTGGCAGGGATATTTTGGGCCAGAGGGGATGTTTGGATCTTGCAGGACTCCAAAGGTGAGCCATAAATGCACCTTTGGTGGAATATTGGTGGGTCCTTTTGGGAACTGCCTGCTATCAGCAGGACAGGACATCAGTTTTGGGGATCCCTGAGAGAGCTGGGAGGGTAGAATGTTGTACTCCCCAAGTGGAGAGAGCAGAGAGGGGCAATACTGGAGCTGGGGGACCCCTGGCAGCCTGGAGAGGTGGGGCAGGCTGGAGATGAGGCAGGGCTGGGACACTGTGACACTAAAAGGGGCAATGGGGAGAGGGGGAAGCCCTGAGTGCCTGGAGTGGGGGGAGGCTGAAGAGGGGGACCCTGGGAGCCCTTGGAGCCAAAGCAGAATCAGGGAAGAAGGGACCCCTGGGAGCACCGAAACCCCGCAGCATCCCTAAGCAGGACCCAGGAGAAGGGGGATCCCCAGGACCCATGGGAGCCCCAGCAGCTTTGAGAATGGGAAACCCCAGAACCCCAAAGAGAGGAGACTGGAAAGGGGGAACTCCTGGGAGGTTTTTTCTGAACTCATTTTAGGAGGATTTTATAGACACAAAACACCCGGTGACTGGGCAGAGTGGGAATGCTGGAGTGTGGGGACCCCCAGTACACACAGGACTCCAGCAACCCTGACAGGGGGGAGGCTCAGAGCCCCAAAATGGGCAGACCAGAGACGGGGAACTGCTAGGAGTGTTTTTTGGTGCTGAATCTTTGTGATCTGGAGGGTTTTATGGACCTCTGATGCCCAATGACTTCCAGAGATGCAATAGGAAAGGGTGACCTTCAAACACAACGTAGTCACCCCTTGTTTTCCCCCCAAACCAGGATTTCCCATTTCCAAACTTTGGCCAGATGGAGGAGGAGGCTGCGAGGAAGAGGAAGATGCCGCAGGACAGCCAGGCAGGTGAGGAGGAAGTCACTGCCCCTTTCTCTCTCTCTTCTCCTCCATCTACCAGCCCAGCATTGCCCCTGGCTGCAGGACAACCCTGCTGCTGACACCATCATGCTGAGAATGGATTGGGAGGGTCTCCTTCCCCTTCCCTCTGGCACAGAGGCAAATCCCAAATCCTCTCCTTGTGTTTCCTCCCCCAGGCAACGAGCAGGGAATGGAGACCATGGAGGACAAATCCTCCCTGAAGAACCTCGTGGAAGAGGCTGTCTTGAGCAGCTCCATGGCGCAAGAGTCCAATGGGGAGGAAAAGCTCCAGAGATGCCACACAAGGAGAGGCTCCAAACCAATCCCAGGGTGCTGTGAGGAGAAAAGACCCACCCTGTGCCAGGAAATTGGCCAGCAATCGAGCCAGAGCTATGAGCAGGTGGCCCGTGAGCAGCCTAACACCAGGGAGAAGCCCTACAAGTGCTTGCAATGTGAAAAGAGCTTCAGGACAAGCTCTGACCTGATCCGCCACCAGATGATCCACACTGGGGAAAGACCCTACGAGTGTGGGGAATGTGGGAAGAGCTTCAGCCAGAGCTCCAACCTGATCCGCCACCAGAGGATCCACAGTGAGAAACGTCCCTACAAGTGTGGGGAATGTAGGATGAGTTTCACTATGAGATCCCACCTTATCTGCCACCAGAGGATCCACACTGGGGAACGGCCTTATGAGTGTGGGGAATGTGGGAAGAGCTTCAGCACAAGCTCCAGCCTGATTGTCCACCAGAGGATCCATACTGGAGAGAGGCCCTACAAGTGTCCCAAGTGTGGGAAGATGTTTCAAACCTCCTCCAATCTCCTCATCCATGAGCGGATTCACACACAGGAGAGGCCTTTCCGCTGCCCTGACTGTGGGAAAGGCTTCAAGCACAACTCCACCCTCATCACCCACCGGCGCATCCACACAGGGGAGAGACCCTATGAGTGTCCCGAGTGTGGGAAGAGCTTCAGCCAGAGCTCCAACTTGACCCAACACCAACGGGGGCACCATTAAGAGAAGCCCTGCACAAGCCCCAACTGCAGGAAGAGCTTTTTCTTCTTCTCCAGCCTTATTACCTAAAGCCTCATGGTTTTACTGCTATTTGGGAGGGGTGTTTGGTGTTCGGGAGCTATTCTGGATGATTTGGTGCTTCAGGGGTATTTGGTATAGTTTCTTTCACCATTTTGTTTTTGAAAAGCCAAGAGGGTTCATCCAGTACCTCAAAACCACTCGATTCCACTGGAAAGTACTCAATCTTACCCCAACATGGCTCAATCCCTGCCCAAAATGACTCAATTCCACAGCCCCTCAGGGTGGGATGGCACTGGAAGGGGATTGGGCAAAGTGGGATGCAGTTCCAGAGGGGTGAGATGGGCATTAGGTGGGGCAGGATGGGTGAGATGGGAATTGGAGGGGTGGAATGGTGGAAATAGGGCTTGGGAAGGGGGTCTTGATGTCCAGGAGAGGTGTGATGGGTTGGGGTGGGGATTGGGAGTGTGGGACAGGGTCTGGAATGAGAGAGCCAAATGTTGGGGTTGAGGAAGGGAGGGGAAACCTGTTCCTGAGTGGGTTTTGGGGTATTTGATAACAGGATTATTTCTCATGAGCCTTGAGGCAATAAAGAAAAAGGAGGTTCATCCTTTTGGTGTGGTGCTGTGTGTTGGCATTTGGGGGTTGATTTCTTGTTATTGTTGTTACTATTATTTGTTTGTATTATTTATTAGTGTTATACTTGTAAATCCCACCCATTGTTAATAGTGGCTGGATGGCAGCTCACTGGGAAGATTCCCTTCCTTCTCACAGTGGGATTGAGCTGTATGGTCACTTCCAAGTTGCCAGTGGCTTCTAAAGATGCAAAGTCCTGTTTATGGTGGTTTTGGTGTGGTTTGGAGTTGGGGAAGGGTCTCATCCCCTCCCCGAGGTGCTCTGAGCCTGCTCTGCACCACAGCTGCACTTGTGGCACCTCACAGCTGCCCTGCCCTGGGGACATGGCAGGACTCCCTCCTGCCAGGGCTGAGGCTTTGCATGGCCTCTCATGACCCCTCATGTCCAAAGCTCTGTGCTGGCACTGTCCTGAGCACCAACATCACTGCAGCCCCACGGCCTTTGCTGTCCCCCCGTGTCCATTCCCTGTCCCCGAGTCCCGCCCGGCTCTGGCAGCAGCAGAAGCCGCAGCGCAGTGGGCGCCAGCCTGGCCCAGCCGGGGCTCCCAGCAGGAGCAGCAGCAGCATTGCCAGCCCTTCCCAGCTGCTCCTGCCTTGGCTTCCCCAGGGGTTTTTCCAGGGAAATTCTGGAGTACAGCAACAATCACCCACAAACTGGTCACTGGGGTTAGGCCTTTCTGCTTCCTCCAACCAGCCCAGGCTTCTCTCAGCGTTCCAGTTCCCTGCTCAGAGCCTTTGGCTCCCTGCAATCCTGGCCCCAAGGATCTGCTCTCACGAGTCCCTGGGGAGCCTTTGGCAGTGCCCTCACTGGGGCCCAATGATGCTCCAAGGGACTTGGAGTTTTGCTTCTGACTCCTTGAGCAGCTTCTTCAACCTTCTCTCAGTCCCTGAGGGTCACAGACTCAGCTCCACCTTGGGGTTCATTAAACTACAGAAAGCCCTCAGGAGTTCTTTGTCTGCCTTCCATCATCTTCAAGTGTTCAGGGCTTGTACAGCTATTGGAGTCAGTTTGGTGTTCTGTTAAGGAGGAAGTTTTCAAAGTGCACCCATGACTTTTCTTTTGAATCAAGGAACTATTTTTTTAGTTTTCCGTTCAGAGAACACATGATAGAAGCATTCCCCAAGTGACTTTGATGCTGAATGTCTCCTTAGGAGGTCTGGGCACGTAGAAGAATGAGCCCCTTGAGGGCTGACCCTGTTGGGACAACCTGCTCCTCACCCCCAACCTCACCATGGCTGACATTGCTCACCTGGCACTGACATCCCTGTTCCCTGCATCACAAACTTGTCCCCTGAGCTCTGCAGCTGGCTGTCCCAGCCCATTGCTCCATGTCCCACCTGCTCTCCTCAGGGCTCTGCCTGCACACAGGCCCAGGAGAAGTTTTCCTGGTTGTGAGGAAAGAATGGAAAAGCCTGAGCAGGTTTCCTACACAACAAACCCCACTCAGGATCCACATGCTCAGTACAGGCTGCCTCTGATGATGTCACCTTTCTACAAGGGACAATGTGAGCAGAAGTGATCTCTGTAAGCAGAATTCTCTGTATCTTGAAGGAGAATTCTCTGTCCCTGTCCTTTCCCTTGATCTCAGTTGCAGATGGAAGCTGCTGGTGCCATTCTCACCTTTAACCCCTCTTTTGAATACAAACAGATGGGTCTAGCTGTGTTAAGCAGGTGTTGCTCAATGTTTATGCAAAGCTTTTGTGTTCCCAATGGAATCACAGAGATCATTGTGACATTTTGGGGCCACATGGAACCACAGAGACCAAAGTAGTGATACTGCAGGGCCTCATAGGTGAAGGGAGACCATTGTGACTCTGTGGCACCTCATAGAACCAAGGTGTCATTGTGACACAGTGGGGCCTCATGGAACCCAGGTGACACTACATTGAACCCATTGTGACACTACAGAACCTGATGGAATGAAGGGGGCACTGTGACACTGTGGGGCCTCGTTGGAACTCAGGAGACCATTGCTGACAGAACAGGAGCTCATGGAATGGGGAGAGCCAGGCCCAGGGGACATGGCTGCAATGGTGATGGCTGTGAGGTCACTGCCACTGCAGCAGCCTGCTTGGCCCTCAGCTGACATTCTGGCCAAGAGGGTTGTGAGGTCACCCAGCACATCAGAGAACCAGCACAACAGGAATTCCATCCTTGAGGAAAGGAGGGGTTTCACTGTGTCAGGTTGCACAAAGCTCCTGTCCTTGGACAATTGCTGGGATGGGGCATCAACTTCTCTGGAGAAACAGTTGATGTTTTGTGACAATCTCATTGGGAAATATTCCTTCCTTATAACAAATCTAAATGCACTCTCGTTTAGCTTAAACATATTGACCCTTCTTCTGTAACTGTAAACTTTGGGAAAAAATGACATTCCATTTTCCTTGCATTTTGACCAATATTTTTCCTTTCTCAAAAAACTTGGAGAGGACTCAAAAATCTCCCAAGATGGGGTTTGGAGGCCTCATAACATAAGCAAGCTGTGCAGTTACAGAGTGAGCAGTGTAACATCATTGAGTGGCTGTATGACACCACAGGGTGGGCTGTGTCACGTTGCTGACTTGCTTGTTACACCACAGAGCAGGATGTGACATCCCAGAGCAGGATGTGATATGTGACATCATAGAGTGGGCTGTGGCATCACTGGTTGGTTGTGTGACATCAAAGAGCAAGCTGTGACATCACAGTGTGGCTGTATGAACTCATACAGCAGGCTGTGAGGGCACAGAGTGGACTGTGTGACACCACAGGGGGGTGATGTGACATCACAAAGGGGCCTGTGACATCATGGAATGGCTGTGAGACATCATAGAGAGGGTTGTGGCATCATGGAATGGGCTGTGACATCACAGGGCAGCATTATGTGATCATAGCAAAGGCTGTGTGACATCACAGAGGGGGCTGTGACAACACAGGATGACTCTTTGACATCACAGGGTGGATGTGTAACATCATGGAGTAGGCTGTGTGACATCACAGAATAGGCTGTGATATCACAGGGTGGCTGTGTGACATCAAAGGGTAGCTGTGTGAGGTCACTGGGGAGGTCACTCTGCCCCAGCCCCCCTCACAGTTCCCCCAGACAAGTCCAAAGCTGCTCGTGCACAGCAGGGTCCCCTGTCCCCCCAGGTCCCCCCTGCCCCCCAGTGCCACAGCCTCCCCCAGAGGATGTTCCACGAGAACGACCCCCAGAGCCTGACATGGGGACAGGGGGGACAGGGCCCTGGGGGGTGGGACAGGGGGACAGGGACCCCCCAGCAGTGTCCCTGTGTCCCCAGGGTGAGAGCCTGGCCCAGGGCTCCTTCACTCTCTTACGAACGAGGGCTTGAGAGCACTTAAAAAATCCCCAGCAAGGGATCAGCAAAAACCAGCTTTAATATTAATTACGACAGCACAACGAAGTTCCTTGGCAAGAGTCACTCTGCTCCTGACTGCACAGTTCAGGCACACCAAGGGAAAAAATCAACAACAAGAGCAAGCAAATCCAGTCAATCAAACCAGAAATTATCTGAGAATTGGAGCTCTGTGTGTGTGTGTGTGCGTTTAGGTGTGTGTGACCAAAGGACAGTGAGGGCAAGGATAAAAGTAATATGGTCTAAAAACTTAAGAGCCCTCAAACTTAACAGAACTTAACTTCTATATTAACCTTAACTTACACCTTAAACTCAACAACTTAGCAAAAGAACAGCCCTCAGCAGCATTTCACTTAGCTCATACCTTATGACTGAACCTCACTTACAGGCCTAACACACTCAGATATCCAAGGCACTTCAACACCTCCCAGAGCAGCATTTCTCCCCCATTACCAGAGCACAGGCACACGTGTGTGCACACAGACAGAAAGAGGCAGTGCCAGGGAGGTGTCAGAAATTGCCCTGGAGGGCAGGGAAATGCTCACTGCGGATGCTTTTGCATCTCCCCAGCAGGCGAAGGGTTGAGCCTGGAGGAGTGGGGGGATCGGCCCAGGGTCCCTCGTTGTTCGGGGATGCCCCGAGTGCAGCAAACGGGAGAGTTCCTGGCTCGGAGAGGCCCCACTCAGAGGGAGCTCACTGCTCCAGGAGAGCTCCAAGGGGCTCCTTTTGGAGCCCTGTTGATAGGGCCCCAAGAGATGGGCTTTAGTCACAGCAATGTTTCATCCTGGTTGCACTTCTGATCCACAGCTTTCTCTGACACTGTGAGAACAGGGATGTTGTGCCACTGAGGGGAGAAAAACAGTTCCCAAGGCTGCTCCTAAAGAAAGCAGGAGCTGTCTGGACAGCAGCAGTGCCTGGGAGCAGACAGTGTTTGTGATCAGCTGCAGAGGAGCTGAGCCCAGGGGCTGTTGGCCAAGGCTGAGGCCTAACGAGCATTTCTCAGATCCAGGGCTGCCCTGGAAAGGTGGTGGTGGGGATAATTCCCACCCTAAGTGTGCTCCCAGTTCCTCCCAGTATTTCCATGTCTGTGCTCCAAGTGCTGCTCACAGCCCTGATCCGTGGGGATGGGAATGTCCCGCTCCCTTCCCGGGGCAGTGTCACACCTGAGCCAGGTGTGCAGGGCAGGACCTTGCCCTGACCCAAGCACTGTCCCACCTGCAGGATCTGCTTCCCATCAGCCTCTTCCTCCTGCAGCCCCAAGCCCAGGTTGGTGCTAAACAAAGGGCACTGGCTCAGGGTCATCCCCCGGCAGGGGCTGTGCACCCCCTCTGCCCCCTCCCCAAATTCCCTCCTGGGGGGAGCAGGAGCTGGGTCAGGAGCCCTGTGGGGAGGGAAAAGGGGGTGACACTGGGATGGGGTGTCACACATGCTCTCAGGGACACACATGACCCCTTTGGACACCCTTCACCCTCTCCCGCAGAGCCAGGAGGAGGAACTCCAACATGGAGCCCCCAAACCCCAGCAGCACCTTGGGGGGTGAGATATGGTGGCAGCTTTGGGGGTCTGGGTTTGTCATGACCACTAAAAAACCTCTCCCACCCCCAGAGCCACTCCCAGGCCCCTCAAACCACCCAACAGCTCCTCCTAGGATGCTCCCAAACCACTCCCTGCAATATAAATGGACCCAAGAGCCACCATAACCCCATTCCCATCTCCACCTAAACCCACCCAAATTCTCTCCAAGTCACACAGCCCTGCCAGGACCCCAAACCTCTCTCACAGAGCCTGCCAAACTCCCTCTCAGCACCAGAAATGCCCCCAAAAGCAACAAAAGCCCCTCCCAATTCCCCCAGGATTCCCTAAATCCCCTCCCACACCCCATGGCACTGACCAGGAGAGGCTGGTGGACAGGAACATCCACAGCTGGGAGCAGCTCAGGCACTTCAGCAGTGATTTGGGCACTTTGGGGGGCACACCCCACATGGGGAGACCCAGGCCAGGGACTGGGACAGAAAACCAGAATTCCTGAACAACAGATGGGCTCAGGTGGACACATTCTGCCAGCACAACTATGAGACTGTTGTCCTGTCCCCCAGCCTGGGCAGCCCCAGAACATCCAAATCCTCATGAGTATTCCCCTGAACCCCACATTCACCCCCAAACCTACAGTAAAATGGTGCAGCTTTAGATCTCTTTGTTTAATTCCTTTATTTTACCTCAGCTTTGGTTGCTCTGACAAGGTGAAGAAGGAAATTATTCAGGTTGGAAAAGACCTCCAAGATCATCCATCATTTCTTGATGCCACCAGAAGAAACAATTACACAGCAGGTAACAATTTTTAGGGTGTGACATTAATAAATCAGCTCTTCCCTATGAATTTGGGATGTCAGTCTGAGTCCAGATGGATGTTCCTGCCCCTGTGTTTGTCCAGGTGGCCACAGGGAATCAGGAGGACATGGAAGCCACCAGCTAGGTGCCTTCCCAACCTGAGTATGTTAGTTTTGCTTAGCCCAGAACATCAGCAAGCTATCTTTAGCATCTAGGGGAAACTCAAACCCTTCAAAAGCTGTTGTGGTAGGCCTGAAGAAGTGGCTGAAGGGTTGGGAGAAAACTCACCCCTGTGCTCATGAGTTGGTTTTGCTTAGCCCAGTTTTTGCTAGGGGGTGGGGAGGGGCACAAAAATGGCTCCTGTGTGTCCTGCATGAATGTTCTAGAAGTTTTCACCATGTCCAGCAGAGCCAATCTCTGATGGCTCTGAAGATGATGGACATGCTGCTGGCCAAGTCTGGGCCAATTAGAGATGTTGGTTACACCTCTGGGATATCATATTTAAGAAGAAATCAAAACAGTGTGAGCAAGCACTTCTTTTTAGACAGAGGATGAGGAGGAGGTGAGAATATGTGAGGGAAAACAACATGGAGACACCAAGGTCAGTGGAGAAGGTGGGGGAGGAGGTACTCCAGGCACCGGAGCTGAAAATCCTCTGCTGGCTGTGGTGAGGACCATGGGGAAGCAGGTTGTCCCCCTGCAGCCCATGGGGTCCAGGAGGGGTGCAGAGATCCACCCACAGCCCGTGGGGAGGTGCTCCCGCTAGAGGAGCGGGTGGATGCCTGGAGGAAGCTGTGATCCAGTGGGAGTCCCAGTGCAGGGAAAGGCCTTGTTCCTTGGGATGGAAACAGCCTGGCCTGGGCTCTGAGGTCTGAACCCTGTGGACAAGAACTCATGGGGCAGCAGATTCCAGCAGCTGCTGCTCGAGAGATTGGACCCATGGCAAAGAAGTTTGCAGAGGACTGTCTCCAGTGGGAGGGACCCATGGCTAAGTAGAGGACTCCTCTCCCTGAACAGCAGAAGAAATTTTGGTCGTGGACTGACCAAAAAAACCCATACCCTGCCCCATACCCTGCCCGCCACAACCCCCTGTGCTATTGGTGGGAAAGAGGGAGGGGGGTGGGCAGAGAAACAGTGTATTAAAAGCTTGTGTTTAGTTCTCATTTGCCTCCTCTGACTCTGTTCAGGGTTAGGTACCAATAAATCACTTTGCAACTTTAAGTTCTCAGCCTGTTTTAGCCTTCACTGCATCCTGCCCAGGTCATTATCTCGACTCATGGCCCTGTGTGTGTGTGTGTGTGTGTGTTAGGGTATTTTTTCCCCTCCCCTCTGCACAGCTGCAGCAGGAGTGAGAAGAGAAAGCAGATTTTGTAGGTGCCTGGCATTTGGCCAGGGTCAAACCACAACACTGGGTCACTGGCAGTGTGGGTCACCAGGGCTCTTCCCAATGAGGCTCCTACAATGGGGGATGAATACAGAGCAGTGCACGAAGCTCTTCCCCCACTCGGGACACTCGCAGGGCTTCCCTTACCGGTGCATCCGTTGGTGTCTGGTCAAGTGAGAGCTCCTGGAGAAGCTCTTCCCACACTCGGCACACTCATAGGGTCTCTCCCCTGTGTGGATGCGCCGGTGCCTGAGGAGGTGGGAGTCGCGCTTGAAGCCCTTCCTGCAGTCAGGACAGCGAAAAGGCCTCTCCTCTGTGTGAATCTGCTCATGGATGAGAAGATTGGTGGTGGTCTGAAACCTCTTCCCACACTTGGAACACTCATAGGGCCTCTCCCCAGTGTGGATCCTCTTGTGACAGATCAGGTGGGAGCTCTGGCAGAAGCTCTTCCCACATTCCCCACACTCGTAGGGCTTCTCCCCGGTGTGGATGCGCCGGTGCCTGATGAGGGTGGAGTTTTGCTTGAAGCCTTTCTTGCACTCAGGGCAGCGGAAGGGCCTCTCCTCTGTGTGAATCCGCTGGTGCAGGAGGAGAGCTGAGCTGGTGTGAAACCTCTTGCCACACTCGGAACACTCATAGGGCCTCTCCCCTGTGTGGATCCTCTTGTGACGGTTCAGGGTGGAGCTGTGTCTGAAGCTCTTCCCACATTCCCCACACTCATAGGGCTTCTCCCCAGTGTGGCTCCGCTGGTGGTCCATAAGCTGGGAGATCTTTCTGAAGCTCTTCCCACATTCCCCACACTCGTAGGGCTTCTTAGTCTCATGAAGCTTCTCAGGAATCTCCAGCTCCGAACTCCGGCTGAAGCTTTTGCCAACTTCCTGGCACAGGGTGGGTCTTTGCTCTTCAGAGCTCCCTGGGCTGGGTTTGCAGCCCCTCCTTGTGCAGCATCTCTGGGGCTTTTCCTCTCTGTTGGATTCCTGGGTCATGGAGCTGCTCAAAATGGCCTCTTCCATGATGTTCTGCCGTAAGGACTTGTCCTCCCTGGTCTCTCTCCTCAGATGGTTGTCTGGGGAAGGAAGGACAAGGAGAGGATTTGGGATTTGCCTCCATGCCAGAGGGAAGGGGAAGGAGATCCCCCCAATCCATCCCTACCAGGACAGAGTCAGCAGCAGGGGTGTCCTGCAGCCAGGGGCAATGCTGGGCTGGGAGATGGAGGAGAAGAGAGCAGGAAAGGGGCAGTGACTTCCTCCTCACCTGCCTGGCTGCCCTGGGGCATCTTCCTCTTCCTCACAGCCTCCTCCTCCATCTGGCCGTTTTGGGAATTGGAAATCCTCGTTTCGGTAAAAAAAAGGTGTGAGTGCCTTGGGCTGGGGGTTCCTCCTGCCCAAGTCTATCTCTAGAAGTCACCGGGTGTTTTGTGTCTATAAAATCCTCCTAAAATAAGAATGAGTTCAGGAAAAGCCTCCCAGGGTTCCCCCTTTCCAGTCTCCTCTCTTAAGGGTTCTGGGGTTTCCCATTCTCAAAGCTCCTGGGGCTCCCATGGGCCCTGGGGATCCCCCTTCTCCTGGGTCCTGATTAGGGATGCCGTGGGGTTTCGGTGCTCCCAGGGGTCCCTTCTTCCCTGATTGTGCTTTGGCTCCAAGGGCTCCCAGGGTCCCCCTCTTCAGGCTCCCCCCACTCCAGGCACTCGGGGCTTCCCCCTCTCCCCATCACCCCTTTCAGTGTCACAGTGTCCCAGCCCTGCCTCATCTCCAGCCTCCCCCACCCCTTCAGGCTGCCAGGGGTCCCCCAGCTCCAGTATTGCCCCTCTCTGCTCTCTCCACTTGGGGAGTACAATGTTCCATCCTCCCTGCTCTCTCACAGATCCCCAAAACTGATGTCCTGTCCTGATGATAGCAGGCAATTCCCAAATGGATCCCCCAATATTCCACCAAAGGTGCATTTATGGCTCAGCTTTGGAGTCCTGCAAGATCCAAACATACCCTCTGGCCCAAAAAATCCCTGCCAGGGACATGCAAAGATATCTGGCACTCACTTCCAGAATCTGCAAGTTCCAAACACCCCTCAAAAACTAACACCCTCCCAGAGACCCTCTGATAGCTTTGGGGTGAGCTCCCCCTCCCTGGTCACCTGTGGAATGCAGGGGGGGCAATGATCCCAGAGCCAGGGGTGCTGCAGACACAGTGGGTGGTGAAACCTCTTGGTTCTTCTGCTCCTCCTTTTCCTGCTCCTCCTCCTCCTCTCTCCCTCCTCTTCCTCCTGCTCCTCCTCTGCTCCCACCCCAGAACCCCATTCCCCTCCCTCCTCTGCCCCACGGCTGCTGCAGCACTGGCTGCTGGGTGGGGGGAATCCCCTGATCAGCCCCAGGGATGGACAGGGGGCTTGGGGACCCCCAGTGCAGATCCACCTCCCCCAGAGCCCCAGGGAATTGCTCCGGGGATCCAGTGCTGGGGGACAGGGCTGGACCCCCATGGAACTGCCCTGCTTCCGTGCCAACCCCACCTTTCCCTCCCCTCTCCTCCCCTTTCCCATCCTTCTCCCAATCCACAGACCCCTCCCAATTCAATTTCTTTTTCCCATCGCCCTCCCGCTCTCTTTGGGGTCCCAGCCCCCTCTTTTCCTCCCCACTTCTCCCCCTTCCACCATCGTCCCCTCAATCCCCAACCCCCCCTTCCCTATGACTGGTTTTGGGGGTTCCAGGCCCCTCCTGCCCACTCTGGGGGTCCCAATCCCCATTTCGCTCCATTTGGGCTCCCAGCCCCCCTTCTCACCGCGCCCCCCGCTCACCCCGCGGCCGGGGGGACTCCCAGCGCCACCAGTGCCACCAGTAGGGCCCCAGCTGCCCCCACACGCTCTTGCCGTGCCCAGCGCCGGTTTTGCAGGTGCCCAGAGCCCCAAAGCAGCCCAAAGCGCTCTGCCCTGGGGGGTCCCCAAAGCGGTCCCGCCCCGCGCGGCACTGGCAGCACCAGTCCGGAGCAGTGCGCAGCGCGGGCGGGCGGCATCAGCCGTGCCGGGCAGGGCCGGTCAATGCCCGCGGGGCTCCCCCCGCACTCGGCCCCCAGTTGCCGGGACAGCAAGGGGGGCCCGGCCTGGGCACCCCACA
This sequence comes from Lichenostomus cassidix, assembly GCF_008360975.1. Classification (NCBI taxonomy): domain Eukaryota; kingdom Metazoa; phylum Chordata; class Aves; order Passeriformes; family Meliphagidae; genus Lichenostomus; species Lichenostomus cassidix. Next base: position 438,694 of record NW_028147635.1, on the reverse strand, counting down.
CCTCCCCCCTCCCCAAATTCCGCTCCTGGGGGCGCTGGGGGCGAGGGGGGGCGCAGGTGGGGTCCAGAGGTTCCGGAGCCACGTGTTCCCCCGCTGCCAGTGCCACCCCCGAAGGATCAGGGGTACCCCAAAACTCCCTCACAGGTGCCGGATACTCCGGAAGCCCCTAAGGAGTGGGGTCCCCCTGGCTTCATCACCCCCAACCTTCGGCTGCCTCATCCCAGGCCCCATCCCACCCATCCCCCTCCCCCAGACTTCATCCCACACCCCAATCCACATCCCACCCTTCCCAGGCCTCATCCCATCCCTCCCGGCAGACGCCACCGGGACCCTCGAAATCTGTCGTCTAGGGGACTCCCCAGTATTCCCCCAAGGGGCATTTGCGACTCATATTTGGAGTCCTGCAAGATCCAAACATCCGCCCCAGTCCCCTCCCCCCACCACCCGCCCAACCCTCCCAGGAGCAACCAAAAATATTTGGGGCTCCGTTCTGAAGTCCTGCAAGGTCCAAAAATCCCCCCAGCCTCCCAAAAAGAAGCCCAGGCACCGCCCAAGATATTTGGGCCGAGCTCCCCTTGCCCGCTCACCTGCGGGATGTCCCGGGGGAGCGATGCTCCCGGGCCGAGGGTTGCAGACACAAAGAACAATAGACACACGTGGTGATGCCTTCTCCTCCTTCTCGTGCTGCTCCTCCCCTTCCTGTTCCTCTTCCTGCCGCTCCTCCCCCTTTATGCCTCCTCTTCCTCCCGCTCCCCCTCTTCCATCCCTCCTCCCCACCTGTTCTTCCTCCTGCTGTGTCTCTCCTCCTCCTCTCCTGCCCGCTCCTCCTCTTCCTTTTATTTCTGACTCCCATCCTGGCTTTGTCTCACATCACCCCTGGTCCATCCCGTGCTCAGCAGAGCATCCTGTGCTCTGTCAGCACTCTCTGCTCCTTCGGGAAGGATTTCGGATTCATGCCAGGCACAGACACTGAACTTCATCCCAAACTGCCCCGGTGCCATTGCTGTCCCCTTGGCGCTGGGCAGCTGCTGTCCCAGGGGAAGCAGGGACACAAAGGAAGCCAAGTGCAGCCCAGCTGCCCGCGCTGATCCAGACGAGCCCCAGGGACAAGGTCCTGCAGAGCCACACGGAGCCCTCGGCTCCTGGCTGGGAACGGCTTGTGTTGTGGCTGCCCCAGCGGCCAGAGCGAGTCCTGGAGCTCCCCCAGCTCCTGCAGCAGGACCCAGGTTCCACCTGCTCTGCCAGGCCCTGGCCAGGGGCCAGCAGATCCACTGGCTCCATGCAAAGGGGGAGGACAAGGATGCATTGGATGCAGCCCCCAAGGACCTTGAGCAAATTGTTCAGGAACATCCAGACCTTGACCTGATGTTTGCAAATCTGCAGCTGGCAGAGTTCTGTGGTTCAGGAAACCCAGCACGGGAAGAGGAGACCTACAAGGAGCTGCAGGAGAAACACCCTGAGCCTCAAAGGGTGTCACACTCCAAATCTCTGCTGGAGAAAGTTCTTCCTCTCTGGAAAGAGATCCCGGGATGAGGTAAAAGCAAAGTTCGTGGCTTGTGACAAATTTTCCATTGCAGGAAGAGCAGATGAGGAACTGCAGGTGGAGGTTGGGAGCCTGGGAAGGAGGGAGGGGTGTGCAAGGTGGTTTTTTAGGGTTTGTTTTGGTTCTCCTCCTCATACTGTGATTTGCTTGGGTCTGGGGGGTGTTTGGTCACTGCCCCACCCCAGCCACTGCAGCCTCTGGTCCAGCCCCAAAGTGGCTGCCAAGCCTTTGGCACCCTGAAAACCCCACCTGTGAGAGGGAGCAGAGCAGGTAAAGGCTGTGACACAGGTGTGACACTGACATGTCCCACAGCTCCAGAGCTCACAGCAGCTGAGATGGAGCTGGATCCAAGGCTGGGACTGTGGATCTCTCCCTCCCTCCCTCTCTCTTCCCCTCTCTCTTCTCCTGACATTCTCTTCTCAAAATCTGGATAACTTGAAGTTGAATATGTTAGAGTTAGCTGTGACAGTGCTTTGTGAAATGCATTACTGTAATTCCAAGTTTAATATAAGGTATATGCTAAGTGAAATACTATTCCTCTGTTAAATTGTTAGGTCATCGGTTATAAGTTAGGTTAGATACAGTTACGTGTTGTTCTTTTGCCAAGTTATTATTTTTAAGATATGAGTTAAGGTTAAGGTATAAGTTAAGCTCTCTCAAGTCTGAGGGCTGTTAATCTTTTACGCCATATTCTTTTTATCTTTTTCCTCACTGTCTTTTAGTCAGATGCACCTAAACACACACACACACACACACACACACACACACACACACAGAGTGCCAGTTCTCAATTCATTTCTGGTTTGATTGCCTGGATTTCCTTGCTTTTGTTGTTGCTTTTTCCCCTGGTGTGCCTGAACTGTGCAGTCAGGAGCAGAGTGACTCTTGCCAAGGAACTTCGTTGTGCTGTCGCTTACTATTAAATCTATTTTTTGTTGATCCCTTGCTGGGGATTTTTTAAGTGCTCTCAAGCCCTCGTTCATAAGAGGGTGAAGGAGCCCTGGGCCAGGCTCTCGCCCTGGGGGACACAGGGACACTGCCAGGGGGTCCCTGTCCCCCTGTCCCACCCCCCAGGGCCCTGTCCCCTCTGTCCCTGTGTCAGGCTCTGGGGGTCGATCTCATGGAACATCCTCTGGGGGAGGCTGTGGCACTGGGGGGCAGGGGGGGACCTGGGGGGACAGGGGACCCTGCTGTGCATGAGCAGCGTTGGACTTGTCTGGGGGAACTGTGAGGGGGGCTGGGGCAGAGTGACCTCCCCAGTGATGTCATACAGCTACCCAGTGATGTCATACAGCTACTCTGTGATGTCACACAGCCACCCTGTGATGTCACAGCCTTCTCTGTTATGTCACAACCCATCTGATATGTCACCCAGAAACCATGTGATGTCACAATCCTGTCTGTGATGTCACACAGCCTTCTCTGTGTCATCACACAGCCTGCTCTTAGATGTCACAGACAGCTCTGTGATGTTACACAGCCCCACTGTGATGTCACATCCTGCTCTGTGATGTCAGACGGAGCCACCCTCCATGATGGCAGAGTCTTCTTTGCAACTGCACAGCCCTCTTTGTGATGTCATAGCCCACTCTGTGTCACAGCCTGCTCTATGATGTCACACAACCAACCTGTGATTTCACAGCCTAGTCTGTGATGTCACAGTCAGCTCTGTGATGTCTCAACGCACTCTGTGATGACAAAGCCATCTGTGACCTCACAGCTCACTTTATGTCATGCAGCCACACTGTGATGTCACAGCCTGCTCTGTGATGTCACACAGTCCCCTCTATGATGCCATAGCTGCTTCATGACCTCACACAACCCACTCTGTGATATCACACAGCTCCTTTCTGACATCACAGCTGCTCTGTGGCTCTCTGACACAGCCCCAGAGGTGCCCATTTAACAAGATAAACTGGGAACTTTGGAACAATTGGCTCAACTCGTAGTGGTTAATTCTTATAATAGAATCTCACAAGCAGTTTTTAAGCATAGAAACTTGATATAGGTCAGTGGTGGTCACAGGGTGGTCAATTCCTTAGGTCTTTTCTGCAGGGTCAGCTTCAGACCTCCTGTCTTTCCAGTGACTGACCACTCAGTGGGAGCTGGAACTGGCCTTTCACTCGGGTGATGTGACTCCAACCCCTCTCTTTGGTTTGGACCGTGGTGTTCATTGCATGAACCTGAAAAGGACCTTAATCTTCCGCATTTAGCGGTGTATCCCTCCAGACTTTGATTAAAACCCAGTCACCCAGCTCAATTTTATGGATCTTAAAGTCTATGGGTGTAATTTGGGGCAGATATCCTCACTTCATTAGATCTTCCAGAGTGATTGCAATGAATATAGTTTGCAATTCAATGCAATTGCATGAATATAGTTTTTGGTGATATCTCTCCTTCAGTACATACACCTGTGCTAAAAGGGGTAATCAAATAAGGCAGACTGAACATAGTCTCACAGGGGGAAACTCCCAAGTCAGCCCGTGGTCTGGCTCTAATCCTTAACAGGGCTAGCGGAAGACATTTTAACCAATTCATTTGTGTCTCTTCCATTAATTTTGTTATGGTGTTCTTAAGTGTTTGATTCACCTGCTCAACTTTCCCTGAGCTCTGGGGATGCCATGGTGTATGAAGATGCCACTTTACCCCCAAAGTTTCCATTGTCTGGTGTAAAACCTTTGAGGTGAAATGGGGACCTGGGTCTGAGTCAATGGTATTGAGCACCTCATACCTAGGCATGCCATTCAGCATCAGAGACACCTTTGCCTTGCTTGTCCCCACCTGCCATCACTGCCTCCAGTGTTCTTCTCTAACTGCAACCTCGGGACACTTTCTCAGTCATGTCCCTCACAGAAATTTATTTAAAGTACAAGGAACTTCAGTGTTCCTATTTAAGTTTTTCTTCTTGAGAAGTTTTTTGAACACACTCCGAGGGACTGAGTCTGATGCAAACACCATCAAAGCCCCACGAGGGTCATTCAAGTCCCTGTGCTGTTGCTGTGCTGCTGAGCTGGGCTGGGCTCCTGGCACAGAGGAGCTCCTGGCAAGCAGCAGCGCTGCAGAGAGACAGCTCTGCCCAGGAGCAGCTCCTGTGCACAGCCCAGCAGGGCTGGGGCACTGCCAGGCCATCTCAGGGACACCAGCAGGGCACACCCAGCGCTCACAGGTGCTCAGCATTGGCAGGGGCTGTGCCATGGCCCAGAGGGGGCTGTGTCATAGCCATGGGCACCTCTGGGGCTGTGTCAGAGAGCCACAGAGCAGCTGTGATGTCAGAAAGGAGCTGTGTGACATCACAGAATGGGTTGTGTGAGGTCATGGAAGGGACTGACATCACAGAGCTCACTGTGACATCAAATGTGGCTACATGACATCCCAGGTTGGCTGTGAGGTCACAGAGGGCTGTGACATCACAGAGTGGGTTGAGACATCACAGATCTGGTTGTGACATCATAGGGCAGGATGTAATGTCACATGGTGGTGATGTCACATCATAGAGCAGGCTGTGACACAGAGTAGGTTGTGACATCACAAAGAGGGCTGTGCGGTTGCAGAGCAGACTCTGCCATCATAGAGGATGGCTCTGTCTGACATAAGAGCAGGAAGTGACATCACAATTTGGCTTTGTGACATCGTGGAGCAGGCTGTGTGATGTCACAGAGCAGGCTGTGACATCACAGAATGGTGGTGTGTCACCCGACAGCAGGTTGTGTGACATCACAGTATCCCTGTGTCCCCCATGGCAAGAGCCTGGCCCAGGGCTCCTTCACCCTCTTATGAATGAGGGCTTGAGAGCACTTAAAAAATCCCCAGCAAAGGATCAGCAAAAACCAGATTTCATGTTAAGCGACAGAACAAAGTTCCTCGGCAAGAGTCACTCTGCTCCTGACTGGACAGTTCAGGCACACCAAGGGAAAAAAAGCAACAACAAAAGCAAGGAAATCCAGGCAATCAAACCAGAAATTAACTGAGAACTGTCCATCTGTCTGTGTGTGTGTGTTTAGGCATGTGACAAAAGGACAGTGAGGGCAAGGATGAAAGGAATATGGCCTAAAAGCTTAACAGCCCTCAAACTTAACAGAACTTAACTTCTACCTTAACCCTAATTTATGCCTTAAACTTAACAACTTAGCAAAAGATGTTGTGCCATTGAGGGAAGAAAAACAGTTCCCAAGGCTGCTCCTAAAGAAAGCAGGAGCTGGTTGGACAGCAGCAGTGCCTGGGAGCAGACAGTGTTTGTGATCAGCTGCAGAGGAGCTGAGCCCAGGGGCTGTTGGCCAAGGCTGAGGCCTAACGAGCATTTCTCAGATCACAGGGAAGCCTGAGAAGGGGAGGGAGGAATGCACCACTCCAGGGCCCCATGGAGCTAAGGAGACCATTGTGACACTGTGGGGCCTTGTGGGACCGAGGGACCATTGTGACACTGCTGAGCCTCATGGAATCATGGAGACCACTGTGACATTGCAGGGCCTCATGGAACCAAGGGGACCATAGCGACTGTGTGTGGCTCCATGGAACCAAGGGACCATTGGGACACTGAGGGTCCTTGTGTAACCAAGCTGCCATTGTGACACTGTGGGTCCTCATGGAGACCATAAGGACTCTTTGGGGCATCATGGAACCAAGGGGACATTGTGACACTGCAGGGCCTCATGGAACCATGGAGAGACCATTAAGAAATTTCACAGCCTCATGGAACCAAGGGGCCATTGTGGCACTGCAGGGCTGCATGGAACCAAAGCTCCATGGTGACACAGAGTGGCCTCATGGAATCAATGGTTTATTGTGACACTGTGGAACCAAAGACCATTGTGACACCGCGAACCCCCATGGAACCAAGGGCCCATTGTGACACTACATGGCCCCATAAAACCAAGGGAACATGGCACAGGTCTGGCTGGTTTGGCCTCCCAGGGGCCACCTGACTGCTCCAGCTGACCTTGACATGTTGAGAGTCTCTTCTCATCTGCCACTGAAACACTGGGACTCTCTGCTTTCCTTCCTGTGGAAAAGAACTGTCCTTCGCCTCCAGGCACCCATGGCCAGAATTGGGATTTCACCACCACATTTCCTTCTATCCAGGGATTGTTCCCATAGGGATATTGCCTTGTACTCAGAGTCCACAAACAACTGTAATTCCTTTCAAAGGTCTCATTGAGAGTTGTTTGGGGCCTTACACCTGCACTCACCATTCCACAACCCACATCCCACTGCTCCCCGGAGAGCCACAAGCACCCTGTGAGGCCACAGAGCCCCATTCCCAGGGCATGGGAGTCAGGGCTTGGCTGTCCTGCTTGGCACAGCCCAGGCAGGACTTTCACAGCCACATTCCACAGTTCATTTCCCATCTGGACCCAGTGATGCCTCTGCGTTCTGCTTCCCCAGCCCCAGCAATGCTCTCCTTGTCTGCTCGTTGCCCCCCCAGTCTCTTGGCAGGGATGGCCTCAGTGGGGGCTGCTGACATCCTCAGCAACTTGGAGGTTGCTGCTGAATTTTACTTCTCCAGAGGCTTGTTCAGCCTTCAGATCTTCAGGAATTCAGTGCTTAAGGGCTCATTAACATTCAAAATAGCTTTGCCAGGCTCAGGGCCAGGAGAGAGGCTGGGCAGGGCTGGCCATTGCCGGGAACAGGCCCTGAGCCCCGCAGCAGGATGGAGCTGGGGCACAGCCAAACTCACCTGCAAACCTGGGCTGAGCAGCCAGGGCTGGCAACGGCTGGGGACAGAGGCTGGGCTGACAAATGTCCTGGGCTCCCTCCCTGCTCTGTCCGTGCCACTGAGGGCACAGAGCAGCCTCCTCTCTCGGCCACTTGCCTGTTTTCCATCCCTTCCCCAGGCCCTGGCTCTGCCCCACAAGCCCTGGGCTCAGTCCTCCCCCTGCGCGCTCACACAGGCTGAGATGGACACTGATGAGTTTCTCTGCCAGCTTCTCTCAGCCCAGCCCAGCTCCCTCCAAGCTCTCCCAGCTGCCCTGAGCTCTCTGCAGCACCAAGGGCAAACATGGCAGTGCTGATAACCAGGGAGACCACGGCCAGGGGAGGGAGGCATGTGGAAAAGGCTTTGTGCTGTCCCTCCTCAGAGGGGATCCTCAGCACAGCCCTGAATATCTGCACATAGGAGAAAACAATGAACACAAAACAGCCAGAAGTTATCCAATCAGTAATGACCATGAGCCAAAGTTCCCTGAGGCTGGAGTGTGAACAGGAGAGCTTGAGGATCTGGGGCACTTCACAGAAGAACTGGCCCAGGGCATTGCCCTGGCACAGGGGCAGGGAAAATGTATTGGCTGTGTGCAGCAGAGCAGGGAGAAAGCCACTGGCCCAGGCAGCTGCTGCCATGTGGGCACAAGCTCTGCTGCCCAGGAGGGTCCCACACTGCAGGGGTTTGCAGATGGACACAGAGCGGTCATAGCACATGATGGTGCAGAGATAATACACTGCTGAAATGAAAAAACCAAAAATTAACAGCTGAGCAGCACATCTTGCATAGGAGATGTCGCTGGTGTCCCAGAGGGAATTGTGCATGGCTTTGGGGACAGTGGAGCAGATGGAGCCCAGGTCAGTGAGGGCCGGGCTGAGCAGGAAGAAGAACATGGGGTGTGCAGGTGGTGGCCGCAGGCTACGGCGCTGATGATGAGGCTGTTGGCCAGGAGGGCAGCCAGGGAGATGCCCAGCAAGAGGCAGAAGTGCAGGAGCTGCAGCTGTCGCGTGTCTGTGAATGGCAGGAGGAGGAAGTGGGTCATGGAGCTGCTGTTGGACATTTGCTGTGTCTGGCCATGGGGACCTGTTGATGGAGAAAAGGACAGTGACAAGTCAGGAGAGGCTGCTTTGAGCCAAAGCTGTGCCATTCCCTGCAGACTGTCCGGCTGGGACTTATCCACCCTTGTTCCTTCTCTGGGAAAACCTTCATCCAGGTCCCTGCCTGAGCTCCACTTGTGCTGTCTGACTGTGCCATGAGCAGCCAGGCCTGTGCGTGGGGCTCTCGAGGAGCCATCCCTGCCCTGCTGCCCTGGGATTGTGGCCATGGGGCAGAGGGACAAGGCTGAATATTCAGGATTTGTCAGGGGAATCCCACCTAATGCAGAAAGGCTTGGTAGCATCTGCACTTCCACTTCTAAAGAAGGTGGATACCAGGAGAGAGTTTCACCTATTTTTTTTTCCTACCCACACATCATTCCTGGTTCCCTGAGGTCAGAAATCCCCAGCATTTCTGCTGCACTCAGAGTTTGCCACTGAGAGATGTGAGAGGCAAAGGCAGGGCAAGGTGAGGGGCTGGATGGGCTTGCTCCCAACTGCCCTGGGTTTGCACCTTTGGCTGCAATCAGAGCACAATCACACTCCCCTGTCACCCTGGGAAGAAACCAGACCCTACTGAGAGCAGAGGGATCACTGAATGTCTCACCCTCTCCAAAGGCCTCTCAGCAAGGTCTCAGCCCCTCCTTCTGCCAAGGAATCTCACTGTTCCCTTGGCAAACCCAACAGCATTTCTTCACTTGTGGCATCTCTGCACTACCCCATGGGGCATTCAGGGAACTCTGAGAGGCTCTGGCACAGATTTTCACCCAGGAGGGAAGCTCAGAGCTTGGAAGGACACAGCAAGGAGATCCCCAGGTGTGCTCATGATGGCATCTCAGGGAGGGAGGCTCAGCTCCTTCCCCTTTCCCATGGACTGCTTTGCCCACAGCCCCACAGGTCACAGGGAAGCTTGGACACCCCATTCTCATGGACACAGCTGCCTGGGAGGAATCCCAAGGGCAGTGCCTGCCTCAGCTGCTGCAAAGCCCAGAGCCTCCCTGAGAGCACCAGATAACAGTGACAGTATCAGAGGAATGTAGAAACAAGAGAAGATGTTGTGGTGCTGTGCCTGAGAGGGCAGGGCAGGGACAGCCTGGCACTCAGGACAGTGTTCCCTGTGCCCAGCTGTGCACGGCACCTCCCACACACCAACAGTGCCCTCCTGCCCACAGCATTGCTCTGTTCAGCTCCCTCTCCTTCCCTCATCATCTCCCTGTGCTGCACATTTTCCTCCTGAGAGGAGCCTTGTCCCTGTCAGTGCTCACAGAGCTCATCCCACCCTCTGTGCACTCGCCCGGCCCTACAGAAACCTGCCTGTCTGCAGGGCCCTGCCTGGGGGAGGCTCTGTGTGCAGGTGGGCAAGGGCAGCTGGCAAGAGCCCTGCTGGGCCCTGCAAAGGTGCTGCTGCTGCTGTCCATGGGCTGAGCAGTGGCTGAAGGCCCTTGAGGAGGCTCCCAGCAGACACACTGAGCACCCAAAGGTACAGAGCAGGAGTTATTGTTCTTTGTGTCTGCAACCCTCGGCCCGGGAGCATCGCCCCCCCGGGACATCCCACAGGTGAGCGGGCATGGGGAGCTCGGCCCAAATATATTGGGTGATGCCTGGGGTTCTTTTTGGAAGGGGGGGCATTTTTGGACCTGCAGCACCTAACCCCAAATATCTTTGTTAGCTGCCCAGTTGGGTTTTTTTGGGGCAGGGGGGCGGTGGGGGGGAGAGGGTGGATTTTTGAATCTTGCAGGACTCCAAATGTGAGTCGCAAATGCCCCTTGGTGGGATTTGGGGGAGTGTCCAGCACGTGGGATTTTTAGAGGATCCCGGTGGTGTCTGCTGGGATGGGATGGGATGGGATGGGATGGGATGGGATGGGATGGGATGGGATGGGATGAGGCCTGGGAAAGGTTGGATGTGGATTGGGGTGTGGGATGAAGTCTGTGGGAGAGGGATGGGACTGGGATGGGGCCTGGGATGAGAAAGCCGAACGTTCAGGGTGATGAAGCTGGGGGAACCCCACTCCTTAGGGGCTTGCGGGGTATCCAGCAGCTGTGAGGGAGTTTTGGGGTACCCCTGATCCTTCGGGGGTGGCACTGGCAGCTGACACGTGGCTCCAGAACCTCTGGACCTCAGCTGCACCACCCCTTGCCCCAGCGCCCCCCTGAGCGGAATTTGGGGAGGGGAGAGGTGGGAGTCTGGAACCGCCAAAACCAGTCATAGGGGAGGGGGTTTGGGATTGAGGGAATGATGGTGAAAGGGCAGAAGAGCAAGGGAAAAGAGGGGGTTGGGACCCCCAAAGAGAGCGGGAGGGGGATGGGACACCCAAATGGAGTCGAGAGGGGTCTGTGGATTGGGAGAAGGATGGGAAAAGGGAGGAGAGGGGAGGGAAAGGTGGGGTTGGGATGGAAGCAGGGCAGTTCCATGGGGGTCCAGCCCTGTCCCCCAACACTGGATCCCTGGAGCAATTCCCTAGGGCTCTGGGGGAGGTGGATCTGCACTGGGGGTCCCCAAGCCCCCTGTCCATCCCTGGGGCTGATCGGGGGGTTCCCCCCACCCAGCAGCCAGTGCTGCAGCAGCCGTGGGGCAGAGGAGGGAGGGGACGGGAGTTCTGGGGTGGGAGCAGAGGAGGAGCGGGAGGAAGAGGAGGGAGAGAGAAGGAGGAGCAAGAAAAGGAGGAGCAGGAGAACCATGAGGTTTCACCAGCCACTGTGTCTGCAGCACCCCTGGCTCTGGGATCATTGCTCCCCCTGCATTCCACAGGTCACCAGGGAGGAGGAGCTCACCCCAAAGCTATCAGGGGGCTCTCTGGGAGGGTGTTAGTTTTTGAGGGATGTTTGGAACTAGCAGATTCTGGAATTGAGCCCCAGATATCTTTGCATGTCCCTGGTGGGGATTTTTTGGGCCAGAGGAGATGTTTGGATCTTGCAGGACTCCAAAGCTGAGCCATAAATGCATCTTTGGTGGAATATTGGGTGGTCCATTTGGGAATTGCCTGCTATCAGCAGGACAGGACATCAGTTTTGGGGATCCCTGAGAGAGCTGGGAGGGTGGAACATTGTACTCCCCAAGTGGAGAGAGCAGAGAGGGGCAATACCGGAGCTGGGGAACCCCTGGCAGCCTGGAGGGGTGGGGGAGGCTGGAGATGAGGCAGGGCTGGGACACTGTGACACTGAAAGGGGTGATGGGGAGAGGGGGAAGCCCCGAGTGCCTGGAGTGGGGGGACCCTGGGAGCCCTGGGAGCCAAAGCACAATCAGGGAAGAAGGGACCCCTGGGAGCACCGAAACCCCACAGCATCCCTAATTGGGACCCAGGAGAAGGGGGATCCCAGGACCCATGGGAGCCCCAGCAGCTCTGAGAATGGGAAACCTCAGAACCCCAAAGAGAGGAGACTGGAAAGGGGGATGTGCTGGGAGGCTTTTTCTGAACTCATTCTTATTTTCGGAGGATTTTACAGACAAAAAACAGCCAGTGACTAGTTCTAGAGATAGCCTTGGGCAGGAGGAAGCCCCAGCCCAAGGCACTCATACCTTTTTTTTACCCAGACCAGGATTTCCAATTCCCAAAACGTGGCCAGATGGAGGAGGGGGCTGTGAGGAAAAGGAAGATGCCTCAGGACAGCCAGGCAGGTGAGGAGGAAGTCACTGCCCCTTTCCTGCTCTCTTCTCCTCCATCTCCCAGCCCAGCATCACCCCTGGCTGCAGTACAACCCTGCTGCTGACTCTGTCCTGGTAGGGATGGATTGGGGGATCTCCTTCCCCTTCCCTCTGGCATGAGGGCAAATCCCAAATCCTCTCCTTGTCCTTCCTTCCCCACACAATGAGCTGAGGAGAGAGACCAGGGAGGACAAGTCCTTACGGCAGAACCTCATGGAAGAGGCCATTTTGAGCAGCTCCATGACCCAGGAGTCCAACCGGGAGGAAAAGCCCCAGAGATGCTGCACAAGGAGAGGCTGCAAACCCAGCCCAGGGTGCTCTGAAGAGCAAAGACCCACCGTGTGCCAGGAAGTTGGCAAGAGCTTCAGACAGAGTTTGGAGCAGGAGATTCCTGAGAAGCTTCATGAGACCAAGAAGCCCTATGAGTGTGGGGAATGTGGGAAGAGCTTCAGAAAGATCTCCCAGCTTATGGTCCACCAGCGGATCCACACCAGGGAGAGACCCTATGAGTGTGGGGAATGTGGGAAGAGCTTCAGCCAGAGCTCCACCCTTATCTGCCACCAGAGGATCCACACAGGGGAGAGGCCCTATGAGTGTCCCGAGTGTGGGAAAGGCTTCAAACAGAGCTCTACGTTGACCCAACACCAATGGAGGCACCAGTAAGGGAAGCCCTGGGAGTGCCCCAAGTGGGGGAAGATCTTTGTGCACTGCTCCGAATTCATACCCCATCGGAGAACCCTCGTTGGGAAGAGCCCTGGTGACCCACACTGCCAGTGACCCAGTATTGTTGCCTGACCCTGGCCAAATGCCAGCGCCTACAAAATCTGCTTTCTCTTCTCTCCCCTGCTGCAGCTGTGCAGAGGGGAGGGAAATAAAAAGCCTTACACACACACACACACACACACACACGCGCGCGGTTTATGAGTCGAGATAATGAACTGGGCGGGATGCAGTGAAGGGTAAAACAGTCTGAGTACTTAAAGTTGCAAAGTGATTTATTGGTATCCTAACCCTAAACAGAGTCAGAGGAGGCAAATGAGAACTAAAAATAAGCTCTTAAGACACTGTTTCTCTACTCACCCCCCTCCCTCTTTCCCACCAATAGCACAGGGGGTTGTGGCGGGCAGGGTATGGGTTTTTTTGGTCAGTTCATGACCAAAATTTCTTCCGCTGTTCAGGGAGAGGAGTCCTCTACTTAGCCATGGGTCCCTCCCACTGGAGACAGCCCTCTGCAAACTTCTTTGCCATGGGTCCAATCTCTCAAGCAGCAGCCACTGGAATCTGCTGCCCCATGAGTTCTTGTCCACAGGGTTCATACCTCTGAGCCCAGGCCAGGCTGTTTCCATCCCAAGGAACAAGGCCTTTCCCTGCACTGGGACTCCCACTGGATCACAGCTTCCTCCAGGCATCCACCTGCTCCTCTAGCGTGAGCACCTCCCCACGGGCTGTGGGTGGATCTCTGCACCCCTCGTGGACCCCATGGGCTGCAGGGGGACAACCTGCTTCCCCATGGTCCTCACCACGGCCAGCAGAGGATTTTCAGCTCCAGTGCCTGGAGCACCTCCTCCCCCACCTTCTCCACTGACCTTGGTGTCTCCATGTTGTTTTCCCTCACATATTCTCACCTCCTCCTCATCCTCTGTCTAAAAAGAAGTGCTTGCTCACATTGTTTTGATTTCTGCTTAAATATGATATCCCAGAGGTGTAACCAACATCTCTAATTGGCCCAGACTTGGCCAGCAGCATGTCCATCATCTTCAGAGCCATCAGAGATTGGCTCTGCTGGACATGGTGAAAACTTCTAGAACATTCACCCAGGACACACAGGAGCCATTTTTGTGCCCCTCCCCACCCACTAGCAAAAACTGGGCTAAGCAAAACCAACTCATGAGCACAGGGGTGAGTTTTCTCCCAACCCTTCAGCCACTTCTTCAGGCCTACCACAACAGCTTTTGAAGGGTTTAAGTTTCCCCTAGATGCCAAAGATAGCTTGCTGATGTTCTGGGCTAAGCAAAACTTACGTACTCAGGTTGGGAAGGCACCTGGCTGGTGGCTTCCATGTCCTCCTGATTCCCTGTGGCCACCTGGACAAACACAGGGGCAGGAACATCCATCTGGACTCAGATTGACATCCCAAATTCATTGGGAAGAGCTGATTTATTAATGTTACACCCTAAAAGTTGTTACCTGCTGTGTAATTGTTTCTTGTGGTGGCATCAAGAAATGATGGATGATCTTGGAGGTCTTTTCCAACCTAAATAATTTCCTTTTTCACCTTGTCAGAACAACCAAAGCTGAGGTAAAATAAAGAAATTAAACAAAGAGATCTAAAGCTGCACCATTTTACTGTGCATTTTGGGGTGAATTTGGGGTTGAGGGCTATATTCATGAGGATTTGGATGTTCTGGGGCTGCCCAGGCTGGGGGACAGGACAACAGTCTCATAGTTCCAGCAGAATGTGTCCACCTGAGCCCATCTGTTCAGGAATTCTGTTTTTTTGTCCCAGTCCCTGGCCTGGGTCTCCCCATGTGGGGTGTGCCCCCCAAAGTGCCCAAATCACTGCTGAAGTGCCCAAGCTGCTCCCAGCTGTGGATGTTCCTGTCCACCAGCCTCTCCTGGTCAGTGCCATGGGGGGTGGGAGGGGGTTTAGGGAATCCTAGGGGGAATTGGGAGGGGCTTTTGTGGCTTTTGGGGGCATTTGTTCTGCTGAGAGGGAGTTTGGCAGGCTCTGTGAGAGAGGTTTGGGGTCCTGGCAGGGCTGTGTGACTTGGAGAGAATTTGGGTGGGTGTAGGGGGAGATGGGAATGGGGTTATGGTGGCTCTTGGGCCCACTGATATTGCAGGAAGTGGTTTGTGACCCCCCATGCCAGTGTAACCCCCTTTTCCCTCCCCACAGGGCTCCTGACCCAGCTCCTGCTGCCCCCAGGAGGGAATTTGGGGAGGGGGCAGAGGGGGTGCACAGCCCCCACCGGGGGATGACCCTGAGCCAGTGCCCTTTGTTTAGCACCAACCTGGGCTTGGGGCTGCAGGAGGAAGAGGCTGATGGGAAGCAGATCCTGCAGGTGGGACAGTGCTTGGGGTCAGGGCAAGGTCCTGCCCTGCACACCTGGCTCAGGTGTGACACTGCCCCGGGAAGGGAGCGGGACATTCCCATCCCCACAGATCAGGGCTATGAGCAGCACTTGGAGCACAGACATGGAAATACTGGGAGGAACTGGGAGCACACTGAGGGTGTGAATTATCCCCACCACCACCTTTCCAGGGCAGCCCTGGATCTGAGAAATGCTCCTTAGGCCTCAGCCTTGGCCAACAGCCCCTGGGCTCAGCTCCTCTGCAGCTGATCACAAACACTGTCTGCTCCCAGGCACTGCTGCTGTCCAACCAGCTCCTGCTTTCTTTAGGAGCAGCCTTGGGAACTGTTTTTCTCCCCTCAGTGGCACAACATCCCTGTTCTCACAGTGTCAGAGAAAGCTGTTGATGCGAAGTGCAGCCAGGATGAAACATTGCAGTGACTAAAGCCCATCTCTTGGGGCCCTATCAACAGGGCTCCAAAAGGAGCCCCTTGGAGCTCTCCTGGAGCAGTGAGCTCCCTCTGAGTGGGGCCTCTCCGAGCCGGGAACTCTCCCGTTTGCTGCACTCGGGGCATCCCCGAAACACGAGGGACCCTGGGCCGATCCCCCCACTCCTCCAGGCTCAACCCTTCGCCTGCTGGGGAGATGCAAAAGCATCCGCAGTGAGCATTTCCCTGCCCTCCAGGGCAATTTCTGACAGCTGCCTGGCACTGCCTCTTTCTGTCTGTGTGCACACACGTGTGCCTGTGCTCTGGAAATGGGGGAGAAATGCTGCTCTGGGAGGTGTTGAAGTGCCTTGGATATCTGAGTGAGTTAGGCCTGTAAGTGAGGTTCAGTCATAAGGTATGAGCTAAGTGAAATGCTGCTAGGGGTTGTTCTTTTGCTAAGTTGGTAAATTTAAGGTATAAGTTCAGGTTAAGGCAGAAGTTAAGTTCTGTTAAGTTTGAGGGCTGTTAAGCTTTTAGGCCATATTCCTTTTATCCTTGCCCTCACTGTTCTTTTGTCACACACACCTAAACACACACACACACACACACACCATGCCAATTCTCAGTTCATTTCTGGTTTGATTGCCTGGATTTGCTTGCTTTTGTGGTTGCTTTTTCCCCTGGTGTGCCTGAACTGTGCAGTCAGGAGCAGAGTGACTCTTGCCAAGGAACTTTGTTGTGCTGTCGCTTAATATTAAATCTGGTTTTTCCTGATCCCTTGCTGGGGAGTTTTTAAGTGCTCTCAAGGTCTGGTTTGTAAGAGGGTGAAGGAGCCCTGGGCCAGGCTCTCGCCCTGGGGGACCACAGGGACACTGCCGGGGTGTCCCTGTCCCCCTGTCCCACCCGCCAGGGCTCTGTCCCCCCTGTCCCCATGTCAGGCTCTGGGGGTCGATCTCGTGGAACATCCTCTGGGGGAGGCTGTGGCACTGGGGGGCAGGGGGGACCTGGGGGGACAGGGGACCCTGCTGTGCATGAGCAGCATTGGACTTGTCTGGGGGAACTGTGAGGGGGGCTGGGGCAGAGTGACTTCCCCAGTGATGTCATACAGCTACCCTGTGATATCAAAACCCAGTCTGTGATTTCACAGCCTGCTCTATGACATCGCACAGCCTGCTCCATGATGTCACAAAGCCAAATTATGATGCAGTTTCTGCTCTCTGATGTCAGACAGAGCCACCCTCCATGATGGCAGAGTCTTCTTTGGAACTGCACAGCCCCCTTTGTGATGTCACAGCCCACTCTGTGTCACAGCCTGCTCTATGATGTCACACAACCAACCTGTGGTTTCACAGCCCAGTCTATGATGTCGCAGCAAGCTCTGTGATGTCTCAATGCACTCTGTGATGACAAAGCCATCCGTGATCTCACAGCCTACCTGGGATGTCATGCAGCCACACTGTGATGTCACACAGTCCCCTCTAGGATGCCATAGCTGCTCCATGACCTCACACACCCAACTCTGTGATTTCATAGCCCAATCTGTGCCCTCACACAACAAACTCTCTGATGTCACAGTGAGATCTTTGATGGAACATCACTGCACTGTGATGTCACAGCCTGCTCTGTAATGTCACACAGTCCCCTCTATGATGCCATAGCTGCTCCATGACCTCACACAACCTACTCTGTGATGTCACACAGCTCCTTTCTGACATCACAGCTGCTCTGTGGCTCTCTGACACAGCCCCAGAGGTGCCCATGGCTATGACAGAGCCCCCTCTGGGCCATGGCACAGCCCCTGCCAATGCTGAGCACCTGTGAGCTCTGGGTGTGCCCTGCTCGTGTCCCTGAGATGGCCTGGCAGTGCCCCAGCCCTGCTGGGCTGTGCACAGGAGCTGCTCCTGGGCAGAGCTGTCTCTCTGCAGCGCTGCCGCTTGCCAGGAGCTCCTCTGTTCCAGGAGCCCAGCCCAGCTCAGCAGCACAGCAACAGCACAGGGACTGGAATGACCCTCGTGGGGCTTTGGTGCTGTTTGCATCAGACTCAGTCCCTTGGAGTGTGTGAAAAAAATTCTCAAGAACTCAATTGAGATGGAAACACTGAAGTTCCTTGTAGTTTAAATGGGTTCCACTACCAGACACTACTGAGAAAGTGTCCCCAGGCTACAGTAAGAGCAGAACACTGCAGGCAGTGATGGCAGTTGGGGACAAGCAAGGCAAAGGTGTCTTTGATGCTGAATGGCATGCCTAGGTATGAGGTGCTTAATACCATTGACTCAGACCCAGGTCCTCATTTCACCTCAAAGGTTTTACACCAGATAATGGAAACTTTGGGGTAAAGTGGCATCTTCATACACCATGGCATCCCCAGAGCTCAGGGAAAGTTGAGCAGGTGAATCAAACACTTAAGAACACCATAACAAAATTAATGGAAGAGACACAAATGAATTGGTTAAAATGCATTCCACTAGCCCTGTTAAGCATTAGAGCCAGACCATGGGCTGACTTGGGAGTTTCCCCCTATGAGGCTATGTTCAGTCTGCCTTATTTGACTACCCCTTTTAGCACAGGTGGATATGCTGAAGGAGAGAATATCACCAAAAATTTTATTCAGACAATTGCCATCACTCTGGAAGATCTAAGGAAGCAAGGATATCTGCCCCAAATTACACCCATAAACTTTAAGATCCATAAAATTGAGCCGGGTGACTGGGTTTTAATCAAAGTCTGGAGGGATACACCGCTAACTACTAAATATAAAGGTCCTTTTCAGGTTCTTAGGACGAACACCACGGTCCAAACCAAACAGAGGGGTTGGAGTCACATCACCCGAGTGAAAGGCCAGTTCCAGCTCCCACTGAGTGGTCAGTCACTGGACAGACAGGAGGTCTGAAGCTGACCCTGTGGAAAAGACCTAAGGAATTGACCACCCTGTGACCACCACTGACCTATATCAAGTTTCTATGCTTAACAGCTGCTTGTGAGATTCTATTATAAGAATTAACCACTATGAGTTGAGTCAATTGTTCCAAAGTTCCCAGTTTATCTTGTTAATTATAATAATTTCACTGTTCTGGTGTTTTTCTTAAGTGCCACCAAAAGTGAAAAGCGTAGAGTATTCCCCAGGTATCTGGACAATTAGACTCTAAACAATTGTGAAGAGCCTGGTTTCAGGAAAAGGAGAAGATGAGTCCTGAAGGAAGATACCACACCCAGGTAAAGAGAAAGCATGGAGGGGGCAAGACTGCGTCAGGCTCTGCCTTTGCCAGATGAACTATCCCCACCTTGGGAGGAGCCCCCATAGGTGTGAGGGCTGGGAGGGTATCCTGTGCCAGACCCCTGTGGCTAGCTTGGGTATTGAGTATCCACCTCCTGGGAAGCTGTGACAAGTGCTATTATCCCTTGTATGCAGGGCATGTTACAAAGTCACTTGTAAGGATACATACATACCTGAACACCGAGTGTATCAATCTACCTGAATTATGAACTTGAGAAGAAGAAGGACAAATGTGTTGGCTAGCCAAAAACATAGGGAGTTTCAAACAAAAATTGGATGGAGAATGCCCTATAAAAGAAGAATGGATTGGTTTCGAGCACGATCTGGAGGGAGGGTTGACAAAAAGTAGAAATGTGGAAGACTGACTCACATAGGAAGAGCTAAAAAAAGGAGTGTGGGATGTTGAAGAAGAAGGCATGATACCATATGGGAAAAATCTATTTCTTGACATAGTAGAGAGAATAAGCAAAGAGTTTAATGTGTCTAATTGCTGGATTTGTGGAGGTACCAAGATGACCAAAATGTGGCCATTGGAGGGTATAAGTTTAAGGGCGTGAGATGTGTTAAAGTGGATGAAAATGAAAGGAGATGTATTAGCTGCAAGAAGTCGATGGGGACAATGGAAATTACGAGCCAAAACCATTGGTAAAGAGAAAAGGTATTGGAGAAAAGGACCAAAGCATGGCACAGAGGTAGGAAAATTATCGTGCAAATGTTACCTAGTTACAGATGGCAGCCATACCCGCTGGATACTGAAAGCCCCTAACCTGTGCTGGTCTAGAGAAGGAGGAAAGATGGGGTGTGTGTACATAAATCACAAAGGATTGTATGAATGTATCACAAAATAAGTAAATCCATTCCTAGATGTCCCAGGAATTTCAAAATTTTGGGAAGAGATAAAACGGGAAGATTACAACTTTTGGGAAGCTCCAAAAGGTTTATTCTGGTTACCTGGGGATACTGCTTCTGCTACCTTACCTCAAAATTGGTCAGGAAGTTGTGCATTAGGAGTGATTAGACCTTCTTTCTTTCTATTACCCTGGATTCAAGGACGAGAGTTGGGAGTCCCACTTTATGATGAACTACAATGACAAAAAAGAGATTTAATAGGGGGAACTCAGAAGAGGGCAGATGACCAATTGACCCCAGAAAGAATCATCAGTACTTATGGGCCACTTGGGCCCAAGCTGGTTCTTGGGGGTATAGAACCCCTATTTATATGTTGAACTGCATTATCACATTACCAGCAGTCCTCAAAATCATAACAAATCAAACCACCCTGGCAATAGACCTTATAACAGCACAGCAAAAACAAATGAGGATGGCGATAAATCAGAATAGACTAGCCCTAGATTACCTCCTGGCAGAAGAGGGTGGAGTGTGTGGAAAATTTAACTCACCCGAATGTTGCATGGACATCGATGACCACAGGGAAACTATTAAGAATATCACTCATAACATCTGCAAACTAGCACATGTGCCCATCCAAAAGTGGATGCCCCTTTTTATAGCAAATTGGTGGGAAAATTTCTTTAATGGGGGGTGGATAAAAAGAATAGTGTTTATTGGTCTGCATGCTTTAACAAGTATTATTTTTCTCCTGTGTGTAATCCCCTGTATGATATGGATGATAACAAATATTACCCAAAACGCCCTAGAAAAGATGACCCAAGAAAAACTGATGGTAATGAAAGAGAATTGGGAAGAGGGAATCAATGAAACTGCTAAAGAAATAGATGAAAAATACCAGAAACTGAGAAGTTTGTATGGGAACTAAGGGCTCATCATCTGGTGTGACTTTTCCTTGATGCAGGCAAAAGCCTGATCAAAGGATGAGAGGGGGGACTGCTATAAATGAGTTTCAGTTCACTGAAGTTAATTATGCCCATGAGTTAATAATATGTTAATGAGTTCATAAGGTTAATTATAAAGTTAAATTCGTTATATTACTTATGTTGGAGTTAGTAGGCAGCAAGATGCTGTACTAAGTGTAACATTTAAACACACCCATTAAATGAATGTGCATGAAAGCACCCATATAAAGGAAGATGTTTCTAGAATATCCCACCAGAAGAGGGTGATGTCATCAAGAACGTGGATTGGACCAGACGAGAACCAACCAGGAGAGACCTAGACCGTGATTGGACAGGAACGCACCAGAGAAACGAGCCAATCACATTTGGACAAACGAGCCAATGAGACGAAGGATCCCAAATGGACCAATGGGGTGTAATAAGCGAGGGTATAAGAGTGACCCAGTCCTTTGCACCTGGTCCTCTGCCCTTTGGGATGTGTGAGGGAGAGGGCCCAGCATCGAGTGTGCTGTTTTCTCTGCCTTGTCACGAGAAATAGTGAGCTTAACACTTCTGTTCTTTGGCTGTTAATTGATAAATAGTTGTTCTTCACAAGCCGGGGAGTGAGTCATGTTGCTCACCACGCCCTGGTTCCCCCCTTGTCACCAATGCCAGGCAGTGTCCAGCGTGGCACATTGTGGCATCCTGGAGCTTTCAGCTGCACAATGTGTGTGGCCAAGCACGTGTCCCCTCAGGCTCCTTGTCTCAGGAGATTTTCAGCCAGGCTGCAAGAGCTGCATTTGCAAATGCATTTGAGTGCTGCAGCTCCTCTGCAGGCACCTGACACAGCCAGTGGGATCCAATGTCCTGGCAGGAAAATCCCTGTGTGCCTCACAATGAGTTCCACAAAACAGCCTGGCAGCTGCTGGCCTGCAGAACAGAGAGTTCTGGAAAATCTCCTTGGCATGGCTGAGAGCTCTCCTCCCTGCAGAGATCCTACAGAATGATCTCTGCACCAGGGCAGCTCTCTAGGAGGAGCAGTGGACACAAGAAAAGGAGCTTTTGCATCAGACCAAGGCCTTGTGGCACAAGTCACAAGCACTTGGTGTCCCTGCATCCCTCCCGCCCCAGGCAGCGCCTTTCTCCTCTGCCCCACACAGCACACACTGCAACGCCCCAGAGACCAAAAGGCTTCGGCCTTCAGCAGTTTCCCCCAAATCAATGACTACAGCGCAATGAAAACAACAAGCTCTTCTGATTTGTCAATTCCATCATTTTATTTCAATGAAAGCATCTTATAGAACCTGTTCTAACTGAGCAAGAGCTACAGCTCAACTGCCTGAGGAACATATTCCAGAGGAACATATTCCAGGCCAAATGCTAAATAATATTATCTATCATAAAAAACAGAGCTACCTAGCAGTTTTCTTTCCCAACTAATGTCTAGTTTAAACCTTTGGAACTCTTTACCTTGTTTAATTAATTAATTAATTTCATTAATTCAGTTATTAGGGTTTAATTTTAATGAAGTTAGTTCTTTAGTTAGTTATTTTTTATTAATAATTAATTTTTTTTTGTTTCTTAATTAAACAGGGAAAGCGGGCATGAGAGGGCCTTTATCTGGTTATCCTTAATTCTAGAAGAGAGCTCTACTAACATCTAGCCCTAGTTTAACCTACATAATTTAATTCTAATAAATTCTCTTACTTTTGCTCCTCAAGATTTTGATGCAGCAAATACAATGGCACCTCAGTCTTGAGCCTCCTGGCTCTGCAGCAGATGGACATTGCCCCCCAACTTGGTGGCATCTGCAACATGACTGAGGGTGCCTTCAATGGTCTTGTCCAGGTCATTGGAAATGTCACAGCCAATGTCAGGGTTTGGTTACTCAGACCAGAACCCTGACTTGCTTTGGCACTTGCTTTGGCACGTCTTGTTTCCTGGTCACATCCATGTCACAAAGAAGAGAAGCAGGATCTTTGTTTGGGGCCTTGCCAGAGTGGTGAAGGTGCCTTTGAACCAGACTTTTTGGGGAAGGGAACCTCTCCATCCCAAGCCTGCCAGTCGCATGCCAAGAGATGTGAGGGATGCCCAAACAACCTGTGCCACTCTAGGAATTGCTGTCCCCAAGTGCCATCTGGAATGTCCCATAGGAGGGACCCTGAGTCACTGTCTGTCATCCTCTATCCTCCAGGCTGGGTGGCTGCATTCTGGCCACAAGTCACTTGGGAGGGACACAGAGCCACTGTCCTCGTCAGCGTTTCCACTCAGGTCTCTGTCTTCAGCCCAGGTCTCTAATGGGAGAGACCCTGAGCCACTCTCTGCCTCACTGCTCCAGCTCAGCTGTGACTTCAGCCCATGACCAACATGGCAAGGAGCCTGAGCCACTCTCTTCCCCAGGCCTGCTGCTCGGCTCTGCATCTTCAGGCCATGCCTCACCTGGGAGGGACCCTGAGACTCTCTCCTCCTCAGTGCTCCAGCTCAGGTGTGTGATCTCTGCCCACTCTGTGGACAGCCCTGGCAAACTGCACACAGACCTGAGCTCCTCAGAGCTGGTTCCCTCTGTGGTTGGTGCCTCTGACAGGCATGGCTCTGCTTCTGCCCCTGCCCCCTGCCCACCGAGATCTTCCAGTTGGCTGGGCAAGGGGCTTGGGGGCACTGGTGCATAACTGGGTATTGAGTTGAGGCCTTTTCCCCACTGTGAGGAGCTCTGCTGGGCAGAGCTGGGCCTTGGCCTGTGGCTGTTCATGGATGAAGGTTACTGTGCTCTGCCCATGCCTTGTGTGGTCTCACAGGAGGCCTCTCTTCTCTCCTTCTCCAGATTGGATCTCATTTGTGTTCCCCTTGCCAGTCTTCCTCCAGGATAACACAGGTGTTTTCCTCAGTCTCTGATTCTGTCAGCACAGCCCCTGCTGCTGCCCCTGCCCCCTGCCCACCCAGAACTTCCAGCTGGCCGGGCTCCGGGCTGGGGGGGCAGCAGGGGCTGTGCGGGGCAGCTGCCCGGCTCTCCGGCCCCAGTGCGGGGGCTGCTGCTGCCGTCCCTGTCCCCGTGCCCTGATGCGGGGGCCGCCGTGTCCCCGGCTGCTGGCCGCGTCGCCGGATCACAGCCGCCATCCCGCTCAGGATGGCACGGGAGCCGCGCCGCAGCGAGCGCAGCAGAGCCTGGCCGCGGCCCCTGGGGCTGTGCGGGGCTGCCCGGCTCTCTGCTGCTGCCGCCTGCGCCACAGAGGCAGCACAGGAGTCACGGTGCTCCTCAGCTTCCTGCGGGGCTGCCCGTGACTCGCAGTTGGACAGCTGCACGGAGCAGGAGAAGGATGAGGACCAGCTGGCCCTCTGCGGTGCAAACGGCCCCCCTGGCACAGCAGCTCCCTCCGTGCCCGCAAGCCCGCCCCGAGCCCCGAGGCAGCTGCCTGCTAGCCCATCCCTCACCTTCTGCCTTCTGCCAAACATCAGCCACTTCTTCTTGGGCTGCACGTCGGTGCTCATCTCCTTGTCCGTGGACATCTTGGAGTCGCTCCGATGCTACCCTAGCCCGGGGAGATGCTGTCTCCAGACGGAGCTGCTCCCCTGGCACTGAGCACCCCCAGCCATTTGGTGCCCTTTTATAGCCTCCTGCTCACGCCGTGTCCCCAGGTGTCACAATGGGCTCTGGGCACACGCAGCCACACGTCACAAAGGAGCCTGCAAGGCGCTGCTGTCCCCACGGGCCACTCCCCAGCAGCCCCAGGACAGCGGCGGGCTAGGGGGGCTCAGAACCAGCTGCAAACCGGCTGGAACCGGCTGGGACAGCAGTGTGCAAAGAGGGCGGTGACAGAGCTGTCACACAGCCTCTCGCAGGGACACATCAGGGACTGCAAAAGCAATCAGTGCATGTGCCACAGCTTTAAAAAACTGTGTTTGCACATCATGCACAGCTGTAAAGTTCTAGAAGGCATCACTGCAGGCTGAAATTTGTTTGTAAATAATTAGGAGGTAGAAATTATTGTGCAAACCATTCAAAAAATCTTTTTTTTGTCCAACAATCATTTTCTGGTGTCTGTTAACTCTGATAATTGCACACTCAGCAGAGCATTCCCTTCTCAAATCAGGATAGAGGCCCCACTGAAAAATGCAGAGGCTCTTGCACATGGAACATGTGCAACCCCAAGTTTAGGGTCAAGAACTGTGGTGTGCAAATACTGGGCTCATTGGGAAAAAGGTTTTCCTTCCACCAGAGTTGAGAATTCCATCATTTGCCCCTTTAGAATGCAGAATAAAACAGAGGAAAACTCCCACAGTTCAGGAGGCAAAGGAAAGAAGTCCAGAGATGAGCTGTTGGAATACAATTTCTAAAAAGGCTGAAACACTCAAACAGCTCCATTTGAAACTGGGAAATTGCAAGAGGAAGTGATGGTGAATACTCCCATTTCAGAAGGCTTGGATGGGCTCTTGGGAAGGACTTGTTCCCTGGGAGGGTGGGGAGGCCCTGGCACAGGGTGCCCAGAGAAGCTGTGGCTGCCCCTGGATCCCTGCAAGTGTCCAAGGCCAGGTTGGACACTGGGGCTTGGAGCAGCCTGGGATAGTGGAAGGTGTCCCTGCCCATGGCAGGGGGTGGCACTGGATGGGCTTCAAGGTCCCTCCCAAGCCAAATCGTTCTGGGCTTCCATGATTCTCTGGTTCTACAAACTACTGTGAAACATTTCACATCAGCGTGGAGAAGTCAATTCCATCCTGCTTAGAGATCCAAAGGATAATATTTGATGTATTTCATCTGTTAGAATGTTGTCATAACTCTGGAACAGGAGATTCGTCTAAAATGTAATAGTGGGATCCTAAAATCTTTCAATATAAGGATTTAATGTGTGCCATCTACAAACGATGACTCTGAATGAGGCTGCATGTGACACCCTCCACTATTAATTTAACAATTAATTCTTCAGGATATTTGAATGACAGTGAATTTACTGTCATTCACAAACTCTGACACTGAAATTTCTTGAAAGTCAGAATGGGAAACTAGTTGGATTTACCTCTCCAAAAGGCAACATATATTTTACAACTTTCAAATTATCAACATGTGAAAGTAGAAGAAGAGCCCAGTGAAGCAAATTAGGAAGAACAGAGCTCTCTAAGGGATCCCTGAATATTTCTTCACAGTAAATCACAAGAGCTCTCTTAAGCATTGAGTAAATGCTTAAGTAAATTGAGTACCTATTAAGCATTGAGTAAATAAACATCTGTGATTTCCAGGCCCATTGTCATGCAAGTTTTTTAAAGTTATCCATAAACCCTTTAAATATGTTTGGCATTTCTATCTCTTAGAAGCTGCAGGGAAACTTTTGTTGCACTCCTTGAGGTGAATAAAACACACACTTGTTCTGAAATATTGCAAAGCAAAGCACAGACAGTTGGTGTCTTGTTTCAACTCAGGCAGCACCTCACAGCCCCTCGGTCACTCCCCACCAGTGGGATCAGGGAGAGAGTTGGGAGGGTGAAAACTGGAGTGGGTTGAGATCAAGGCACTTTAACAGGGAAAGCAAAAGGCACCACATGAGCAAAGCAAAAGAAGGAATTCCTTCAGCCCTTCCCAGGGCTGGGCAGCTGTTCAGCACCTCCAGGAGAGCAGGGCTCCATCCCACAGAACAGTGACTTGGGAAGACAAAAGGCATCCCTCCAAACGTCCCCCTTCCTCCTTCTTCCCCCCACTGCATATCCTGAGCATGAAGTGACATGGTCTGGGATATCCCTGGGATCACAATGATGCCTTAATAATTTTGGGGTTTTTTTTTCTTCATGTGTCTGTAAATTGGTGTAGTTCTCTGTTCTCACAGAATGCAGAAAACCTCTGTTCCCAACACATTTAACCAAAACAAAGCTCTCTGGATAGAGATTCAAGGACATATTCATTACCCTAGGGCCAGAAAATATCTGAACAACAGTGGAAAGGGGGGAGCAGGGCCTGGGGTGGTCAATATCATCGCCTGAAGGTGTGATTAGAGAATTAGGGACCAATATGCTAATAAGACAAAACTTATAAAAGGTAAAGAGCTTGTGATCTGGTATCTATTTTGGGTGTAGTCCCTGAGGGAGACTTTGTTGCCTGAACGTACCTTGAAGGCCTTGAATAAATTTGTCTGCTTTTTATACACCTAATTGTTTTGGCCTCTGTTTCAGGTAGCCTGTTCCAGGCATCAGAGTCACCCAGAGATAAAGGACTGAATGTCTGCTGTGACCCATGAGAGCTCTGCAGCCCCTGGGGACACAACAGGGACAGGGAAAGGAGTGTGGGCAGTGCCTCCTCTGAGCCTCAGGGAACTTCCAGAGGAGGATCCAAGGCAGCCCCAAGGCCATCTGGCAGGCCTGGAACAAGGCAGGCAGCTCTGAGCAGCCTCCATGGCCCCAGCAGAGCTCGTGTGGGAGGGCTGAGTGCAGGGAGCACCACCAGCTGCCTGTGTGTCCCAGCTGGAGCAGCAGAGCCCAGCAGAGGCAGCCCATGGCCCCGGGCAGCACAGCCCCTGTGCTCTGCAGAGCAGCACCCCCAGCTCTGTGGGGCTGTGGGGAGCAGGGCAGGGGCTGCAGCAATGGCTGCTCAGGCCAGCACAGCCGTGATCCCCTGGGAAAGGCTCTGTGGGCAGCTGGGATGTGCCAGGAGAAGAGCAGGAGCCATTGTGTGTGTGCACAGGAGCCCTGGCAAGAGCTGGGGCAGCAGGAGCTGCCTGAGGAGGCCCGGGGCAAACTCTCTGCTGCTGTCCTGGGCAGTGGGGCTGTCCTGGGGCTGCAGGAGATGCCAGAGCTGAGGATCTCCTGAGCATTCCAGACACAGAGTCACTGTCCCTGACCTCCATTGCTTCCCATTCTTGCTGCAGGGCCAGATAGAACTGGGCTGCTCTGCTGGGCTGGGGCAGAGGTAGGGAGAGGCTGGACTGGGCAGTGCCAGGGAGAGGAAAACAATGGACCCTTGGTTATACAAGTCCAGGCAGTGTCAGAATGGTTCCATGGAGCCCCAGAGTGTCACAATGATCTCCCTTATTCCATGGGCCCCCAGAGTGTCACAATGTCCCCTCAATTCCATGAGGCTCTGAAGTGTCCAAATGGTCTCCATGGTTCCTGAAGGCCCTGCAGTGTCACAATGACCCTTGGTTCCATGATGCCCCACAGTGTCACAATGGCCCTTGTTTCTATGGGGCCCTGAAGGACCCCAGAAAGGTCTCCTTGGTTCTGCATAATCACAGTGGACCCTTGGTTGCACGAAGCCCCAGAATGTCACAATGCTCTCCTTGGTTCCATGGTTCTCCACAGTGTCACAGTGTCCCTTGGCTGGTTAGGGCCCCATGATGTCACAATGGCCCCTTGGTTCATGAGGCCTTGCAATGTCACAATGGTCTCCTTATCTTCATGGGGCCCTGCAGTGTCACAATGGCACCTTGGTTCCTTTAAGCCCCACAGTGTCACCATGCTCCCCTGGGTTACATGAGGCCCTGCAGTGTCACAATGCCCCTTTGGTTCTATGGGGCCCTCAGTGTCTGTTTTGCTGGTGGGCAGTGTCAGTACCAAAGACAGAGACACCAACTGAGGGAACAGTGTAATTTATTATAACACAAAAGTGCAAAGAATTAAAAAAAGTATAAACTCAGCAATGCAGAGAATCATTAGCAAAGAATTACAAAAGGATAAGATGGACAATGCACCCAGTCATCTCTACCAAAGATTGCCTGAAGGGATTTAGAAGGATCCATCACCAGTTAGCCTCAGACTTTACCATCACCCAGACCCACACATCAGCTGGGGAAGCTGTCACAGCCAAGGACTGCAGAGCCACTCTGGACACTGGCAATTCCTGCAGCTGTGTCCACCCACAGGTGAGGTTTCCAACCTCGCTGGGAGAGAGCCCAGCTTGGAGAGTGCTGAACAAACAAACTGACAGCACTTCCAGTGCAGGAACATCTGGATTCATTCTCCTCTTGGATTCTCCCAAAGCCTGGCCAGGGCTCAAGGAGGAACCAAGGGAGTTGACTTTGACCATACAGCCCCAAACCAGGCCAGATGTGGCCTTGTCCAGTTTCTAAATACAGAAAGGTAAATCCATATTCCACCAGTGAACAGATACATAGATCATATTGCTATTAATATTTCAGTAATGAGTAGTTTCAAATATAGTGGTTGGTTGGAAGGTTCATGTGGTTCTTAGCTTTGGCTCAGGGCCTGTTGTTCAGGCCTTAGTACTTCAATGGGTCCTTTGACCAGCAGATAAACTACAACCTTCATAATCATTCTTTTGATAACAGTCTTACATTTAGGTATTAGGCATAAAGGCACTGTCTCTTGTTCTTCAATTAATTGCTGGTCAAGTTCACTACTGAGATCTATAATTTGCATTCCTTTTAAAACATGTCTAATTACTTCCTATTCTCTATGTTCTTTATCAAATCCCCCTTTTTCTTGAGACTGTGCCTCTTCTCAGACAAGTCTCAGTGCTCCATTTTTCAGCACAAAGTGTTAAAACAACTCTAACATGGAATCATAACACACCAAGTGCACACACTGCAATGATCACAGTCACTGCCACAAATGCATTTCACAGCAGCCTCCAATTTGGCAGCCATGAAGCCAATCCCACCAGGAATGATTTTCTTCTTTCTGCCACTCTTCTACTGCTCTTTCTATTGAGGTCATTCCTGACTGTTGGACTTCAAACCCATCACTGATACAAGTGCAACATTCCTGTCCTAGAATAGCACAGGTTCCTCCCTGGACAGAAAGCAGATCATCCAAGGCCATGTGGTTCTGTAGAGCTCCCAGTTTGTGTTTGTTGGAGCTCACAGGAGGTGCTATTCAATATTTTAGCAGTATCATTTGATATTTCTTCTAATAATCGATTTAGCTCCTTAACATAAACTCTACAGGGCAAAGCAATGTACATGGGACAGAGGGTGAACCAGAATCTTTGGCTTTCTGAAATCAAAGGCACTCTTTGGGTGGAAAATGTTCCCTTGGCCCCAGCTCTTCCCTGTGGTTGTTGCCAAAGTACCCAAAAGGGTGGCACTGCAGCTGAGAGTGGTGTAACACTGACCCTGAGCAGCTCCAGCTCCACAAGCTCTATTGACCTTGTGAGTGATGTTCGAGCACAGAAATCCTTTCACATTCTGGCCTCTAACTATAACAGGGTAAATTTCTCCTGAAGGCAAATCCTAGTGAATCCTGTGAAACTGATAAATGTATTCCTCTGTTCCACAGTACAGTTTTCTTTAATTATCCCTTCATTGTCTCTGTTACAAGTCAGAGCCCATTGACAGAGTTCTGCCACCCTGTAGCGTGGGCCCTCCAAGGGAATCCTGTTCCTCCCAACATTAGTTGAGAACATACCCAGCAATTAGTTACACTGAGTACTTTGGCTACTTTGACCTTTACATTTTCATAAGTATTTTCATTACTAATCCCTTGGTGAAACTCCAGATGTGTTTCTGACAAGCAAAGATTCTGGTTGACTATCAAGATACAACTTACAGCCATAACCAGTACTTTAGTGACAAGGTTATTCATTCATTTTCCTCAATCTCATTCAGGTCAGGAACAATAATTCCATTGTCCATAGAGCTGGCTCCTTTTTAATTCCACAATAATGCCCTCAAGGTCCTTTGCTGTTCAGCTTCACCGCGGTGTCTGTGGGTAACAAGGCTTGGTGGGATCCTTTCCCCTTCGGCTGGAGAGCTGCCAGGTCCCAGTCCTTGAGGTGCTCCAGGCTCCTGGCTGGAATTCCTGTGGAAGGCACTCAGGGTCACATCAGCCTTTACATGGAGCCCTGTGGATCAGAGCATTTTCCAAAGGGAATGTTGGGGCAAACAGGGAGATTTGGTCTGTCAGGATCTGTGAAACAACATCCTATAACATCTACTTGTTCTCCCATAGAACACTTGGCTGCAGGGACATATTCCCATTGTTCCTGCCCAGGTTTCAGGATTAAAACTGCATTGTCTTTCCCCAGAGCTGTTCCTTCAGCTGGCTCAGGGGGCCATTTGGCCTCTGGACCCACACCTTGGCTCCATTATTAGGACTGCTGGATCCAAACCCTTTAT
This sequence comes from Lichenostomus cassidix, assembly GCF_008360975.1. Classification (NCBI taxonomy): domain Eukaryota; kingdom Metazoa; phylum Chordata; class Aves; order Passeriformes; family Meliphagidae; genus Lichenostomus; species Lichenostomus cassidix. The sequence goes on along the minus strand of NW_028147635.1, from coordinate 408,099 downwards.
CTCCACAAATAGTGGTTGATTTGAAGTGGATCTCCTTTTTCCACAATTGTTTTTAAAACTACAATATCAATAATTTTGCTACCCTGTCATGGGATTGAATAATCCAATCTTGTTCACTATTGTTAACCAGAATTAAATTTCTTCTTGATTATTTGTATTGATTACTCCTCCCATGACATGAACACTTTGCAAGGCCAACCTTTAGTGAGCAGTTATCAAACCAAAGTGTCCTGGAGGAATCTGAATCGCTGTTTTGGTATTGATAACTCTCATTTCCTTCTGATTTATCCTCATTAAATCTAATGCATAAAGGTCCAGCCATGCAGCTTCTGGAGAGGACCTGTAAGGGGTTCTCCATCAGGACAGGTTCCCATCTCTTCATATTTTCATCTGCTCTTTTAACAAACGCTCTATCCGTTCCACAAATCCTACAGCTTGTGGATAGTGTGGTATGTGAAAAACCCAGCAGCATTAATTACTCTATTTCTCACAGTAACAAAGCATTCCATATCACAGTATCAGAAAACGCTATAAAAATAGCCAGTTTCATCCCATCCTCCTTTATTCCTTATACACAAACTCGCCAATTTTCCCACTGACGTTCAGGTCCTGGCCAAACATTTTCTGTAGGGTATTTAGTGTTACATCCCTGAGAAGCAAAAGGTAACAAATATTGTCAGCATTATTTCACATTATTATTAATTTGTATATATATACACATACATATTTTAATAATATATTTACATTCTCCCAAAGCCCGGCCAGGGCTCAAGGAGGAACCAAGAGATTTGACTTTGACCATACACCTCCAAACCAGGCCAGATGCTGGATTTCATGGCCTTGTTTAGCTTCTAAATACAGAAAGGTAAATGCATGATTCACTAATTAGTAGATACATCTATCACAATGCTAATGATCATGCATATTTAGTTAATGAGTGGATACAAAGATAACCTTAGGTTGGAAGGTTCATGGAGAGGTCACCTATGGCTCAGGGCCTGTTGTTCAGGCCTCAGTCAGGCCTCTTGTTCAGGCCTTGGCACTTCAGGGATGTGGTTTAGTGCTGGGCTGACAGTGCTGGGTGAGCAGTTGGGCTTGATGAGCTCAGAGGTCTTTTCCAACAGAAAGGATTCTAGAATTCCAGGATTCTATCTGCTCCATTCAGCCTGGTCCATGTTAGCAGCATTAATTTGCTCAAAAAGTTCCCTCTTGGTCAGCTCTTGAGGCCTGAGGCTTCAGGCCCTTTAGCTCCTGGTGCTAAGCTGCTCATGCTGAACCAGATGACTCAGAGAGAAGAATACAGTTCATCCAATTCCTTCTGGGACACTGAGAGGGGAGGATGTGAAAACAGGAGCATTGTTTGGTGTCACCTCCTCTCTGCCCTTCACGCCTTTCAGTGCTCTGAAACAGCCAAGACCTTTCTTCAATAGTGCAAGGAAGCAGCTGTTCCTTCTGCCAGGTCTGGCTCTCTCCAGTCTCTGCACTTGACTGCTTTTGTCCCTCTTGCTGTGCCCTCTGTTCCCCCTCTGCTCGCTGGCTGCTGCCCAGGACTGTGGAACTGGCCCAGATCAAGTGCTCGAGAGCCTCATTTCTCTGCCCTTGGAGCTGCCTGGGCACAGCAGCCTTTTCCATCTGCAAGCTCCATATGGACAGGGAGTGCCCAGCTGCGTTCCTTGCACAACCTCCAGGAGCCCAGGGCCTGCCATCTCAAGTCCCTGCTGGCACTGAGGGCTCCCAGGTGCCTCAGGCTGCTGTGACACCACTGCAAACAGGAGGCAAGAGTGGCAGGGGCTGTGCTCAAAGTCAGGTCCATTTCCTCCTGCTGCTGCTGCTGCTGTGGGGTCATTTGTCCAGCCCTGCCCCAGACTCAGGGATCAGCTCCAGGCCCTGCTGCTGCTCCCTCGGGATCAGCCACAGTTTGGTTGTTGCTCTCCATGCCAGCAGAAGCAGTGGCTGAAGCAGCAGGTGCTGACAGTGCCCCAAGCCCTGGGGCCAGTGGGAAGGGAGCTGCTTCACATGAGATCCAGGAGCAAAGGACATTTCTTTTTTAGGACATGTTTCCTGGTTCAAGAAAAGAAAAAGAGAGAAAAGAAAAGAAAAAAAGCCTAGATGAAATATGAAAAACAAAACCAAAACTCAGGTGTGTAGTGTAAAATCTTCTGTAACTTTGGATTAAGAGGTAACTGATTTTTGTAAAAGGGAACTCAGTTATTTACTTTTTCAGTGTGCTGATAGAATGGATCTATCTTACTGATCCTCAGCAGCCTTTTTTAATAGATTTTGGGGTTTGTTTCCAATATTAAGTAATTTAAATTGTGGTTGAAGCGATGGGAAATTGATTGTGCCATGCCAGCTCCGAGCAGGACTGGGAATCCAGATTCTCCTGATCCCCATCTCATTAAGAAGATGCCCTTCCTTCTCACCCTGTGAACAAGTTGTGCATTCCCTTTGAAATTGTCAGGGGTTTCTTAACAATCCCACTTACAGCTTTTTGCTCTGGTTTGGAAGTGGAGAAGGGCAATTCTTCATTCACCAACTCCAGACTGCACTGCCTTAGGGACAACAGCCCACTCGCCAGGTTTGGCTCACTTGTGGCACTTCTAGAGGAGGAAGAAAGTGCAATTGCACAATTCCAACCCAAAAAGAAGCAAGAGTGGGACAGACAAAACATCCTGTGGACATACAGGTGTTCAGCTGGGACTGTGGAGTGTTGGGGTTCTTGCCAGTTGGATGTGTATCCCTCACTGCAATCTCTGGGCCTGCAGGAGAGTCTCACTCACCTGCACAAGCAGAAAGCTCCGTCGGTGTGCTCAGAACAGGCTCGTCTGATGCAGAGCTGTCAGAGCAATGGGAGGGCAGAGCAGGCACAGCCGTGCTCAGGGCTGAGCCCCAGCAGAGTCCTGGCAGAGCCCAGAGCAGCCTCAGCATCCGCAGAGCCCTGCTGGAAGGAGAGAAACCAGAAACTGCCCGTCAGCTGAAGGCTCCTGTCCCCCTTGTCCCAACTGCCCGCAGTGCCCAGGCCATGCTGGCTGAGCTCAGAGCTGTGCCCAAACCTCCCCATCATTGCTGCCTCTGGGAGGAGAGCAGGAGGGCAGGACATGTGCCCAACCTCCAGCCAGCCCTGGCAGATCCACCTCCTCAGCAGCTGCCCAGAGCAGGATGCTCCTGTGCTCGCTGCCATCTCCCCAGAGCCCTCATCCCACCCCTGCTGAGAAGATGGGGATCCACCTCATGGCATCTGCTGCTGGAAGAAAAGCTGCTCCCAAAGGATGTCCTCACCTTTCTCCAAGGGCACATCTGAACCAATTCTGCAGCTGGTCCCAGCACTGCTCCATCCAGACCAGACAACAGTGAGAGCTCTTCCTTTAAAAACCAAACAGCAGAATAATGAGATTAAAAACCAAAGGTGGAAACAAGAAAAAAGTTACAACATTATCACTGTCAGGAGCTCAAGGAAGGACTGACCCCTCCATGCCAGGGAAAAACCCACTCACGGCTGGGGGAAACCAAGGTTTCTCCCTTCCCCCTTCATTGCTCCCCCAGAATAATGGTAACTCAGGGCAAACAAGGGCAGTGGAGCAGCCCAAGCACTTCCTCCCCTACCAAACAAATCTGCTGCTGCACAGCTTCTGGAGTCCCACCTCTGCTCCCCCCATGGGGGTTTGTTTTGGTCAGGGTGGCTGCCCCCAGCTCCAGCCCCAGCCCAGGGCACGCTACCTGCTGGGGGCTGCTGCTAGGGCCTGGGGCTGCTGCTCCCATTTGGGATCCAGCCCAGCTAAAAATCAGCTTGGCAGCCCACTGAAGAATGAGCTGCACCTGCCCCAGCAGAGCGGGTAGGGAGCCTTCAGTGCCCAGCCAGGCTGTGCAATGCCCACATGTGGGAGCATCCCCCTGGCTGTGGACTCATCTGCACGTTGGCTGTGGAGCCTGGCTCTGAAGCAGGTGCCCAAATCCCAGTGCATCGTCTTCAGCTTACCAGGGGCCAGGTCGAGGGAGATCTTGTCATCCTCCACGTCGTCCTCCATGTCTCCAGCAGCAGCCCCACCTGGTGCAGCTCCTCTGGGGGCTCCTTCTTCCCTGGGGGTGGGAGAGACCAGGCTGTCAGTGTTCTGCCCAGGGCCCCAGCTGAAGTGCACCGAGCAGGACAAGCAAAAGCAGCTTGCGTGGTGGCCAGCAGTGCTGGCAAGAGCAGCTCAGCTCCAGCACATGAGAGAGCTGCATGTTCCCATCCCATGGCCCCTGCTCCGTGACACGGGCATGACAAAAAAGGCTGCGTTCCTTGGATTTTTATTGCCAAGGGATTTGTGTGGAGCTGCCAATTACCAGGCCAACGAATCCAATGGGCTGTGTGGCTCTCTCCCTTCTTCTACGGCTGATGAATATCCTGCACCCAAGGATCACTGAACAGGTCTTCCAAGGATGGCCTGTTCATGGAGTGCACAGATAAACACCACCGGATGAGCCCTTGGCAGTCTGCAGAGAGGAACCAGAAAGTGCCAGTCAGTTGGAGAAGGCTCCTGTCTGCTTTGCCCCACTATTCCTGAGCACGCCCAGGCTATGCTGGATATGCTCAGAGCTCAGCCTAAGCTTCCCCATGCATTCTCTGCCTGGGAGGAGAGTGGGACGTGTGCCACCTCCCCAGCAGCTGCCAGAGCAGGAGCTCATGAGCCCGCCGCTGTCTCGCAGCGCTGCTCTTCCCCCCCGTGCCGCAGAGATGAGGATGCACCTGGAGAGAGCCGTTCTGGCAGCGGGAGCTGGCCCCAGCTGATACTTCGGCCCCTGCTGAACGGGTGCTCCCCGCAGACCATCTGGTGCAACACGATGCCCAGAGACCAGATGGTAGCTGGCTCGCCGTAGTACCAGCCGAAGTCCTTCCACTCCGGGGGGCTGTAGGCTGCTGTTCCTACAGAATACACACACAGTCCATCAGGGGAACGCTGCCTTCTCCCAGAGCCTCGCCCCAGCATCCCTGGGCATGCCGGGCGAGCCGCTGCCTTCTCGCCAGCAGCACCTGGGACTCGTGCACAAACCTGGGCTTGCAAGAGGGCAGCCCTGGGAAGCCCTGGGAAGGCCCAAGCTTGGGCCCTGACATGCTGGGCCACCAGATGCTGGGAGTGGGAGCAAAGCCCTGGCTGGGCTCACCTGCAAAGCTGGTGTATGCTGCCTCCTGGAGATAGGTGCCACAGCCGAAGTCAATCAGCTTGGCCTGTCCCGTGCACAGGTCGATGATGATGTTCTCTGGTTTGATGTCCCTGTGCAGGACCCCGCAGATGGTGCAGTGCCACACAGCCTCCAGGACCTGCTGGAACAGCTCCCGCGCCACCTCCTCGGACAGGAAGCCCCGTGCCCGAATGAAGCGGGAGAGGTCCTGGGACTGCTCCGGGCGCTCCATCACCATCCAGATGCAGGTGGAGAGCTCAGCCCACTCCAACAACTGGATGATGCTAGGGCACCCCGTGGACACCTTGCTCAGCAGGACTATCTCCAGGGGTGCGCTGGTGCCGTCAGGCTGCGGGAGGAGCACCGTGCCGTCAGCGGGGCTGATGCCGTGCCAGGGCTCCGCAATGATGCCCTCAGCCAGCCCGGGATGCTCTGCGTCCTCCGCTGAGCCCACGCTCCCGCTCCCTCTCCATCCCTCCCTCCTTCCCTCCCTGCAGGCGTCCTGGTGCCCTGCAGCCTGCCGGGCCCCGGCTTATCCCCACGGACCCGGCACGCCCCGCTTTCTCCCGCTCGCTCCAATGGCTCACTCACCAGCTCGGCCCAATGCCGGATGCGGCTCCGGGACACACACTTCACGGCCACCTGCGAGCCAAGGGGAGCAGCGGCATGAGCTCGCCGCCCGCCCTGCCCAGCCCCACCCTCCTCCTCCTCCTCCGCCCGCCGCCAGCCCCGCCACTCACCGGGGCGCCGTCCGCCACGCGTGTCGCTGCATAGACGCTGCCGAACCCGCCTTTGCCCAGCAGCGAGCCCACCCGGTACCGCTCCAGCAGGGCCTCCTGCGTCGTCCCTGCGGGCGAAACACGGCTCTCAGCCTCCGGCCCGGGGCCACCCGCGGCCCCCGACCGCCTCTGCACCGCCCCGGGCCGGGCATCCCCCTCGCAACGGGGCAGCGGCGGCTCGGGGCCGGCGGCCGCGCTGTTGAGCGGCGGAGCTCGGGCCGGGGAAGCTGCGGCCGAGGCGGCGGGAGCGGCCGAGCCGCGTGTGTCCTCCTCGGGCCCCGGGAGGAGCCGGGGCCGCCGCCGCGCTTGGGGCCGGGGCCGCCGCCGGGCTTGGAGCCGAGGCCGCCGGAGCTGGCGCTGGGCTTGGGGCCGAGAACGCCGGGGCCGCAGCCCGCACAGGCGGAGCCAAGGACAGGCGATGCTGCCCCAGCCGTGGCCACTGAGGCCCGCCCAGCAGCGCCACAGCCATGCCGGCGACAGCCGGGCGGAGCCGAGAGCGCGGCGGGCCGCCCGGGGGCGGGAAGGGGGCAGCCCCGGCCGGGGCAGGGGGCGGGCCGGGCGCATGGCCCCGCCCGGCAGGGGGAGAGGGAGCCCGCGAAAGGGAGGGGACACAGGGAAAGGGACACCGGGAGAGGAGGCGGGACAGGGGGAGAGGGAGAGGAGGAGCAGGAGAAAGGGACGGAGAGGGTCCTAGAAACTGTTCCTTAGCTGCAACTGAGCCGCTGCCGCCGCTGCCGCCGCTGCCGCCGCTGCAACTGAAGCTCCGGGGCAGTTAGTCCGAGTCTCCGTTAGTCCGAGTGGCCGTTTGTCCGAGTGGCCGTTTGTCCGAGTGGCCGTTTGTCCGTTCCCCGCTCGCCCCCGCGCGCCCCACGGCCGAGCCCCGCGCGCCCCCGGGGGCAGCCCCTGAGTCTGTCCAAACACGGGAACTTTGCCGTGTTCAGCCCACATCCAGAGGCTTGACTGCTGCACAGTGGCACAGCAATCCCCTTGGCTGCTCTGTGCATTGTCCCTGCTGAGGGTCAAACACTAGTGGAGCACATTCCCTGTCTCTAGAATTCATACCTGACCCAAGCACTGCACTTGTGTCTCCAGCATTGCTTTCCAAGCAGAACGGGGGAAGACAAACTGTGTGTAACTCATGGTATTTCGGAGAGTCTAAAACATGCTAAGTCATAGATCTTCAAGGTGAGATCCATTTGCAGTTAATGGCATGGAGAAGTAGTGCAACATGGAAAAGGAGAGCACATAAATAAATAGAGGAAAACATCTCAGATTGTTTCTTTGCATTTTCATTTCACTTCTGGAAAGCTGTTTCAGTTTTCCAGGAATCTTCTCCACAGTCCTGCTTGCTCTTTTCAAGAACCTTTCCTGGAGGGAATGAATTGCAGGGATTATTGGGCTGCACTGGCCCTGGCCGGGTGCCTGGTGCCACCAAAGCCACTCTATCACTGTCCTCACAGGTGCAGGACACAGAACCCAGGAGGAAAGGCTCGTGGGCTGGGATAAGGGCAGGGAGAGGTCAGTCACTGCTCACTGTCAGGGGCACAACAGACACAAGCTAGGGAAATTAATGGAATTCATTTCCAAGCAAATCACAGTAGGAGAAGGAGAACTAAAACAAACCCTGACAAAACACCTTTCCCACCCCTTCCTCCTTCCCAGGCTCCCAGCCTCCACCTGCAGTCCCTGCTCTGCTCTCTCTGCAATTGGAAATTTGTCACCAGCCACAAACTTTGCTTTAGCCTCATCCCAGGATCTCTTCCTGCAGAGGAAGAACTTTCTCCAGCAGAGATTTGGAGTGTGACAGCCTTTGAGGCTCAGGGTGTTTCTCCTGCAGCTCCTTGTAGATCTCCTCTTCCCGTGCTGGGTTTCCTGAACCACAGAACTCTGTCAGCTGTAGCTTTGCAAACGTCAGGTCAAGGTCTGGATGTTCCTGAACAATTTGCTCGAGGTCCTTGGGGGCTGCATCCAATGCATTCTTCTTGTCTTCCCCCTTTGCATGGAGCCAGTGGATCTGCTGGCCCCTGGCCAGGGCCTGGCAGAGCAGGTGGAACCTGGGTCCTGCTGCAGGAGCTGGGGGAGCTCCAGGACTCGCTCTGGCCGCTGGGGCAGCCACAACACAAGCCGTTCCCAGCCAGGAGCCGAGGGCTCTGTGTGGCTCTGCAGGACCTTGTCCCTGGGGCTTGTCTGGATCAGCACGGGCAGCTGGGCTGCACTTGGCTTCCTTTGTGTCCCTGCTTCCCCTGGGACAGCAGCTGCCCAGCACCGAGGGGACAGCAATGGCACCGGGGCAGTTTGGGATGAGGTTCAGTGTCTGTGCCTGGCAGAAATCCCAAATCCTTCCCGAAGGAGCAGAGAGTGCTGACAGAGCACAGGATGCTCTGCTGAGCATGGGATGGACCAGGGGTGATGTGAGACAAAGCCGGGATGGGAGTCAGAAATAAAAGGAAGAAGACGAGCAGGAGGAAAAACCGGCAGGAGAGGAGGAGGAGAGACAGTGGAGGATGAAGAACGGGTGGGGAGGAGGGATGGAAGAGGGGAAGCTGGAGCAAGAGGAGGGATAAAGGGGGAGGAGTGGGAGGAAGAGGAGGGATAGACGAACCAAAAGTGAAGCAGGGGAAGGAATCACAACGTGTGTCTATCGTTCTCTGTGTCTGCAACCCTCGGCCTGGGAGCATCGCCCCCCCGGGACATCCCACAGGTGAGCGGGCAGGAGGAGCTCGGCCCAAATATCTTGGGCGGTGCCTGGGGTTCTTTTTGGGAGGGGGGATTTTTGGACCTTGTAGGACTCCAGCACCGAGCCCCAAATATCTTTGTTAGCGGCCCGGTGGAGTTTCTTTTGTTTTGGAGGGGGGAGGGGGAGGATGTTTGTATCTTGCAGGACTCCAAATATGAGTCGCAAATGCCCCTTGGAGGGATATTGGGGTGTCCCCTAGACGCAAATTTTTTGGGTGGTCCGGGTGTCGGCTGCCGCAAAAAATGGGATGGGATGGGATGGGATGGGATGGGATGGGATGGGGCCCGGGAAGGGTTGGATGTGGATTGGGCTGTGGGATGAAGTCTGGGGGAGGAGGATGGGTGGGATGGGGCCAGGGATGAGGCAGCCGAAGGTTGGGGGTGATGAAGCCGGGGGGACCCCACTCCTTAGGGGCTTGCGGGGATATCCGGCAGCTGTGAGGGAGTTTTGGGGTACCCCTGATCCTCGGGGGTGGCACTGGCAGCGGGGGGACACGTGGCTCCGCCACCTCTGGACCCCACCTGCGCCCCCCCTTGCCCCCAGCGCCCCCGGGAGCGGAATTTGGGGAGGGGGGAGGTGGGGGGCGCCGAGGCCGGGCCCCCCTTGCTGTCCCGGCAACTGGGGGCCGAGTGCGGGGGGAGCCCCGCGGGCATTGCCCGGCCCTGCCCGGCACGGCTGATGCCGCCCGCCCGCGCTGCGCACTGCTCCGGACTGGTGCTGCCAGTGCCGCGCGGGGCGGGGCCGCTTTGGGGACCCCCCAGGGCAGAGCGCTTTGGGCACTCCCACAGCATCTTTGAGAATGGGAAACCCCAGAACCCCAAAGATAGGAGAGTGGGAAGGGGGAACTCCTGGGAGGCTTTTTCTGAACTCATTCTTATTTTAGGAGGATTTTATAGACACAAAACACCTGGTGACTTCTAGAGATAGACTTGGGCAGGAGGAACCCCCAATCCAAGGCACTCACAACTTTTTTTTACCCAAACGAGGATTTCCAATTCCCAAAACTTGGCCAGATGGAGAAGGAGGAAGCTGCTTTGAGGAAGAGGAAGATGCCCCAGGACAGCCAGGCAGGTGAGGAGGAAGTCACTGCCCCTTTCCTGCTCTCTTCTCCTCCATCTCCCAGCCCAGCATTGCCCCTGGCTGCAGGACAACCCTGCTGCTGACTCTGTCCTGGTAGGGATGGACTGGGGGGATCTCCTTCCCCTTCCCTCTGGCATGGAGGCAAATCCCAAATCTTCTCCTTGTCCTTCCTTCCCCAGACAACGAGCTGAGGAGAGAGATCAGGGAGGACAAGTCCTTACAGCAGAACCTCATGGAAGAGGCCATTTGGAGCAGCTCCATGGCCCAGGAATCCAACCAGGAGAAAAAGCCCCAGAGATGCTGCACAAGGAGGGACTGCAAACCCAGCCCAGGGTGCTCTGAAGGGCAAAGACCCACCCTGTGCCAGGAAGCTGGAAAGAGCTTCAGACAGAGTTCGGAGCTGGAGATTCCTGAGAAGCTTCATGAGACCAAGAAGCCCTACGAGTGTGGGGAATGTGGGAAGAGCTTCAGCACGAGCTCCACCCTGATCCGTCACAAGAGGAGCCACACTGGGGAGAGGCCCTACGAGTGTTCCGAGTGTGGGAAGAGGTTTCAGAGATGCTCCCATCTCCTCAGTCATCAGCGGATTCACACAGACGAGAGGCCCTTCCGCTGCCCTGAGTGCAGGAAGGGCTTCAAACATAACTCAGCCCTCATCACCCACCAGCGCATCCACACAGGGGAGAGACCCTGCGAGTGTGGGGAATGTGGGAAGAGCTTCAGCCAGAGCTCCAGCCTGATTTGCCACCAGAGGATCTACACTGGAGAGAGACCCTATGAGTGTTCTGAGTGTGGGAAGAGGTTTCAGAGCAGCTCCAATCTCCTCAAGCACCAGCTGATTCACACAGAGGAGAGGCCCTTCCGCTGCCCTGAGTGCAAGAAGGGCTTCAAGCACAACTCCCACCTCGTAACCCACCAGATGATCCACACTGGGGAGAGGCCCTATGAGTGTTCCGAGTGTGGGAAGAGGTTTCACACCAGCTCAGAACTCCTCAGTCATCAGCGGATTCACACAGACGAGAGGCCCTTCCGCTGCCCTGAGTGCAGGAAAGGCTTCAAACACAGCTCCCACCTCATCGCCCACCGGCGTGTCCACACTGGGGAGAGACCCTACGAGTGTGGGCAGTGTGGGAAGAGCTTCAGCCAGAGCTCCAGCCTGATCTGTCACCAGAGGATCTACACCGGGGAGAGGCCTTATGAGTGTCCCGAGTGTGGGAAAGGCTTCACCCAGAGCTCTAACTTGACCCAACACCAATGGAGGCACTGGTAAGGGAAGCCCTGTGAGTGCCCCGAGTGGGGGAAGAGCTTCATGCACTGCTCTATATTCATCCCCCATTGTAGGACCCATTGGGAAGAGCCCTGGTGACCCACACTGCCAGTGACCTAGTGTTGTGGTTTGACCCTGGCCAAATGCCAGGCACATATGAAATCTGCTTTCTCTTCTCTTCCCTGCTGCAGCTGTGCAGAGGAGAGGGGAAAAAAACCCCTAACACACACACACACAGGGCTCATGAGTCGAGATAATGAACTGGGCAGGATTCACTGAAGGGTAAAACAGGCTGAGAACTTAAAGTTGCAAAGTGATTTATTGGTAACCTAACCCTAAACAGAGTCAGAGGAGGCAAATGAGAACTAAAAATAAGCTCTTCATACACTGTTTCTCTGCTCATCCCTCTCCCTCTTTCCCCCCAGTAGCACAGGGGGTTGTGGCACGCAGGGTATGGGTTTTTTTGGTCAGCCCATGAACAAAATTTCTTCTGCTGTTCAGGGAGAGGAGTCCTCTACTTAGCCATGGGTCCCTCCCACTGGAAACAGTCCTCTGCAAACTTCTTTGCCGTGGATCCAATCTCTCGAGCAGCAGCTGCTGGAATCTGCTGCCCCATGTGTTCTTGTCCCCAGGGTTCAGAGCTCTGAGCCCAGGCCAGGCTGTTTCCATCCCAAGGAACAAGGCCTTTCCCTGCACTGGGACTCCCACTGGATCACAGCTTCCTCCAGGCATCCACCTGCTCCTCTAGCGTGAGCACCTCCCCACGGGCTGTGGGTGGATCTCTGCACCCCTCGTGGACCCCTTGGGCTGCAGGGGGACAACCTGCTTCCCCATGGTCCTCACCACGGCCAGCAGAGGATTTCCAGCTCCGGTGCCTGGAGCACCTCCTCCCCCACCTTCTCCACTGACCTTGGTGTCTCCATGTTGTTTTCCCTCACATATTCTCACCTCCTCCTCATCCTCTGTCTAAAAAGAACTGTTTGCTCACATTGTTTTGATTTCGTCTTAAATATGATATCACAGAGGTGTAACCAGCATCTCTAATTGGCCCAGACTTGGCCAGGAGCATGTCCATCATCTTCAGAGCCATCAGAGATTGGCTCTGCTGGACATGGTGAAAACTTCTAGAACATTCATGCAGGACACACAGGAGCCATTTTTGTGCCCCTTCCCACCCACTAGCAAAAACTGGGCTAAGCAAAACCAACTCATGAACAGAGGGGTGAGTTTTCTCCCAGCCCTTCAGCCACTTCTTCAGGCCTACCACAATAGCTTTTGAAGGGTTTAAGTTTCCCCTAGATGCTAAAGATAGCTTGCTGATGTTCTGGGCTAAGCAAAACTTACGTACTCAGGTTGGGAAGGCACCTGGCTGGTGGCTTCCATGTCCTCCTGATTCCCTGGACAAACACAGGGGCAGGAACATCCATCAGGACTCAGACTGACATCTGAAATTCATTGGGAAGAGCTGATTTATTAATGTTACACCCTAAAAATTGTTACCTGCTGTGTAATTGTTTCTTCTGGTGGCATCAAGAAATGATGGATGATCTTGGAGGTCTTTTCCAACCTAAATAATTTCCTTTATCACCTTGTCAGAACAACCAAACCTGAGGTAAAATAAAGAAATGAAACAAAGAGATCTAAAGCTGCACCATTTTACTGAGGATTTGGGGGTGAATTTGTGGTTGAGGGGAATATTCATGAGGATTTGGATGTTCTGGGGCTGCCCAGGCTGGGGGACAGGACAACAGTCTCATAGTTGTGCTGGCAGAATGTGTCCACCTGAGCCCATCTGTTGTTCAGGAATTCTGGTTTTCTGTCCCAGTCCCTGGCCTGGGTCTCCCCATGTGGGGTGTGCCCCCCAAAGTGCCCAAATCACTGCTGAAGTGCCTGAGCTGCTCCCAGCTGTGGATGTTCCTGTCCACCAGCCTCTCCTGGTAGGTGCCATGGGGGGTGGGAGCAGGTTTAGGGAATCCTGGGGGGGGTTGGGAGGGGCTTTTGTGGCTCTTGGTGACTTTTGTAGTTCTGGGAGGGGGCTTGGTGGTGTCTCTAAATGAGTTTTAGGGTCCTGGCAGGGCTGTGTGTCTTAGGGAGAATTTGGGTGAGTCTTGGGGAAGAGGGAAAAGGGTTATGGTGGCTCTTGGGACCATTAAGGTCTCAAAGAGTTGTTTGCGGGGATTATAGCGGGAGATGTGGGATGATTTGAATGGTTCAGGATTGGCTGTGGGACTGGGATGGGGTTTCATGGCAGTTGTTACCTCCCTGGACCCCCAAAGTTGCCACCATACCCAACCCCCCAAGATGCTGCCAGGGTCTGGGGACTCCATGTTTGGATTCATCCTCCTGGCTCTGCGGGAGTAGGTGAGGGGGAATCCCCAGGGGTCATGTGTTTCCCCCAGAGCATGTGTGACCTCCCCATCCCAGTGTCACCCCCTTTTCCCTCCCCACAGGGCTCCTGACCCAGCTCCTGCTCCCCCCAGGAGGGAATTTGGGGAGGGGACAGAGGGGGTGCACAGCCCCTGCTGGGGCATGACCCTGAGCCAGTGCCCTTTGTTTAGCACCAACCTGGGCTTGGGGCTGCAGGAGGAAGAGGCTGATGGGAAGCAGATCCTGCAGGTGGGACAGTGCTTGGGGTCAGGGAAAGGTCCTGCCCTGCACACCTGGCTCAGGTGTGACACTGCCCCGGGAAGGGAGCGGGACATTCCCATCCCCACGGATCAGGGCTGTGAGCAGCACTTGGAGCACAGACATGGAAATACTGGGAGGAACTGGGAGCACACTGAGGGTGTGAATTATCCCCACCACCACCTTTCCAGGGCAGCCCTGGATCTGAGAAATGCTCGTTAAGCCTCAGCCTTGGCCAACAGCCCGTGGGCTCAGCTCCTCTGCAGCTGATCACAAACACTGTCTGCTCCCAGGCACTGCTGCTGTCCAACCAGCTCCTGCTTTCTTTAGGAGCAGCCTTGGGAACTGTTTTTCTCCCCTCAGTGGCACAACATCCCTGTTCTCACAGTGTCAGAGAAAGCTGTTGATGCGAAGTGCAGCCAGGATGGAACATTGCTGTGACTAAAGCCCATCTCTTGGGGCCCTATCAACAGGGCTCCAAAAGGAGCCCCTTGGAGCTCTCCTGGAGCAGTGAGCTCCCTCTGAGTGGGGCCTCTCCGAGCCGGGAACTCTCCCGTTTGCTGCACTCGGGGCATCCCCGAACAACGAGGGACCCTGGGCTGATCCCCCCACTCCTCCAGGCTCAACCCTTCGCCTGCTGGAGAGATGCAAAAGCATCCGCAGCGAGCATTTCCCTGCCCTCCAGGGCAATTTCTGAGAGCTCCCTGGCACTGCCTGTGTCTGTCTGTGTGCACACACGTGTGCCTGTGCCCTGGAAATGGGGAGAAATGCTGCTCTGGGAGGTGTTGAAGTGCCTTGGATATCTGAGTGAGTTAGGCCTGTAAGTGAGGTTCAGTCATAAGGTATGAGCTAAGTGAAATGCTGCTAAGGATTGTTCTTTTGCTAAGTTGTTGATTTTAAGGTGTAAATTCAGGTTATGGTAGAGGTTAAGTTCTGTCAAGATTGAGGGCTGTTAAGCTTTTAGGCCATATATCTTTTATCCTTTTCCTTCCTTTCCTTTTGCCATCCACCTAAAGACACAAACACACACACACACACACACAGAGTTCTTGGTTCATTTCTGGTTTGGTTGCCTGGATTTGCTTGGTTTTGTTGTTGCTTTTTTCCCTTGGTGTGCCTGAACTGTGCAGTCAGGAGCAGAGTGACTCTTGCCAAGGAACTTTGTCGTGCTCTCTTGTAATGATAAATCTGGTTTTTGCTGATCCCTTGCTGGGGATTTTTTAAGTGCTCTCAAGCCCTCATTTGTAACAGGGTGAAGGAGCCCTGGGCCAGGCTCTCGCCCTGGGGGACAAAGGGACACTGCAGGGGGGTCCCTGTCCCACTCTCCCAGCCCCCTGGGCCCTGTTCTCCCTGTCCCTGTGTCAGGCTCTGGGGGTCGATCTCCTGGAACATACTGTGGGGGAGGCTGTGGCACTGGGGGGCAGGGGGGACCTGGGGGGACAGGGGACCCTGCTGTGCACGAGCAGCGTTGGACTTGTCTGGGGGAACTGTGAGGGGGGCTGGGGCAGAGTGACTGTGATGTCACAGAGCCACCCTGTGATGTCACAGCCTTCTCTGTTATGTCATAACCCCTCTGAGATGTCACCCAGCAACCCTGTGATGTCACAATCCTCTCTGTGATGTCACAGCCTTCTCTGTGTCATCACACAGCCTGCTCTTAGATGTCACAGACAGCTCTGTGATGTTACAAAGCCACACTGTGATGTCACATCCTGCTCTGTGATGTCAGACAGAGCCACCCTCCATGATGGCAGAGTCGTCTTTGCAACCACACAGCCTCCTTTGTGATGTCACAGCCCACTCTGTGTCACAGCCTGCTCTATGATGTCACACAACCAACCTGTGATTTCACAGCCCAGTCTGTGATGTCACAGTCAGCTCTGTGATGTCTCAACCTACTCTGTGATGTCACAGCCCTCTGTGATATCACAGCTCACTCTATGTCATGCAGCCACACTGTGATGTCACAGCCTGCTCTGTGATGTCACACAGTCCCCTCTATGATGCCATAGCTGCTCCATGACCTCACACAACCCAGTCTGTGATGTCACACAGCTCCTTTCTGACATCACAGCTGCTCTATGGCTCTCTGACACAGCCCCAGAGGTGCCCATGGCTATGACACAGCCCCCTCTGGGCCATGGCACAGCCCCTGCCAATGCTGAGCACCTGTGAGCTCTGGGTGTGCCCTGCTCGTGTCCCTGAGATGGCCTGGCAGTGCCCCAGCCCTGCTGGGCTGTGCACAGGAGCTGCTCCTGGGCAGAGCTGTCTCTCTGCAGCGCTGCTGCTTGCCAGGAGCTCCTCTGTGCCAGGAGCCCAGCCCAGCTCAGCAGCACAGCAACAGCACAGGGACTTGAATGACCCTCGTGGGGCTTTGGTGCTCAGGCTCTGAACATCAGTCCCTGAGAGGGAGTTGCAGAAACCTCTCAAGTATTCAAAGGCAGAATTGAACTCTAAAGTTCCTAAAACCATAAATGGGTCCCACTGAGGGACATGACTGAGAAAGTGTCCCCATGGCCCAGTTGGAGGAGGAAAGTGGAGGCAGGGATGACACATGAGGACAAAGTGAATCCAAGTCTTTGCGCCCTTGGGAACAGCACTGTCTCTGCTACCAAGGGCTGTGAGGAAACACCTTGTCCCGAGGCACTGGGCCCTCCTGGCACAGCCCCAGCAAGGCTGGGCACTGTCACCCCCTTGTCCTGCCCTCAACATCCCCACCCCACATCCCAGTGGCCTCAAGGATCTGCTGGAAGGAGTCCTGGGGAGCCTTTGGCAGGAATGGCCCTGGGGGGCTTCTTAATGCCCCCAGGGACTGCAGGTTTTTCAAAGGACTTTGGGTTTTGCTTTGGGTTTGCTCAGTGGGGCTCATTAATGCTTCAAGGTACTTCAGGGTTTTTAAGATATTTTTCCATTCTCCTTTTGACACTGAGTCTCTGGGAGGTTTGTGCAATCATGGCCTCCAGTTGTCTCCTCCAAGAACTCCACAAGGAGACTGTGTTGGGAATGGACCTCAGTAGGACCCATTAATCCTTTGAGACACTGAATTTTTCCTCTGGCTTTGACTCCTGGAACGGTTCCTGTAATCTGCTCTCAGGCCCTGAGGTTCAAGGGCTCAG
Source organism: Lichenostomus cassidix (assembly GCF_008360975.1). NCBI lineage: Eukaryota > Metazoa > Chordata > Aves > Passeriformes > Meliphagidae > Lichenostomus > Lichenostomus cassidix. Next base: position 391,335 of record NW_028147635.1, on the reverse strand, counting down.
CACCAAATGCTGAGCTCCTTAGGGGCTCCTTAGGATCAAGCAAGTCCTAACAAACTGTGGCTCTCCCTTGATTTCCCTCCCATCTAGTGCAGTTCATTAGGAAGTTTATTTTCTATATTTATAGAGAAATATTTCAAAGAGGTTCTAATAAATCCACATTCCTGTTTTAAAGGGTGTATTTTTCCATTTATAGAAGAGGTGAATGCAGCATTCAGTGATTGATATTGATCCAGGGTGTCTCCTAAGGAGGTCTGGCCTGGTCAGAGAAGCTGTGCCTTGAGGTCTGACACAGTGTGGACAACCTTGCTCCCCATTCCCAAACCCCATCCTGTCTCTCCTCACTCACTTGTGGACTCCTTTCCTTGGAGAACTGGCTGCACACAAGCAAACAGGGGTTTTTTTTTTTTTTTAATTTTTTTTTTTTAAGCAGTTTAAATCTCCTAAGTTTCCCTATTGAAAACACACCCTCCTCAAGTTTTTCCCAAGTCCAAGTTGTCACCAAGGAGGCTCCCCTTCACCAAGGTAGAACCATGCAAGGAATGTTTTAGACCGTTGGACTCCTTGGTTCCACAAAGCCTTTCTGTGTCCCAAAAATCCCTTGGTTCCATGAGGTTCCAAAGTGTCCCAATGGATATTTGGTTCCACAGGGCCCCACAGTGTCATAATGCCCTTTTTGAGTCCATGAGGCCTTGCTCTCTCACATGGACTTTTGGTTCCATGAGGTTCTGTACTCTCAGCAATGGTCTCCTTAGTTCCAAAGTGTCACCATGGACCCTTGGTTCCATGAAGCTCTGCTGTGTAACAAAGTTCTCCTGGATTCCATGAGGAATACAAAAGCTTTGCATAAACAATGAGCAAGACCATGGCCGCCTTGGATCTGCACTGTCACAATGGACAGTTGGTTCCATGAGGTCCCATACTGTCACAATGGATATTTGGTTCCACAGGGTGCCACAGTGTCACCATGGTCTCCTTGGTTCCACAAGGTCCTGCAGTGTCACAAAACCCCACAGGTTCCATGAACTCCTGTTCTGTCAGCAATGGTCTCCTGAGTTCCAATGAGGCCCCACAGTGTCACAGTGACCCCTTCATTCCATGAGGTTCTGCAGTGTCACAATGCACTCCTGGGTTCCATGAGGCCCCACTGTGTCACAATGACCCCTTGGTTCCATGAGGTGCCACAGAGTCACAATGGTCTCCCTTCATCTATGAGGCCCTGCAGTGTCACTTTGGTCTCTGTGGTTCCATGTGGCCCCAAAGTGTCACAATACTCTGTGATTTCATTGGGAACACAAAAGCTTTGCATAAACATTGAGCAACACCTGCTTAACACACCTGGGAACATCTGTTTTTATTCAAAAGAGGAGTTAAAGGTGAGAATGGCACCATCAACTTCCATCTGCAACTGAGATCAAGGGAAAGGACAGGGACAGAGAATTCTGCTTCAAGATACAGAGAATTCTGCTTACAGAGATCACTTCTGGCCACATTATCCCTTGTAGAAAGGTGACATCATCAGAGGCAGCCTGTACTGAGCATGTGGCTCCTGAGTGGAGTTTGTTGTGTAGGAAACCTGCTCAGGCTTTTCCATTCTTCCCTTACAAACAGGAAAACTCCTCCTGGGCCTGTGTGCAGGCAGAGCCCTGAGGAGAGCAGGTGGGACATGGAGCAATGGGCTGGGACAGCCAGCTGCAGAGCTCAGGGGACAAGTTTGTGATGCAGGGAACAGGGATGTCAGTGCCAGGTGGGCAATGTCAGCCATGGTGAGGTTGGGGGTGAGGAGCAGGTTGTCCCAGCAGGGTCAGCCCTCAAGGGGCTCATTCTTCTACATGCCCAGACTTCCCAAGGAGACATTCAGAATCAAGATGCCTTGGAGAATGTTTCTAACAACTCGTCTCTGAAATGAATAATAATAAGATAATTCCTTGATTCAAAAGAAAAGTCATGGGGTGCACTTTGAAATCTTGCTCCTTAACAGAACTCCAAACTGACTCCAATGAGCTGCAGAAGCCCTGAACACTTGAAGTCAATGGAAGGCAGACAAAGAGCTCCTGGTTGCTTTCTGTATTTTAATGAGCCCCCCGGGGGATTTTGGGCTGAGTCTGTGACCCTCAGGGACTGAGAGAAGGTTGAAGAAGCTGCTCAAGGAGTCAGAAGCAGAACTCCAAGTCCCTTGGAGCATCAATGGGCCCCACTGAGGGCAGGGACTGCCAAAGCTCTCCTGGGACTCGTGAGAGCAGATCCTTGGGGCCAGGATTGCAGGGAGCCAAAGGCTCTGAGCAGGGAACTGGAATGCTGAGAGAGGCCTGGGTTGCTTGGAGGAAGCAGAAAGGCCAAGGGCTGAGCCCAGCCCTGGGACAGCAGGGCCTGTCCCTCACGGGTGGCTCAGGGCTGTTTGTGGGGCAGTGGCATGTGAGGGGGAGGAAGGACAAATGTCATAAAACTGCAACCCCTGCCAGCCTCCTCAGGGAGGGACGAGGCAGAAGCAAAGTGCAGACCCTGAGAGGAAAGTTCCTTCAGTGGGGCCTCCAGAGGCAGTGCCAGAGCCCAGGGGACAAACCCCTGGGTGCCTCTGGCCCTGCCAGCCATGCCCAGCCCTTGGCCATGTCTCCTGCAGGCTGTGGCTCCCTGTCCATGCTGCTCCTGTGCCCTGGCCGGCTGCACACGCCCATCTCGCTGTGCCCCCAGCATTTCTCAGCCAGCATTTCTGTGCCTCCCTGGTGTCCCTGCACCCAGCGCTGCCGGTCCCTGGCACACAGAGCCATGGCAGGAGCCTGACCCTGCCAAGGGCCTTTGGAGCAGGGTGGTGGCTGCAATTGCTTCTGACCTCAGCAACTGCTCCTGCCATGGTTCCATGGGTAGCCAGCACAGCAATGCTGCTGTGCATTGTCCCTGCTGAGGGTCAAACACTATCAGGGCACATTCTCTGTCTCTAGATTTCATGCCACACCCAAGCACTGCATTTGTGTCTCCAGCATTGCTTGCCAAGAGAAACAGGGCAAGGCAAATGTGTGTAGCTCATGGCATTTTAGAGTGCCTAAAACTTGCTTAGTCATAGCTCTTGGAGGTGAGATCCATTTGCAATTAATGGGATGGAGAAGGAGTGCAACATGGAAAAGGGGAGCATAGAAATCAATAGAGGAAAACATCTTGGATTGTTTCTTTCCATTTTCATTTTACTTCTGGAAAGCTGTTTCAGTTTTCCAGGAATCTTCTCCACAGTCCTGTCTGCTCTTTTCAAGAACCTTTCCTGGAGAACAAGGTCGAGCTTCTGTCACAAGATGTGCCACCAATTGCAGCTTCTCTTTCCTTTCCACACTGTGAGTGCAGCATGATTTTTGCAGTCAAGCAGGACAAATGTGTGGAGAACTTTACAACTTGGCCTTTCTTTTCCTTGTGGACTGGGGAGTTGTGCCATTGGCAAGGTTTTCATGGTGACTGTTCTAGCCTAAGGAAACAGGAGGTGGTAGCAGGACTTCTTAGGGAATGCAACTGTGACTGAATTCAGAGAAAGGATCTCCAGGACACTCTGGGAGTTCCCTGGGCTGGGCTCAGGTTCCACTGGGACTCTGCAGCAAGCTGGGCTGGAACTGGGATCAGCAGCAGCTGCAAATCCCTCTGGGCATCTCCATTTGCTGCTGCTAGGAGGAAACAATGAAGTGAGCCAAGAACTTCTGCTATTTCTTTCTCCTGGTGTTTCTTTCATTTTGACACACCAGAGGCAGTTTCTGGGATAGTGTCTGTAAGTTGATTCTATTTCAACAGCACCAGCAAGAGGACTGTGTTTGAGCACTGTGAATGTGGCTTGAGTGGCTTTAATTCTGCATGACTTAGTGCTCAGGGACTTGTGAATATTTCAATCTCTGCTAACCTTGATGCCTTTGACAAAAATACTGAGTTCACTGTCAGAAAAGCACTGTGAGTAGCACTGATGGAAAGAGGCAATTGCAGTTGTAATGATAAAATTTTAGATGGGAACCAGAAGAGGAGCAACAGCAGCCGTGATCTGCAATTCCCAAGGCAAAGGCAAGAAGAGCCTCCTGCTGTCACCTCAGGCTGAGTAAAGCAGTGCTGAAAACAGTGCTGGAACCTGATCCGTTCTTTCTCTGAAGGTTGGTACAGGGCAGCACAGCCGGGCCCTGAGCAATCAGAGCTGTTTGGGGCCAGGATTGTTGCTGTACTCCAGAATTCCCCTGGAAAAACCCCATGGGAAGCCAAGGCAGGAGCAGCTGGGAAGGGCTGGCAATGCTGCTGCTGCTCCTGCTGGGAGCCCTGGCTGGGCCAGGCTGGCGCCCACTGCGCTACGGCTCCTGCTGCTGCCAGAGCCGGGCGGGACTCGGGGACAGGGAATGGACACGGGGGGACAGCAAAGGCCGTGGGGCTGCAGTGATGTTGGCGCTCAGGCCAGTGCCAGCACAGAGCTTTGGACATGAGGGGTCATGAGAGGCCATGCAAAGCCTCAGCCTTGGCAGGAGGGAGTCCTGCCATGTCCCCAGGGCAGGGCAGCTGTGAGGTGCCACAAGTGCAGATGTGGTGCAGAGCAGGCTCAGAGCACCTCTGGGAGGGGATGAGACCCTTCCCCAACTCCAAACCACACCAAAACCACCATAAACAGGACTTTGCATCTTTAGAAGCCACTGGCAACTTGGAAGTGACTACAGCTCAATCCCACTGTGAGAAGGAAGGGAATCTTCCCAGTGAGCTGCCATACAGCCACTATTAACAATGGGTGGGATTTAGAAGTATAACACTAATAAATAATACAAACAAATAATAGTAACAACAATAACAAGAAATCAACCCCCAAATGCCAACACACAGCACCACACCAAAAGGATGAACCTCCTTTTTCTTCATTGCCTCAAGGCTCATGAGAAAGAATTCTGGTATATAATACCAAAAAACCCACTCAGGAACAAGTTCCACTCCCTTCATCACCCCAACCTTTGGCTGTCTCAATCCAGACCCTGCCCCACACTCCAATCCCCACCCCAACCCATCCCACCCCTCCTGGACATCAAGACCCCCTTCCCAAGCCCTATTTCCACCCTTCCACCACTCCAATTCCCATCCCACCCATCCTGCCCCACCCAATGCCCATCTCACCCCTCTGGAACTGCATCCCACTTTGCCCAATCCCTTCCAGTGTCATTCCACACTGAGGGGCTGTGGAATTGAGTCATTTTGGGCAGGGATTGAGCCGGTTTGGGGTAAGATTGAATACTTTGCAGTGGAATTGAGTGGTTTTGAGGTACTGGATGAACCCTCTTGGCTTTTCAAACACAAAATGGAGAAAGAAACTGTACCAAATACCCAGAAGCACCAAATCATCCAGAATAGCTCCTGAACACCAAACACCCCTCCCAAAGAGCAGTAAAACCATGAGGCTTTAGGTAATAAGGCTGGAGTAGAAGAAAAAGATCTTCCTGCAGTCGGGGCTTGTGCAGGGCTTCTCTTACTGGTGGCTCCGTTGGTGTCGGGTCATCTTAGAGCTCTGGGTGAAGCTCTTCCCACACTCGGGACACTCATAGGGTCTCTCCCCAGTGTGGATGCGCCGGTGGATGATGAGGGTGGAGTTGAGCTTGAAGCCTTTCCCACAGTCAGGGCAGCGGAATGGCCTCTCCTCTGTGTGAATCCGCTCATGGAGGAGGAGATTGGAGCTGCTCTGAAACCTCTTCCCACACTTGGGACACTTGTAGGGCCTCTCCCCAGTATGGATCCTCTGGTGGCGGATCAGGTGCGAGCTGTCTCTGAAGCTCTTCCCACATTCCCCACACTTGTAGGGCCGTTCCCCAGTGTGGATCATCTGGTGGCAGATAAGTTGGGATCTCCTGGTGAAACTCGTCCCACATTCCCCACACTCATATGGCCGTTCCCCAGTGTGGATCATCTGGTGGCGGATCAGGAGAGAGCTTGTCCTGAAGCTCTTCCCACATTCCAAGCACTTGTAGGGCTTCTCCCTGGCGGGAAGCTGCTCATGGGCCACCTGCTCATAGCTCTGGCTCGATTGCTGGCCAATTTCCTGGCACAGGGTGGGCCTTTGCTCCTCACAGCACCCTGGGCTTGGTTTGGAGCCTCTCCTTGTGTGGGATCTCCGGGGCTTTTCCTCCCCATTGGACTCCTGTGCCATGGAGTTGTTCAAATCAGCCTCTTCCATGAGGTTCTCCAGGAAGGATTTTTCCTCCATGGTCTCCATTCCCAGCTCATTGCCTGGGGGTGGAAACACAAGAGGATTTTAGATTTGCCTACATGCCAAAAGGAAAGGGGAAGGAGATTCCCCTCAGTCCATTCTTGGCAGGACAGTGTCAGCAGCAGGGTTGTCCTGCAGCCAGGGACGATGTTGGGCTGGAAGATGGAGAAAAAAAGAGGGGGAATGGGGCAGTGACTTCCTCCTCACCTGCCTGGCTGTCCTGGGGCATCTTCCTCTGCCTCACAGCCTTCTCCTCCATCCAGCCAAGGTTTGGGAATGGGAAATCCTGGTTTGGAGGGGGAAAACAAGGTGTGAGCATGTATGTTAGGTTTGAAGGTCCTCCTGCTCGAGTCCATTTCTAGAAGTCACAGGGCATCTGGTGTCCATAAAAACCTCCAGAGCACTATGATTTTGAAAAAAAAAAACCAACAAAAAAACCCCCAAAACAATCCCAGGAGTTCCCTTCTTTGGTCTCTCCACTTTGGAATTCTGGGGGTCCCTCCCATCCTGGCTGCTGGGGGTTCTGCATGTATTGGGCTTCCCACATCTAGATGGACCCAAGCCTCCCTTTGCTTTTGTGGGTCCTTGGAATCCCCAAATTTCTTCCTCTCCAGTCTCCCCACTTTGGGGTCATGCTGGTCCCTCTCCTCCAGGGTCCCCTCATTTAGGGATGCCAGGGGGTTTTGGGTTTTCCATAGGTTGCTTCTGCCCTAAGTGCTTCAGGGTGTGGGTGTCCAAGGAGTCACCTCTCTCCCCATCTCCAGGTTTTTGAATTTTCCAGATGTCCTGGCATTTCCCCCTTCTGTGGGCTCCCCATTTCGGAGTCCTTGGGATCACAGGGTTCCCCACCTCCAGACTCCCTCTCCTCCAGACTGCCAGCAGTCCCCTCATCGTGGTATTGCCCTCTCCACCCTCCCCACTCTGGACATCCTGAGGTTCCTCCCTTTTGGTTCTCCACGGGGGTCCCACAGCCCCCTGGCCCTGGGCTGGAGGTGGCAGTGCTTGCTTTGGGAAACCCAACCCTCACTGCAGGGGGGGTCCTCGCATCCCCCCGCCCACCACTGTGGCTCTGCTGGCAGCCACCACCAGGACACCCAGAAACACCTCCCAGGGACACCCCAACATCCCCCAAGGGATGTTTTTGACACAGCTTGGAAGTCCTTCATACTCCAAACACCCAAAACCACTGTGCTCATTTAAAAGTAAACTGTCAGGAGAAATGAACCCCACTCAACTGCCCCAACAGACATTACAGGTCAGAGTAATAATTCACTGAAGAGATTACAGTAAATACAATGATACAGAGCAAACTGCTTTTAACCCACAAAGATTGAGTACAACCTGGCTCCCTGTAGGTCAGAGCGATGGTCGAGATCCTACCAAGTGGTGGTCACAGTCCTGTTGAAATGGTGGTCTTGTGGAAGTTCTGCACCTCCTCTGGATCAGTTGAGTGGAAGTTGTGTCCCACATCACCAAAGCCAGATTTTATATGCTCAGGTTCAGGTGGGAATGCTCAGTACCTCCCCCAGGGCAGGGAGTTTGACAATGGAATGATGTCATCCTGTGAGTCATGGGATACTTGGGGAGTCTTTGATGGTCTCAGCTCTTGCAGCTGCCCATTGTGCTGGTGCCATTGAGTCCACGATGGCCCATTAGCAGAGATGACCCCTCAGGCTGGGTGGGACTGTGCTGGTGCTTCCCTGGAAGGAGTCATCTCAGCTGAGTCATTGGTGTGAAAAAGAAGCACTGCCCTGCCTCACAGGGTTTGCCTCTCTTTCCTTATCTCATTTAACACACAGCTGGTAGCCTGAGGGATCAGGGGTGCACTGGGCAGCTCCTGCAAATGACCCGTCATCAACAGCTCATCAGAAATTACCTAAAGGGAGTAGAATGCCGAGTTTGGTCACAACCACAGAGTGCTAAACTGTAACCAAAATGCTAATCTGTAACCAGGACAGGCTGGCAGAGAGATTTCATCGAGTGATATCTGAAATCTTTTTTAAAAGGCTGCTGAGGTCAGTAAGATGGATCCATGCCACCAGCACATTTAGAAAGTAAATACTGACTTCCCTTTTTCAAAACATCAGTTACCTCTTCATCCAAAGTCACAGAAGCATTTTCAATACACGCTTGGGTTTTGTCTTTATCTTTCATATTTTATCTATGTTTTTCCTTTTCCCTTTTATTTTCTTGAAAGACAAAAATGAGTGTCCATTGCTCCTGGTTCCCATGTGGAGCAGCCCCCTTCCTGCTGGCTGAGCTGCTCAGGCAGAGCCCGGCAGCTCCTGGCCCCTGCAGGGCTGAGGCTTTTCCCTGTCGCTGTGCACAGACTGATGGAGCAGCACTGCTGAACATGGGGACAGCCAGAGGGACCAGAAGAGCTGGCTTTGTCCACCTGAAGCTCCAAAGGCCAAACTTTCCAGCAGACACGGCTGGAAGAGGCTGGCAGGCTCCCTGTTTGCTGTGCTGCCCCACTTGTGAGCGGCCCAGCTTTGCGTGAGGCACAGTGAGAACAAGGGGCAGCTCCCTCCCAGCCCTGCAGCCAAGGGACCCCTCTGGCCCCGGGGCTTGGGGCACTGTCAGCACCTGCTGCTTCAGCCACTGCTTCTGCTGGCATTGAGAGCAACAACCAAACTGTGGCTGATCCTGAGGGAGCAGCAGCAGGGCCTGGAGCTGCTCCCTGAGTCTGGGGCAGGGCTGGACAAATGACCCCACAGCAGCAGCAGCAGCAGGAGGAAATGGACCTGACTTTGAGCACAGCCCCTGCCACTCTTGCCTCCTGTTTGCAGTGGTGTCACAGCAGCCTGAGGCACCTGGGAGCCCTCAGTGCCAGCAGGGACTTGAGATGGCAGGCCCTGGGCTCCTGGAGGTTGTGCAAAGAACGCAGCTGGGCACTCCCTGTCCATATGGAGCTTGCGGATGGAAAAGGCTGCTGTGCCCAGGCAGCTCCAAGGGCAGAGAAATGAGGCTCTCGAGCACTTGATCTGGGCCAGTTCCACAGTCCTGGGCAGCAGCCAGCGAGCAGAGGGGGAACAGAGGCCACAGCAAGAGGGACAAAAGCAGTCAAGTGCAGAGACTGGAGAGAGCCAGACCTGGCAGAAGGAAAAGCTGCTTCCTTGCACTCTTGAAGAAAGCTCTTGGCTGTTTCAGAGCACTGAAAGGCGTGAAGGGCAGAGAGGAGGTGACACCAAGCAATGTTCCTGTTTTCACACTCTCCCCTCTCAGTGTCCCAGAAGGAATTGGATGAACTGTATTCTTCTCTCTGAGTCATCTGGTTCAGCATGAGCAGCTTAGCACCAGGAGCTAAAGGGCCTGAAGCCTTAGGCCTCAAGTGCTGACCAAGAGGGAACATACTGACAAAACTAATGCTGCTAACTTGTAGCAGGCTGAATACAGCAGATGGAATCCTGGAATTCTAGAACCTTTTCTGTTGGAAAAGACCTCTGAGCTCATCAAGCCCAGCTGTTCACCCAGCACTGTCAGCCCAGCACTAAACCACATCCCTGAAGTGCCAAGCCTGAACAAGAGGCCTGACTGAGGCCTGAACAACAGGCCTGAGCCAAAGGTGACCTCTCGATGAACCTTCTAACCAAAGGTTATCTTTGTATCCACTCATTACCAAAATATGCATGATCATTAGCACTGTGATAGATATATCCAGTCATTAGTGACACATGTATTTACCTTTCTGTATTTAGAAGCTAAACAAGGCAATGAAATCCAACATCTGGCCTGGTTTGGGGGTGTATGGTCAAAGTCAACTCCCTTGGTTCCCCCTTGAGCCCTGGCCAGGCTTTGGGAGAATCCAAGAGGAGAATGAATCCAGATGTTCCTGCACTGGAAGTGCTGTCAGTTTGTTTGTTCAGCACTCTCCAAGCTGGGCTCTCTCACAGCAAGGTTGGAAGCCTCACCTGTGGGTGGACACAGCTGCAGGAATTCCCAGTGTCCAGAGTGGCTCTGCAGTCCTTGGCTGTGACAGCTTCCCCAGCTGATGTGTGGGGCAGGGTGATGGTGAAGTCTGAGGGTAACTGGTGATGGATCTTTCTAAATCCCTTCAGGCAATCTTTGGTAGTGATGACTGGGTGCATTGTTGATCTTATCCTTTTGTAATCCTTTGCTAATGATTCTTTGCAAATGATTCTGTAGGGCTGAGCATGTCCTTTTGTTCTTCTTTGCAGTTGTGTGTTATAATAAATTACACTGTTCCCTCAGTTGGTGTCTCTGTCTTTGGTACTGACACTGCCCACAAGCAAAACAGACACTGAGGGCCCCATAGAACCAAAGGGGCATTGTGACACTGCAGGGCCTCATGTAACCCAGGGGATCATGGTGACACTGTGGGGCTTAAAGGAACCAAGGTGCCATTGTGACACTGTGGGGCCCCATGAAGATAAGGAGACCATTGTGACATTGCAAGGCCTCATGAACCAAGGGGCCATTGTGACATCATGGGACCCTAACCAGCCAAGGGACACGTGACACTCTGGGGGCCCATGGAATAAGGGAGATCATTGTGACACTCTGGGGCTCCATGGAACCATTCTGACACTGCCTGGACTTGTATAACCAAGGGCCCATTGTTTTCCCCTCCCTGGTACTGCCCAGTCCAGCCTCTCCCTACCTCTGCCCCAGCCCAGCAGAGCAGCCCAGTCCTATCTGGCCCTGCAGCAAGAATGGGAAGCAATGGAGGTCAGGGACAGTGACTCTGTGTCTGGAATGCTCAGGAGATCCTCAGCTCTGGCATCTCCTGCAGCCCCAGGACAGCCCCACTGCCCAGGACAGCAGCAGAGAGTTTGCCCCGGGGCTCCTCAGGCAGCTCCTGCTGCCCCAGCTCTTGCCAGGACTCCTGTGCACACACACAAGGGCTCCTGCTCTTCTCCTGGCACATCCCAGCTGCCCACAGAGCCTTTCCCAGGGGATCACGGCTGTGCTGGCCTGAGCAGCCATTGCTGCAGCCCCTGCCCTGCTCCCCACAGCCCCACAGAGCTGGGGGTGCTGCTCTGCAGAGCACGGGGGCTGTGCTGCCCGGGGCCATGGGCTGCCTCTGCTGGGCTCTGCTGCTCCTGCTGGGACACACAGGCAGCTGATGGTGCTCCCTGCACTCAGCCCTCCCACACGAGCTCTGCTGGGGCCATGGAGGCTGCTCAGAGCTGCCTGCCTTGTTCCAGGCCTGCCAGATGGCCTTGGGGCTGCCCTGGATCCTCCTCTGGAAGTTCCCTGAGGCTCAGAGGAGGCACTGCCCACACTCCTTTCCCTGTCCCTGCTGTGTCCCCTGGGGCTGCAGAGCTCTCATGGGTCACAGCAGACATTCAGTCCTTTATCTCTGGGTGACTCTGATGCCTGGAACAGGCTACATGAAAACAGATGCCAAAACAATTAGGTGTATAAATAGCAGACAAATTTATTCAAGGCCTTCAAGGTACATTTGGGCAAGCAAAGTCTCCCTCAGGGACTACACCCAAAATAGATACCAGATCACAAGCTCTTTATCTTTTTTAAGTTTTGTCTTATTAGCATATTGGTCCCTAATTCTCTAATCACACCTTCAGGCAATGATATTGACCACCCCAGGCCCTGCTCCCCCCTTTCCACTGTTGTTCAGATATTTTCTGGCCCTAGGGTAATGAATATGTCCTTGAATCTCTATCCAGAGAGCTTTATTTTGGTTAAATGTGTTGGGAACAGAGGTTTTCTGCATTCTGTGAGAACAGAGAACTACACCAATTTACAGACACATGAAGAAAAAAAAACCCCAAAATTATTAAGGCATCATTGTGATCCCAGGGATATCCCAGACCATGTCACTTCATGCTCAGGATATGCAGTGGGGGGAAGAAGGAGGAAGGGGGAACATTTAGGAGGATGGCTTTTGTCTTCCCAAGTCACTGTTCTGTGGGATGGAGCCCTGCTCTCCTGGAGGTGCTGAACAGCTGCCCAGCCCTGGGAAGGGCTGAAGGAATTCCTTCTTTTGCTTTGCTCATGTGGTGCCTTTTGCTTTCCCTGTTGAAGTGCCTTGATCTCAACCCACTCCAGTTTTTACCCTCCCAACTCTCTTCCGGATCCCACTGGTGGGGAGTGACCGAGGGGCTGTGAGGTGCTGCCTGGGTTGAACCAAGACACCAATTGTCTGTGCTTTGCTTTGCAATATTTCAGAACAAGTGTGTGTTTTATTCACCTCCAGAAGTGTAACAAAAGTTTCCCAACAGCTTCTAAGAGATAGAAATGCCAAACATATTTAAAGGGTTTATTGATAACTTAAAAAAACATGCAGGACAATGAGCCTGGAAATCACAGTTGTTTATTTACTCAATGCTTAATGGGTACTCAATTTACTTAAGCTTTTACTCAATGCTTAAGAGAGCTCTTGTGATTTACTGTGAAGAAATATTCAGGGATCCCTTAGAGAGCTCTGTTCTTCTTAATTTGCTTTACTGGGTTCTTCTTCTACTTTTACATGTTTATAATTTGAAAATTGTAAAATATATCTTGTCTTTTGGAGAGGTAAATCCAACTCGTTTTCCATTCTGACTTTCAAGAAATTTCAGTGTCAGAGTTTGTGAATGACAGGAAATTCACTGTCATTCAAATATCCTGAAGAATTATTTGTTAAATTAATATTGGAGGGTGTCCCATGCAGCCTCATTCAGAGTCATCATTTTTAGATGGCACACATTAAATCCTTATATTGAAAGATTTTAGGATCCCACTATTACATTTTAGATGAATCTCCTGTTCCAGAGTTATGACAGCATTCTAACAGATGAAATACATCAAATATTATCCTTTGGATCTCTAAGCAGGATGGAATTGACTTCTCCACGCTGATGTGAAATGTTTCACAGTAGTTTGTAGAACCAGAGAACCATGGAACCCCAGAACGATTTGGCTTGGGAGGGACCTTGAAGCCCATCCAGTGCCACCCCCTGCCATGGGCAGGGACACCTTCCACTATCCCAGGCTGCTCCAAGCCCCAGTGTCCAGCCTGGCCTTGGACACTTGCAGGGATCCAGGGGCAGCCACAGCTTCTCTGGGCACCCTGTGCCAGGGCCTCCCCACCCTCCCAGGGAACAAGTCCTTCCCAAGAGCCCATCCAAACCCTCCGAAATGGGAGTATTCACCATCACTTCCTCTTGCAATTTCCCAGTTTCAAATGGAGCTGTGTGAATGTTTCAGCCTTTTTTGAAATTGTATTCCAACAGCTCATCTCTGGAGTTCTTTCCTTTGCCTCCTGAACCATGGGAGTTCTCCTCTGTTTTATTCAGCATTCTAAAGGGGCAAATGATGGAATTCTCAACTCTGGTGGAAGAAAAACCTTTTTCCCAATGAGCCCAGTATTTGCACACCAAAGTTCTTGACCCTAAACTTGGGCTTGCACATGTTCCATGTGCAAGAGCCTCTGCATTTTTCAGTGGACCCTCTAGCCTGATTTGAGAAAGGAATTCTCTGCTGAGTGTGCAATTATCAGTGTTAATAGACACCAGAAAATGATTTTTTTGATAGAAAAAGGATTTTTTTGAATAGTTTCCACAATCATTTCAACCTTCTAATTATTTACAAACAAATTTCAGCCTGCAGCGATGCCTTCTAGAACTTTACAGCTGTGCATGATGTGCAAACACAGTTTTTAAAGCTGTGGCACATGCACTGATTGCTTTTGCAGCCCCTGATGTGTCCCTGCGAGAGGCTGTGTGACAGCTCTGTCACCGCCCTCTTTGCACACTGCTGTCCCAGCCGGTTCCAGCCGGTTTGCAGCTGGTTCTGAGCCCCCCTAGCCCGCCGCTGTCCTGGGGCTGCTGGGGAGTGGCCCGTGGGGACAGCAGCGCCTTGCAGGCTCCTTTGTGACGTGTGGCTGCGTGTGCCCAGAGCCCATTGTGACACCTGGGGACACGGCGTGAGCGGGAGGCTATAAAAGGGCACCGAGAGCCCGGGGGTGCCACTGCCAGGAGAGAGAGCTGCTCTATCAGGAGACAGCATCTCCCGCAGTAGCGAAGTGTCACAGCGTGACAGAGATGGCGACAAGCGAGAAGAGCACCGTGGGCGTCCAGCCCAAGAAGAAGTGGCTGCGATTCCCTGGGAGGCAGAAGGTGAGGGATGCGCTCGGGCTTGGGGCCAGGCTTGCGGGCACGGAGGGAGCTGCTGTGCCAGGGGGGCCGTTTGCACCGCAGAGGGCCAGCTGGTCCTCATCCTTCTCCCGCTCCGTGCAGCTGTCCAACTGCGAGTCACGGGCAGCCCCGCAGGAAGCTGAGGAGCACCGTGACTCCTGTGCTGCCTCTGTGGCGCAGGCGGCAGCAGCAGAGAGCCGGGCAGCCCCGCACAGCCCCAGGGGCCGCGGCCAGGCTCTGCTGCGCTCGCTGCGGCGCGGCTCCCGTGCCATCCTGAGCGGGATGGCGGCTGTGATCCGGCGACGCGGCCAGCAGCCGGGGACACGGCGGCCCCCGCATCAGGGCACGGGGACAGGGACGGCAGCAGCAGCCCCCGCACTGGGGCCGGAGAGCCGGGCAGCTGCCCCGCACAGCCCCTGCTGCCCCCCCAGCCCGGAGCCCGGCCAGCTGGAAGCTCTGGGTGGGCAGGGGGCAGGGGCAGCAGCGGGGGCTGTGCTGGCAGAACCAGAGATTGATGAGAAGTCCTGTGTCATCCTGGATGAAGACTGGCAAGGGGAACATGAATGAGACCCAAGCTGCAGAAGTGGAGAAGAGAGGCCTCCTGTGAGGCCCCGTGAGGCATGGGCAGAGCACAGGAACCTTCATCCATGACCAGCCACAAGCCAAGTCCCAGCTCTGCCCAGCAGAGCCCCTCACAGCAAGGAAAAGGCCTCAACTCAATACCCAGTTATGCACCAGTGCCCACCAAGCCCCTTGCCCAGCCAGCTGGAAGATCTTGGTGGGCAGGGGGCAGGGGCAGAAGCAGAGCCATGCCTGTCAGAGGCACCAACCACAGAGGGATCCAGCTCTGAGGAGCTCAGGTCTGTGTGCAGTTTGCCAGGGCTGTCCACAGTGTGGGCAGAGATCACACACCTGAGCTGGAGCACTGAGGAGGAGAGAGCCTCAGGGTCCCTCCCAGGTGAGGCATGGCCTGAAGATGAAGAGCTGAGCAGCAGGTCTGAGGAAGAGAGTGGCTCAGGCTCCTTGCCATGTTGGTCATGGGCTGAAGACACAGCTGAGCTGGAGCAGTGAGGCGGAGAGTGGCTCAGGGTCTCTCCCATTAGAGGCCTGGGCCGAAGACAGAGACCTGAGTGGGAACGCTGACAAGGACAGTGGCTCTGTGTCCCTCCCAAGTGACTTGTGGCCAGAATGCAGCCACCCAGCCTGGAGGATAGAGGATGACAGACAGTGCCTCAGGGTCCCTCCTATGGGACATTCCAGATGGCACTTGGGGACAGCAATTCCTAGAGTGGCACAGGTGGTTGGTTGAGTGTCTGCAAGGCCTGCGCTCAGCTGTGGCTGTGGCTGTCCCCGAGTGGCAGCTGTCCCACTTCAGGAGGGTGCTCAGGGCATTTGGGAGCCTCAGACACCTCATTCCAGTGCTCCAGTCAGAGGAGCCATCCCACCATGGCTCCGTGGGAATGCCAATGGTGTAACACCCATGGAGGCATGAGCACTGGAATGAGCTCTGGAACGCTCTGTCCTTGCTCTCCTTTGCTCCATGTGTGTTTGTGCACAGCCCCTGAGCCAGGCCCTGCAGGAAGTGGATGTGTTGGCTGGAGGATCTGCAGTGCCTTTGCATTGTCCCAGGCATCCCTCACAGCTCTTGGCATGCAACTGGCAGGCTTGGGCTGGAGAGGTTCCCTTCCCCAAAAAGTCTGGTTCAAAGGCACCTTCACCGCTCTGGCAAGGCCCCAAACAAAGAACCTGCTTCTCCTTCTTTGTGACATGGAGGTGACCAGGAAACAAGACGTGCCAAAGCAAGTCAGGGTTCTGGTCTGAGTAACCAAACCCTGACATTGGCTGTTACATTTCCAATGACCTGGACAAGACCACTGAAGGCACCCTCAGTCATGTTGCAGATGAAACCAAGTTGGGTGGCAATGTCCATCTGCTGCAGGGCCAGGAGGCTCAAGACTGAGGTGCCATTGTACTTGCTGTGTCAAAAACTTGAGGAGGAAAAGTAAGAGAATTTATTAGATTTAAATTATGTAGGTTAAAATAGGCTAGATGTTAGTAGAGCTCTCTTCTAGAATTAAGGATAATCAGATAAAGGCCCTCTCATGCCCGCTTTTCCTGTTTAATTAAGAAACAAAAAAAAAATTAATTATTAATAAAAAATAACTAACTAAAGAACTAACTTCATTAAAATTAAACCCTAATAACTAAATTAACTAAATTAATTAAATAAACAAGGTAAAGAGTTCTGAAGGTTTAAACTAGACATTAGTTGGTAAAGAAAACTGCTAGGTAGCTCTGTTTTTTATGATAGATAATATTATTTAGCATTTGGCCTGGAATATGTTCCTCTGGAATATGTTCCTCATGCAGTTGAACTGTAGCTCTTGCTCACTTAGAACAGGTTCCACAAGATGTTTTTATTGAAATAAAATGATGGAACTGACAAATCAGAAGCGCTTGTTGTTTTCATTGTGCTGTAGTCATTGACTTGGGGGAAACTGCTGAAGGCCGAAGCCTTTTGGTCTCTGGGGCGTTGCAGTGTGTGCTGTGTGGGGCAGAGGAGAAAGGCGCTGCCTGGGGCGGGAGGGATGCAGGGACACCAAGTGCTTGTGACTTGTGCCACAAGGCCTTGGTCTGATGCAAAAGCTCCTTTTCTTGCGTCCACTTCTCCTCCTAGAGAGCTGCCCTGGTGCAGAGATCATTCTGTAGGATCTCTGCAGGGAGGAGAGCTCTCAGCCATGCCAAGGAGATTTTCCAGAACTCTCTGTTCAGGCCAGCAGCTGCCAGGCTGTTTTGTGGAACTCGTTGTGAGGCACACGGGGATTTTCCTGCCAGGACATTGGATCCCACTGGCTGTGTCAGGTGCCTGCAGAGGTGCTGCAGCACTCAAATGCATTTGCAAATGCAGCTCTTGCAGCCTGGCTGAAAATCTCCTGAGACAAGGAGCCTGAGGGGACATGTGCTTGGCCACACACATTGTGCAGCTGAAAGCTCCAGGATGCCACAATGTGCCACGCTGGACACTGCCTGGCATTGGTGACAAGGGGGGAACCAGGGCGTGGTGAGCAACATGACTCACTCCCCGGCTTGTGAAGAACAACTATTTGTTAATTAACAGCCAAAGAACAGAAGTGTTAAGCTCAGTATTTCTCGTGCCAAGGCAGAGAAAACAGCACACTCGATGCTGGGCGCTCTCCCTCGCACATCCCAAAGGGCAGAGGACCAGGTGCAAAGCACTGGGTCACTCTTATAGCCTCGCTTATTACACCCCATTGGTCCATTTGGGATCCTTCGTCTCATTGGCTCGTTTGTCCAAATGTGATTGGCTCGTTTCTCTGGTGCGTTCCTGTCCAATCACGGTCTAGGTCTCTCCTGGTTGGTTCTCGTCTGGTCCAATCCACGTTCTTGATGACATCACCCTCTTCTGGTGGGATATTCTAGAAACATCTTCCTTTATATGGGTGCTTTCATGCACATTCATTTAATGGGTGTGTTTAAATGTTACACTTAGTACAGCATCTTGCCGCCTACTAACCAACATAAGTAATATAATGAATTTAACTTTATAATTAACCTTATGAACTCATTAACATATTATTAACTCATGGGTATAATTAACTTCAGTGAACTGAAACTCATTTATAGCAGTCTCCCCTCTCATCCTTTGATCAGGCTTTTGCCTGCATCAAGGAAAAGTCACACCAATTGATGAACCCTTAGTTCCCATACAAACTTCTCAGTTTCTGGTATTTTTCATCTATTTCTTTAGCAGTTTCATTGATTCCCTCTTCCCAATTCTCTTTCATTACCATCAATTTTTCTTGGGTCATCTTTTCTAGGGTGTTTTGGGTAATACTTGTTATCATCCATATCATGCAGGGGATTACACACAGGAGAAAAATAATACTTGTTAAAGCACACAGACCAATAAACACTATTCTTTTTATCCACCCTCCATTAAAGAAATTTTCCCACCAATTTGCTTTAAAAAGGGGAATCCACTTTTGGATGGGCACATGTGCTAGTTTGCAGATGTTATGAGTGATATTCTTAATAGTTTCCCTGTGGTCATCAATGTCCATGCAACATTCTGGTGAGTTAAATTTTCCACACACTCCACCCTCTTCTGCCAGGAGATAATCTAGGGCTAGTCTATTCTGATTTATCGCCACCCTCATTTGGTTTTGCTGTGCTGTTATAAGGTCTATTGCCAGGGTGGTTTGATTTGTTATGATTTTGAGGACTGCTGGTAATCTGATAATGCGGTTCAACATATAAATAGGGGTTCTATACCCCCAAGAACCATCTTGGGCCCAAGTGGCCCATAAGTACTGATGATTCTTTCTGGGGTCAATTGGTCATCTGCCCTCTTCTGAGTTCCCCCTATTAAATCTCTTTTTTGTCATTCTAGTTAATCATAAAGTAGGACTCCCAACTCTCGTCCTTGAATCCAGGGTAATAGAAAGAAAGAAGGTCTAATCACTGCTAATGCACAACTTCCTGACCAATTTTGAGGTAAGGTAGCAGAAGCAGTATCCCCAGGTAACCAGAATAAACATTTTGGAGCTTCCCAAAAGTTGTAATCTTCCCTTTTTATCTCTTCCCAAAATTTTGAAATTCCTGGGACATCTAGGAATGGATTTACTTATTTTGCAATACATTCATATAATCCTTTGTGATTTATGTACACACACCCCATCTTTCCTCCTTCTCTAGACCAGCACAGGTTAGGGGCTTTCGGTATCCACCGGGTATGGCTGCCATCTGTAACTAGGTAACATTTGCACGATAATTGGCCAACCTCTGTGTGATGCTTTGGTCCTTTTCTCCATATACACTCTTCACCAATGGTTTTGGCTCATAATTTCCATTGTCCCCATCGACTTCTTGCAGCTAATACATCTCTTTCCATTTTCATCCACTTTAACACATCGCATGCCCTTAAACTTATACCCTCCCATGGCCACATTTCAGTCATCTTGGTACCTCCACAAATCCAGCAACTGAACACACTAAATTCTTTGCTTATTCTCTCTACCATGTCCAGAAATAGATTTTTCCCATATGGTATCATGCCTTCTTCTTCAACATCCCACACTCCTTTTTTTAGCTCTTTCTATGTAATTCAGTCTTCCACATTTCTACTTTTTGTCAAGCCTCCCTCTGGATCATGCTCGAAACAAATCCATTCTTCTTTTACAGGGCATTCTCCACCCAATTTTTGTTTGCAATTCCCTGTGTTTTCGGTTAGCCAATATGTTTTCCCTTCTTCTTCTCAAGTTCGTAATTCAGGAAGATTGATACACTCGGTGTTCAGATATGTATGTATCCTTACAAGTGACTTTGTAACATGCCCTGCATACAAGGGATAATAGCACTTGTCACAGCTTCCCAGGAGGTGGATACTCAATACCCAAGCTAGCCACAGGGGTCTGGCACAGGATACCCTCCCAGCCCTCACACCTATGGGGGCTCCTCCCAAGGTGGGGATGGTTCGTCTGGCAAAGGCAGAGCCTGACGCAGTCTTGCCCCCTCCGTGCTTTCTCTTTACCTGGGTGTGGTATCTTCCTTCAGGACTCATCTTCTCCTTTTCCTGAAACCAGGTTCTTCACAATTGTTTAGGGTCTAATTGTCCAGATACATGGGGAATGCTCTACACTTTTCACTTTTGGTGGCACTTAAGAAAAACACCAGAACAGTGAAATTATTATAATTAACAAGATAAACTGGGAACTTTGGAACAATTGGCTCAACTCGTAGTGGTTAAATCTTATAATAGAATCTCACAAGCAGTTTTTAAGCATAGAAACTTGATATAGCTCAGTGGTGGTCACAGGGTGGTCAATTCCTTAGGTCTTTTCCACAGGGTCAGCTTCAGACCTCCTGTCTGTCCAGTGACTGACCACTCAGTGGGAGCTGGAACTGGCCCTTTCACTCGGGTGATGTGACTCCAACCCCTCTCTTTGGTTTGGACCGTGGTGTTCATTGCATGAACCTGAAAAGGACCTTCATATTCAGCAGTTAGCAGTGTATCCCTCCAGACTTTGATTAAAACCCAGTCACCTGGCTCAGTTTTATGGATCTTAAAGTCTATGGGCATAGTTTCGGTCAGATATCCTCACTTCATTAGATCTTCCAGAGTGATGGCAATTGCATGAATATAGTTATTGGTGATATTCTCTCCTTCAGTATATGCACCTGTGCTAAAAGGGGCAATCAAATAAGGCAGCCTGAACATAGCCTCATAGGGGGAAGCTCCCAAGTCAGCCCGTGGTCTGGCTCTAATCCTTAACAGGGCTAGTAGAATGCATTTTAACCAATTCATTTGTGTCTCTTCCATTAATTTTGTTATGGTGTTCTTAAGTGTTTGATTCATCTGCTCAACTTTCTCTGAGTTCTGGGGATGCCATGATGTATGAAGATGCCACTTTACCCCCAAAGCTTCCATTATCTGGTGTAAAACCTTTGAGGTGAAATGAGGACCTGGGTCTGAGTCAATGGTATTGAGCACCTCATACCTAGGCATGCCATTCAGCATCAGAGACACCTTTGCCTTGCTTGTCCCCACCTGCCATCACTGCCTGCAGTGTTCTGCTCTTACTGTAGCCTGGGGACACTTTCTCAGTTGTGTCTGTTAGTGGAAACCATTTAAACTACAAGGAATCTCAAGGTTCCAACATCATTCTGAGTTCTTCAGAAGTTTTTTGCACACACCCTGAGGGACTGAGTCTGATGCAAACAGCACCAAAGCCCCACGAGGGTCATTCAAGTCCCTGTGCTGTTGCTGTGCTGCTGAGCTGGGCTGGGCTCCTGGCACAGAGGAGCTCCTGGCAAGCGGCAGCGCTGCAGAGAGACAGCTCTGCCCAGGAGCAGCTCCTGTGCACAGCCCAGCAGGGCTGGGGCACTGCCAGGCCATCTCAGGGACACGAGCAGGGCACACCCAGAGCTCACAGGTACTCAGCATTGGCAGGGGCTGTGCCATGGCCCAGAGGGGGCTGTGTCATAGCCATGGGCACCTCTGGGGCTGTGTCAGAGAGCCACAGAGCAGCTGTGATGTCAGAAAGGAGCTGTGTGACATCACAGACTGGGTTGTGTGAGGTCACAGATTGGGCTATGACATCCCAGAATTGGTTGTGTGAGGTCATGGAGCAGCTACAGGATCATAGAGGGGACTGTGTGACATCACAGGGCAGGCTGTGATATCGCAGGGTTGCTGTATGACATCAGAGCAGGCTGTGCAGTAACAGAGTGAGCTGTGCAACATCATTGAGTGGCTGTATGGCATCACAGAGTGGGCTGTGTGACATTACTGACTTGCTTGTGACACCACAGAGCAGGCTGTGACATCCTAGAGCAGGGTGTGATCAGTGACATCATAGAGAGGGCTGTGGAATCACTGCTTGGTTGTGTCTCATCAAAGAGCAGGCTGTGACATCAGGGTGTGGCTGAATGTCATCATACAGCAGGCTGTGAGGTCAGAGAGTAGACTATGTGACACCACAGGGTGGTGATGTGACATCATTGAATGTGCTGTGACATCACAGGACAGCTTTATGTGACCATAGTGAAGGCTGTGCGAAATCACAGAGTTGCCGGTGTGACATCACAGAGTGGGCTATGACAACACAGGGCGACTGTGTGACATCCCAGGGTAGCTGTCTGAGGTCACTGGGGAGGTCACTCTGCCCCAGCCCCCCCCACAGTTCCCCCAGACAAGTCCAAAGCTGCTCGTGAACAGCAGGGTCCCCTGTCCCACCCTGGTCCCCCCTGCCCCCCAGTGCCACAGCCTCCCCCAGAGGATGTTCCACGAGATCGACCCCCAGAGCCTGACACGGGGACAGGGCCCTGGGGTGTGGGACTCGGGGACAGGGACCCCCTGGAAGTGTCCCCATGTCCCCCAGGGCTCCTTCACCCTCTCCCAAACGAGGGCTTGAGAGCACTTAAAAAATCCCCAGCAAGGGATCAGCAAAAACCAGATTTAATACTAAGTGACAGCATAACAAAGTTCCTTGGCAAGAGTCACTCTGCTCCTGACTGGACAGTTCAGGCACAGCAGGGGAAAAAGCAACAAGAGAACCAAAGAAAATCCAATCAAACCAGAAATGAACTGAGAACTGTCCCTGTGTGTGTGTGTGTGACAAAAGGACAGTGAGGGCAAGGATAAAAGTAATATAGCCTAAAAGCTTAACAGCCCTCAAATTTAACAGAACTTAACTTCTACATTAACCTTAACTTACACCTTAAACTTAACAACTTAGCAAAAGAACATCCCTTAGCAGCATTTCACTTAGCTCATACCTTATGACTGAACCTCACTTACAGGCCTAACTCACTCAGATATCCAAGGCACTTCAACACCTCCCAGAGCAGCATTTCTCCCCCATTTCCAGAGCACAGGCACACGTGTGTGCACACAGACAGAAAGAGGCAGTGCCAGGGAGCTGTCAGAAATTGCCCTGGAGGGCAGGGAAAGGCTCACTGTGGATGCTTTTGCATCTCCCCAGCAGGCGAAGGGTTGAGCCTGGAGGAGTGGGGGGTTCGGCCCAGGGTCCCTCGTTGTTCGGGGATGCCCCGAGTGCAGCAAACGGGAGAGTTCCCGGCTCGGAGAGGCCCCACTCAGAGGGAGCTCACTGCTCCAGGAGAGCTCCAAGGGGCTCCTTTTGGAGCCCTGTTGATAGGGCCCCAAGAGATGGGCTTCAGTCACAGCAATGTTTCATCCTGGCTGCACTTCGCATCAACAGCTTTCTCTGACACTGTGAGAACAGGGATGTTGTGCCACTGAGGGAAGGAAAACAGTTCCCAAGGCTGCTCCTAAAGAAAGCAGGAGCTGGTTGGACAGCAGCAGTGCCTGGGAGCAGACAGTGTTTGTGATCAGCTGCAGAGGAGCTGAGCCCAGGGGCTGTTGGCCAAGGCTGAGGCCTAACGAGCATTTCTCAGATCGCAGGGCAGCCTGAGAAGGGGAGGGAGGAATGCACCACCCCAGGGCCCCATGGAACTAAGGAGACCATTGTGACACTGTGGGGCCTTGTGGGAACGAGAGACCATTGTGACACTGCTGAGCCTCATGGAATCATGGAGACCACTGTGACATTGCAGGGCCTCATGGAACCAAGGGGACCATAGTGACTGTGTGTGGCTCCATGGAACCAAGGGACCATTGTGACACTGCAGGGCTTGTGGAACCAAGGGCCAATTTGACACTGCTGGGCCTCATGGAAGCAAAGGGGCCATTGTGACCCTACAGGACCTCATCAAACCTCGAGGCCACTGGGACACTGCAGCACCATAAAGAACCAAGAGTCCATTGTGACACTGTGGAACCACAGGAGGCCATTGTGACACTGTGAGACGCCTTGGAGATGAAGGTCCATTGTGACATTGCAAGGCCTCATGGAACCATGGAGAGAATATTGAGATACTTCACAGCCTCATGGAGCCAGGGAGACATTGTGACAGTGCAGGGCCCTGTGGAACCAAGAGAACATTGTGACACTGTGGGGTCCCATGGAATCAAGAGCACCATTGTTACACTATGAGGTCCCATGGAATCAAGGGGCCTTTTTGACACTGCTGGACTGCATGGAAACAAAGCTCCATGGTGACACAGAGTGGCCTCATGAAATGAGATGCTGCAGAACCAGATCAGATTATTATGACACTGCAAAACCCCATGGAACAAAGGGGCCATTGTGACACTACAGGGCCCCATAAAGTCAAGGGAACATGGCACAGGTCTGCCTGGTTTGGTCTCCAAGGGGCCGCCTGACTGTTCCAACTGACCTTGACATGTTGAGAGTCGCTTCTCTTGTGCCACTGAAACACTGGGGCACTCTGCCTTCCTTCCTGTGGAAATGAACTGTCCTTCTCCTCCAGGCACCCATGGCCAGAATTGGGATTGCACCACCACATTTCCCTCTATTCACAGACAGTTCCCATAGGAATATTGCCTTTTACTTAGAGTCCACAAACAACTGTAATTCCTTTCAAAGGTCTCGTTGAGAAAGTTGTTTGGGGCCTTACACCTGCACTCACCATTCCACAGCCCACATCCCACTGCTCCCAGGAGAGCCACAAGCATCCTGTGAGGCCACAGACCCCCATTCCCAGGGCATGGGAGTCAGGGCTTGGCTGTCCTGCTTGGCACAGCCCAGGCAGGGCTTTCACAGCCACATTCCACAGTTCATTTCCCACCTGGACCCTGTGGTGCCTCTGCGTTCTGCTTCCCCAGCCCCAGGGATGTTCTCCTTGTCTACTCATTGCCCCCACAGTCTCTTGGCAGGGATGGCCTCAGTGGGGACTGCTGACATCCTCAGCAACTTGGAGGTTGCTGCTGAATTTTACCTCTCAAGAGGCTTTTTCAGCCTTTAGATCTTCAGGAATTCAATGCTTGAGGGCTCATTAACATTCAAAATAGCTTTGCCAGGCTCGGAGCCAGGAGAGAGGCCAGGCAGGACTGGCCATTACTGGGAACAGGCCCTGAGCCCCACAGCAGGATGGAGCTGGGGCACAGCCAAACTCACCTGCAAACGTGGGCTGAGCAGCCAGGGCTGGCAATGGCTGTGGACAGAGGCTGCGGCTGACAAATGTCCTGGGCTCCCTCCCTGCTCTGTGCGTGCCACCAAGGGCACAGAGCAGCCTCCTGTCTCGGCCACTTGCCTGTTTTCCATCCCTTCCCCAGGCCCTGGCTCTGCCCCACAAGCCCTGGGCTCAGTCCTCCCCCTGCGCGCTCACACAGGCTGAGATGGACACTGATGGGTTTCTCTGCCAGCTTCTCTCAGCCCAGCCCAGCTCCCTCCAAGCTCTCCCAGCTGCCCTGAGCTCTCTGCAGCACCAAGGGCAAACATGGCAGTGCTGATAACCAGGGAGACCACAGCCAGGTGAGGGAGGCATGTGGAAAAGGCTTTGTGCTGTCCCTGCTCAGAGGGGATCCTCAGCACAGCCCTGAACATCTGCACATAGGAGAAAACAATGAACACAAAACAGCCAGAAGTTATCCAAGCAGTAATGACCATGAGCCAAAGCTCCCTGAGGCTGGAGTGTGAACAGGAGTGCTTGAGGATCTGGGGCACTTCACAGAAGAACTGGCCCAGGGCATTGCCCTGGCACAGGGGCAGGGAAAATGTATGGGCTGTGTGCAGCAGAGCAGTGAGAAAGCCACTGGCCCAGGCAGCTGCTGCCATGTGGGCACAAGCTCTGCTGCCCAGGAGGGTCCCACAGTGCAGGGGTTTGCAGATGGACACAGAGCGGTCATAACACATGATGGTGAGGAGATAATACTCTGCTGAAATGAAAAACAAAAAATAAATAGCTGGGCAGCACATCCTGCATAGGAGATGTCCCTGTTGTCCCAGAGGGAATTGTGCATGGCTTTGGGGACAGTGGTGCAGATGGAGCCCAGGTCAGTGAGGGCCAGGTTGAGCAGGAAGAAGAACATGGGGTGTGCAGGTGGTGGCCACAGGCTACGGCACTGATGATGAGGCTGTTGGCCAGGAGGGCAGCCAGGGAGATGCCCAGCAAGAGGCAGAAGTGCAGGAGCTGCCGCTACTGCATGTCTGTGAATGCCAGGAGGAGGAAATGGTCATGGGGCTGCTGTTGGACATTTGCTGTGTCTGGCCATGGGGACCTGTTGATGGAGAAAAGGACAGTGACAAGTCAGGAGAGGCTGTTTTGAGCCAAACCTCTGCCATTCCCTGCAGACTGTCCCACTGGGACTCATCCACCCTTGTTCCTTCTCTGGGAAAACCTTCATCCAGGTTCCTGCCTGAGCTCCACTGGTGCTGTCTGAGTGTGCCATGAGCAGCCAGGCCTGTGTGTGGGGCTCTCGAGGAGCCATCCCTGCCCTGCTGCCCTGGGATTGTGGCCATGGGGCAGAGGGACAAGGCTGAATATTCAGGATTTGTCAGGGGAATCCCTCCTAATGCAGAGAGGCTTGGTAGCATTTTCACTCACAGTTCCACAGGATAGCAGGAGGGAGTTTTAAGGAATGTTTTCCTACCCACACATCATTCCTGGTTCTCGGTGGTTAAGAAATCCCCAGCATTTCTGCTGTACTCAGAGTTTGACACTGAGAGATGTGAGAGGCAAAGGGATTCCCTGTGGCTCAGGGCAAGGTGAGGGGCTGGATGGGCTTGTTCCCAACTGCCCTGGGTTTGCACCTTTGGCTGCAATCAGAGCACAATCACACTCCCCTGTCACCCTGGGAAGAAACCAGACCCTGCTGAGAGCAGAGGGATCACTGAATGTCTCACCCTCTCCAAAGGTCTCTCAGCAAGGTCTCAGCCCCTCCTTCTGCCAAGGACACTCACTGTTCCCTTGGCAAACCCAAAAGCATTTCCTCACTTGTGGCATCTCTGCACTTCCCCATGGGACATTCAGGGAACTCTCAGAGACTCTGGCACAGATTTTCACCCAGGAGGGAAGCTCAGAGCTTGGAAGGACACAACAAGGAGATCCCCAGGTGTGCTCATGATGGCATCTCAGGGGGGGAGGCTCAGCTCCTTCCCCTTTCCCATCAACTGCTTTGCCCACAGCCCCACAGGTCACAGGGAAGCTTGGACACCCCATTCCCATGGACACAGCTGCCTGGGAGGAATCCCAAGGGCAGTGCCTGCCTCAGCTGCTGCAAAGCCCAGAGCCTCCCTGAGAGCACCAGATAACAGTGACAGTATCAGAGGAATGCAGAAACAAGAGAAGATGTTGTGGTGCTGTGCCTGAGAGGGCAGGGCAGGGACAGCCTGGCACTCAGGACAGTGTTCCCTGTCCCCAGCTGTGCACGGCACCTCCCACACACCAACAGTGCCTTGTCCCTGTCAGTGCTCACAGAGCCCATCCCACCCTCTGTGCACTCGCCTGGCCCTACAGAAACCTGCCTGTCTGCAGGGCTCTGCCTGGGGGAGGCTCTGTGTGCAGGTGGGCAAGGGCAGCTGGCAAGAGCCCTGCTGGGCCCTGCAAAGGTGCTGCTGCTGCTGTCCTTGGGCTGAGCAGTGGCTGAAGGCCCTTGAGGAGGCTCCCAGCAGACACACTGAGCACCCAAAGGTACACATCAGGAGTTATTGTTCTTTGTTTCTGCAACCCTCGGCCCGGGAGCATCGCCCCCCCGGGACATCCCACAGGTGAGCAGGCAGGGGGAGCTCAGCCCAAATATCTTGGGCGATGCCTGGGGTTCTTTTTGGGAGGGGGGATTTTTGGACCTTGTAGGAATGGAGCACCTAACTCCAAATATCTTCGTTGGCTGCCCGGTAGGGTTTTTCTTGGGGGGGGAGGGTGGATTTTTGAATCTTGCAGGAGTCTAAAGAAGAGTTGCAAATACCCCTTGGGGGGATATGGGGGAGACCCCAGCATGTGGGATTTTTAGGCGATCCCGGTGGTGTCTGCTGGGAGGGATGGGATGGGATGGGATGGGATGGGGCCTGGGAAGGGTTGGATGTGGATTGGAGTGTGGGATGAAGTCTGGGGGAGGGGGATGGGTGGGATGGGGCGTGAGATGAGGCAGCTGAAGGTTGGGGGTGATGAAGCCGGGGGGACCCCACTCCTTAAGGGCTTGCGGGGTATCCGGCAGCTGTGAGGGAGTTTTGGGGTACCCCTGATCCTTCGGGGGTGGCACTGGCAGCGGGGGACACGTGGCTCCGGAACCTCTGGACCCCACCTGCGCCCCCCCTCGCCCCCAGCGCCCCCGGGAGCGGAATTCGGGGAGGGGGGAGGTGGGGGGCGCCCAGGCCGGGCCCCCCTTGCTGTCCCGGCAACTGGGGGCCGAGTGCGGGGGGAGCCCCGCGGGCATTGCCCGGCCCTGCCCGGCACGGCTGATGCCGCCCGCCCGCGCTGCGCACTGCTCCGGACTGGTGCTGCCAGTGCCGCGCGGGGCGGGGCCGCTTTGGGGACCCCCCAGGGCAGAGCGCTTTGGGCTGCTGTGGGGCTCTGGGCACCTGCAAAACCGGCGCTGGGCACGGCAAGAGCGTGTGGGGGCAGCTGGGGCCCTACTGGTGGCACTGGTGGCGCTGGGAGTCCCCCCGGCCGCGGGGTGAGCGGGGGGCGTGGTGAGAAGGGGGGCTGGGAGCCGAAATGGAGCGAAATGGGGATTGGGACCCCCAGAGTGGGCAGGAGGGGCCTGGAACCCCCAAAACCTGTCATAGGGGAGGGGGGTTTCAGGATTGAGGGAATGATGGTGCAAGGGCAGAAGAGCAAGGGAAAAGAGGGGGCTGGGACCCCCAAAGAGAGCGGGAGGGGGATGGGACACCCCAGTTGAGTTGGGAGGGGTCTGTGGATTGGGAGAAGGATGGGAAAGGGGAGGAGAGGGGAGGGAAAGGTGGGGTTGGCACGGAAGCAGGGCAGTTCCATGGGGGTCCAGCCCTGTCCCCCAGCAGTGGATCCCTGGAGCAATTCCCTGGGGCTCTGGGGGAGGTGGATCTGCACTGGGGGTCCCCAAGCCTCCTGTCCATCCCTGGGGCTGATCGGGGGCTTCCCCCCACCCAGCAGCCAGTGCTGCAGCAGCCGAGGGGCAGAGGAGGGTGGGGAATGGAGTTCTGGGGTGGGAGCAGAGGAGGAGCAGAGGAGGAAGAGGAGGGAGAGAGGAGGAGGAGCAGGAAAAGGAGGAGCAGGAGAACCATGAGATTTCACCACCCACTGTGTCTGCAGCACCCCTGGCTCTGGGATCATTGCCTCCCCTGCATTCCACAGGTCATCACAGAGGGGGAGCTCAACCCAAAGCTATCGGGGGTCTCTGGTTGGGGTTTTCTTTTTAGAGGGGTTTTTGGAACTGGCCCAGTCGGGAATTAAGCGCCAGATATCTTTGCATGTCCCTGGCAGGGATTTTTTGGGTCAGAGGGTATGTTTGGATCTTGCAGGACTCCAAAGCTGAGCCATAAATGCACCTTTGGTGGAATATTGGGGGTGGTCCATGTGGGAATTTCTTGGTATTGTTAGGACAGGCCATTGGTTTTGGGGATCCCTGGGAGAGCCCAGGGAGGTGGAATGCAGGACTCCCAGAGTGCAGAGAGCAGAGAGGGGCAACACCGGAGCTGGGGGACCCCTGGCAGCCTGGAGGGGTGGGGGAGGCTGGAGATGAGGCAGGGCTGGGACACTGTGACACTGAAAGGGGCAATGGGGAGAGGGGGAAGCCCCGAGTGCCTGGAGTGGGGGGAGCCTGCAGAGGGGGACCCTGGGAGCCCTTGGAGCCAAAGCAGAATCAGGGAAGAAGGGACCCCTGGGAGCACCAAAACCCCACGGCATCCCTAATCTGGACCCAGGAGAAGGAGGATCCCTGGGAGCCCCAGCAGCTTTGGGAATGGGAAACCCCAGAACCCCAAAGAGAGGAGACTGGAAAGGGGGAACTCCTGGGAGGCTTTTTCTGAACTCATTTTTATTTTAGGAGGATTTTATAGACACAAAACACCTGGTGACTTCTAGAGATAGACTTGGGCAGGAGGAACCCCCAACCCAAGGCACTCACACCTTTTTTTTACCCAAATGAGGATTTCCAATTCCCAAAACTTGGCCAGATGGAGAAGGTGGAAGCTGTGAGGAAGAGGAAGATGCCCCAGGACAGCCAGGCAGGTGAGGAGGAAGTCACTGCCCCTTTCCTGCTCTCTTCTCCTCCATCTCCCAGCTCAGCATCACCCCTGGCTGCAGGACAACCCTGCTGCTGACTCTGTCCTGGTAGGGATAGACTGGGGGGATCTCCTTCCCCTTCCCTCTGGCATGGAGGCAAATCCCAAATCCTCTCCTTGTCCTTCCTTCCCCAGACAACGATCTGAGGAGAAAGACCAGGGAGGACAAGTCCTTATGGCAGGACCTCATGAAAGAGGCCATTTTGAGCAGCTCCATGACTCTGGAATCCAACCAGGAGGAAAAGTCCCAGAGATGCTGCCCAAGGAGGGGCTGCAAACCCAGCCCAGGGTGCTCTGAAGAGAAAAGATCCGCCCTGTGCCAGGAAGTTGGCAAGAGCTTCAGCCAGATTTCGGAGCTGGAGATTCCTGAGAAGCTTCATGAGACCGAGAAGCCCTACGAGTGTGGGGAATGTGGGAAGAGCTTCAGAAGGATCTCCCAGCTTATGGACCACCAGCGGATCCACACCGGGGAGAAACCCTATGAGTGTGGGGAATGTGGGAAGAGCTTCAGCCAGAGCTCCAGCCTGATCTGTCACAAGAGGATCCACACTGGGAAGAGACCCTATGAGTGTGGGGAATGTGGGAAGAGCTTCAGCCACAGCTCCCACCTGATATGTCACAAGAGGAGCCACACTGGGAAGAGGCCCTATGAGTGTTCCGAGTGTGGGAAGAGGTTTCACACCAGCTGCAATCTCCTCCTCCATGAGCGGATTCACACACAGGAGAGGCCCTTCCGCTGCCCTGACTGCAGGAAAGGCTTCAAGCGCAACTCCCACCTCATCACCCACCAGCGCATCCACACAGGGGAGAGACCCTATGAGTGTGGGGAATGTGGGAAGAGCTTCAGCCACAGCTCCCACCTGATATGTCACAAGAGGAGCCACACTGGGAAGAGGCCCTATGAGTGTTCCGAGTGTGGGAAGAGGTTTCACACCAGCTGCAATCTCCTCCTCCATGAGCGGATTCACACACAGGAGAGGCCCTTCCGCTGCCCTGACTGCAGGAAAGGCTTCAAGCGCAACTCCCACCTCATCACCCACCAGCGCATCCACACAGGGGAGAGACCCTATGAGTGTGGGGAATGTGGGAAGAGCTTCAGCCAGAGCTCCAGCCTGATCTGCCACAAGAGGATCCACACTGGGGAGAGACCCTATGAGTGTCCCGAGTGTGGGAAGAGGTTTCAGACCAGCTCCAATCTCCTCAAGCACCAGCGGATTCACACAGACAAGAGGCCCTTCCGCTGCCCCGACTGCAGGAAAGGCTTCAAGCGCAACTCCCACCTCATCACCCACCAGCGCATCCACACAGGGGAGAGGCCTTACAAGTGTCCTGAGTGTGGGAAGAGCTTCTCCAGGAGCTCTCACTTGACCAGACACCAAGAGAGGCACCAGTAAGGGAAGCCCTGCGAGTGCCCCGAATGGGGAAAAGCTTCATGCACTGCTCGATATTCATCCCCCATCTGAGGACCCTCATTGGGAAGAGCCCTGGTGACCCACACTCCCAGTGACCCAGTGTTGTGGTTTGACCCTGGCCAAATGCCAGGCACCTATGAAATCTGCTTTCTCTTCTATCCCCTGCTGCAGCTGTGCAGAGCAGAGGGGAAAAAGAAAACCCTAACACACACACACATACACACAGACACACACACACACACAGGGGTTATGAGTTGTGATAATGAACCAGGCAGGATGCAATGAAGAGCAAAACAGGCTGAGAACTTAAAGTTGCAAAGTGATTTATTGGTAACCTAACCCTAAACAGAGTAAGCTCTTAATACACTACTCAGGCCCCTCCTTCTTTCCCACCAATAGCACAGGGGGTTGTGGCGGGCAGGGTATGGGTTTTTTGGTTAGTCCATGACCAAAATATCTTCTGCTGTTCAGGGAGAGGAGTCCTTTACTTAGCCATGGGTCCCTCCCACTGGAGACAGTCCTCTGCAAACTTCTTTGCTGTGGGTCCAATCTCTCGAGCAGCAGCCGCTGGAATCTGCTGCCCCATGAGTTCTTGTCCACAGGGTTCAGAGCTCCGAGCCCAGGCCAGGCTGTTTCCATCCCAAGGAACAAGGCCTTTCCCTGCACTGGGACTCCCACTGGATCACAGCTTCTTCCAGGCATCCACCTGCTCCTCTAGCGTGAGCACCTCCCCACGGGCTGTGGGTGGATCTCTGCACCCCTCGTGGACCCCATGGGCTGCAGGGGGACAACCTGCTTCACCATGGTCCTCACCACGGCCAGCAGAGAATTTTCAGCTCCAGTGCCTGGAGCACCTCCTCCCCCACCTTCTCCACTGACCTTGGTGTCTCCATGTTGTTTTCCCTCACATATTCTCACCTCCTCCTCATCCTCTGTGTAAAAAGAAGTGCTTGCTCACATTGTTTTGATTTCTTCTTAAATATGATATCCCAGAGGTGTAACCAACATCTCTAATTGGCCCAGACTTGGCCAGCAGCATGTCCATCATCTTCAGAGCCATCAGAGATTGGCTCTGCTGGACATGGTGAAAACTTCTAGAACATTCACCCAGGACACAGAGGAGCCATTTTTGTGCCCCACCCCACCCAGTAGCAAAAACTGGGCTAAGCAAAACCAACTCATGAGCACAGGGGTGAGTTTTCTCCCAACCCTTCAGCCACTTCTTCAGGCCTACCACAACAGCTTTTGAAGGGTTTAAGTTTCCCCTAGATGCTAAAGATAGCTTGCTGATGTTCTGGGCTGAGCAAAACTAACATACTCAGGTTGGGAAGGCACCTGGCTGGTGGCTTCCATGTCCTCCTGATTCCCTGTGGCCACCTGGACAAACGCAGGGGCAGGAACATCCATCGGGACTCAGATTGACTTCTGAAATTCATTGGGAAGAGCTGATTTATTAATGTTACACCCTAAAAATTGTTACCTGCTGTGTAATTGTTTCTTCTGGTGGCATCAAGAAATGATGGATGATCTTGGAGGTATTTTCCAACCTAAATGATTTCCTTCTTCACCTTGTAACAACAACCAAAGCTGAGGTAAAATAAAGAAATGAAACAAAGAGATCTAAAGCTGCACCATTTTACTGTGGATTTGGGGGTGAATGTGGGGTTCAGGGGAATATTCATGAGGATTTGGATGTTCTGGGGCTGCCCAGGCTGGGGGAGAGGACAACAGTCTCATAGTTCCAGCAGAATGTGTCCACCTGAGCCCATCTGTTGTCCAGGAATTCCAGTTGTCTGTCCCAGTCCCTGGCCTGGGTCTCCCCATGTGGGATGTGCCCTCCAAAGTGCCCAAATCACTGCTGAATTGCCCAAGCTGCTCCCAGCTGTGGATGTTCCTGTCCACCACGATCTCCTGGTCAGTGTCATGGGGGGTGGGAGGGGATTTAGGGAATCCTGGGGGAATTAGGAGGGGCTTTTGTAGCTTTTGGGGGCATTTGTGGTGCTGAGAGGGAGTATGGCAGGCTCTGTGAGAGAGGTTTGGGGTCCTGGCTGGGCTGTGTGACTTGGAGAGAATTTGGGTGGGTGTAGGGGGAGATGGGAATGGGGTTATGGTGGCTCTTGGGCCCATTTATATTGCAGGGAGTGGTTTGTGTGACACCTCCCATCCCAGTGTCCCCCCTTTTCCCTCCCCACAGGGCTCCTGACCCAGCTCCTGCTCCCCCAGGAGGGAATTTGGGGAGGGGGCAGAGGGGGTGCACAGCCCCCGCCGGGGGACGACCCTGAGCCATTGCCCTTTGTTTAGCACCAACCTGGGCTTGGGGCTGCAGGAGGAAGAGGCCGATGGGAAGCAGATCCTGCAGGTGGGACAGTGCTTGGGGTCAGGGCAAGGTCCTGCCCTGCACACCTGGCTCAGGTGTGACACTGCCCCGGGAAGGGAGCGGGACATTCCCATCCCCACGGATCAGGGCTGTGAGCAGCACTTGGAGCACAGACATGGAAATACTGGGAGGAACTGGGAGCACACTGAGGGTGTGAATTATCCCCACCACCACCTTTCCAGGACAGCCCTGGATCTGAGAAATGCTCGTTAGGCCTCAGCCTTGGCCAACAGCCCCTGGGCTCAGCTCCTCTGCAGCTGATCACAAACACGGTCTGCTCCCAGGCACTGCTGCTGTCCAACCAGCTCCTGCTTTCTTTAGGAGCAGCCTTGGGAACTGTTTTTCTCCCCTCAGTGGCACAACATCCCTGTTCTCACAGTGTCAGAGAAAGCTGTGGATGCAAAGTGCAGCCAGGATGGAACATTGCTGTGACTAAAGCCCATCTCTTGGGGCCCTATCAAAGGGGCTCCAAAAGGAGCCCCTTGGAGCTCTCCTGGAGCAGTGAGCTCCCTCTGAGTGGGGCCTCTCCGAGCCGGGAACTCTCCCGTTTGCTGCACTCGGGGCATCCCCGAACAACGAGGGACCCTGGGCCGATCCCCCCACTGCTCCAGGCTCAACCCTTCGCCTGCTGGGGAGATGCAAAAGCATCCGCAGTGAGCATTTCCCTGCCCTCCAGGGCAATTTCTGACAGCTCCCTGGCACTGCCTCTGTCTGTCTGTGTGCACACATGTGTGCCTGTGCTCTGGAAATGGGGGAGAAATGCTGCTCTGGGAGGTGTTGAAGTGCCTTGGATATCTGAGTGAGTTAGGCCTGTAAGTGAGGTTCAGTCATAAGGTATGAGCTAAGTGAAATGCTGCTAAGGGATGTTCTTTTGCTAAGTTGTTAAGTTTAAGGTGTAAATTCAGGTTAAGGTAGAAGTTAAGTTCTGTTAAGTTTGAGGCCTGTTAAGCTTTTAGGCCATATTCCTTTTATCCTTGCCCTCACTGTCCTTTTGTCACACACACACACAGTGCCAATTCTCAGGTCATTTCTGGTTTGATTGCCTGGATTTCCTTGCTTTTGTTGTTGCTTTTTCCCCTGGTGTGCCTGAACTCTGCAGTCAGGAGCAGAGTGACTCTTACCAAGGAACTTTTCTGTGCTGTTGCTTAATATTAAATCTGGTTTTTGCTGATCCCTTGCTGGGGATTTTTTAAGTGCTCTCAAGCCTTCGTTCGTAAGAGGGTGAAGGAGCCCTGGGCCAGGCTCTCGTCCTGGGGGACACAGGGACACTGCCAGGGTGGTCCCTGTCCCCCTGTCCCACCCCCCAGGGCCCTGTCCCCCCTGTCCCCGTGTCAGGCTCTGGGGGTCGATCTCGTGGAACATCCTCTGGGGGAGGCTGTGGCACTGGGGGGCAGGGGGGACCTGGGGGGACATGAGACCCTGCTGTGCACGAGCAGTGTTGGACTTGTCTGGAGGGACTGTGAGGGGGGCTGGGGCAGAGTGACCTCCTCAGGGACCTCACACAGCTACCCTGT